>NW_022145595.1:1799993-2047493 GCF_000002235.5 Strongylocentrotus purpuratus
AAAAATGTTGATGTGTGAGGACATATACAGCAAAATTGTTTGAAGTAAATTGATTTCAAATCATGGTCCTTACCTTACGCATGTCACCTAGATAGTATTAAGTTTCGATTGCCCGTGTCACTGGCGCCGCCCACCTGCCGGCGCCCCCCTGCCGCGCCACGCCCCCACCAGCTCTACCCATGCTATTCCTTCACACACAGCAACATCCGAATAATAAACCGATAGGCAGGATAATGACGATCGATAAAGCCTGAAAAATAAATCCTTCTACAGAAACTAACAATGCTTTAATAAAACACGTGATCGGAACGTCACGGTGGCAGTCAATCTTCATCATTACCCGGATGTCTCCTTTTTAATCACTCCAATGAGAAAGATGGTGTTGCCGTCCTCTTTCTCGTTAAATCCTCTGAAGAAAGTAGCATCGAAATAACATTCTAATTAAGCACTACTTGATTTTTAAGTCAGGTCGATTTTCTTTGTGATGTTGCAAACAATCTTGCGAATGTGGTCCACTGTAGAGTGAAGGTGATGATCTCAAAAGGAAAACCCATTATACTTCCAGGGGCGGATCCAGGAATTTCCAAAACGGGGGGGGGGGGGGGGGTGAAATGTACGAAATTGAAAGCGCGAAGCCTTTGCGGCGTGGGATCCGGGGCACGCATAAGGGCCCCGGAAAATTTTTAACCTTAAGATGCTCTATGGTATAAGGCATTTCTGAATGCGTAAACTCAACATTTACGTGAATATTTCTTAAGGAAAGGGGGTGGGGGGCGCCCCCACGCACCACCCTGGATCCGCCCCTGACTTATTTCATCCTTAGCTGGTAACTTTCTTTACAAGATTCAACCTAATGATGAAAGTCTAATAAATTTTTTTATGTTTTTTTTGGGAAGTAATGGTTATATAAAAAATCTTTTAAATTTGTATGAAATTCGTAATTTCAGAAAAGAGTCACGGGTGTTTTCATTTTCTAAATAAAGAATTTTCATTCTTCTCACGAGCTTCATCAGTATCGAAATATTTTCGTCCGTGTTAACTAATGGCTAAGAACTCGAGATGTGTTTGGCAATTAAGACGTGTCTACTCTAGTTACGTGTAGGATTGGTCTGATATTTTTGTATGAAGACAAACTAGTCTCTATGACGACAAAACATAGTTGCCTTACTGCACTATGACTTGAATACCCTTATTTGTCATTTTTGGTCATATTCAGCCTAAGACAGGCTGGTAATGGCTGACAAATTGTTTTAAAAATAACTTGTTTGTGTCTTGTCGGTCTTGATTACACCAGGAAAGATGCATGCCATTTAGTTTGTAGACAGTTTGGATCGTAAAACGCATTTTGGCGATAATCCCATGGGAGAAGCCGGGGATCGGTGAGGAAGAAAAATCGCCATTAGGCTTTTTCTAAAACCAGTTAGTGTTCGAAATGTAGCTTTATTTATTCATGTGCCACAAACGTGTATGTGTGTGTGTTTTATTTCAATAATATGTTCAAATATTGCAAAGCTCGCTACTGGTTTTAAATCAGTAGAGGTTTCAGATTATTTGCCTCGATTGAGGAGGACTTTACAAGTCGGGTAATTCTCTGTCAAGCAGAAAGTTGACAAAAACTCAAATGAAAACGTAAATATATATTTAGTGCATGTACCCTCCTGCAGTGTGGGTGAACAGTTGCACGTACGCCTGCCGTAACGGTAGTGATCTTAAAGGTCGGGTGACATCCAAATATAAGTTGATTCCTGTTGATGTGCAGGGCCGCATACAACTCATATTTTGTTATCACTATTATAGTCTGAAAAAATTATTTTAAAAATATTTAAAAATCTATGAAATATGCATAGATGTTTGAATCACAAAATATCAGCCCTGTACATCAACAGGAATCAACTTATATTTGCATGTCACCCGACCTTTAAAAAGAAACTAAATGAAACAATACAAAGAAGAAAAGAAAAGAAACAGCAAACAAACGCTACTGGCTTATTATAGGAGCACAGATGGCTTGTTTATCGCTGATGCAAGGCGGGTCAGGGGTATTTTGCTGAAAGGTATAAACATGGCATGCATCGTATGTCTCAGAGCACACAGATAGAAATTGATAGCTTATCTAATATACATTGATCAGCTAAATGTAATTTATCATTCGACTCTTATCAGATCTGATATAATGACGTCATCGTCGAGGGAATGATATAAGCAATTTCCTCTATTGCTCATTGTATTTGTTTGAAAGATGGCTATTTGCTTATGAACTCGCTCTTCTGGAAAACAAATAAATTGGTGTGTTCTTATATAGACCTATATTGAGAAAAGACAGAGACAGAGAGAGAGAGGGGGGGGGGGGAGAGAGATAAAGAGAGAGAGATAAAGAGAGAGAGGGGAGTGGGGAGAGCGATATAAGGAGATATAAAGTAACGAAGAGAGAGAGAGAGATAGATAGATAGATAGATAGATACAGAGACAGAGAGAGAGAGAGAGAGAGAGAGAGACAAGGGGGGGGGGAAGAGAAAAAAACAAGTTAAGAGGTTGAGGGATAGAGAGGGGATAGAATAAGAGAGAGAGAGAGAGAGAGGTAAACATGTAGAAAAGGAGAGAAAAGGCATATACATTGAGAAATGAAAACGATGACGTCATTATATCACAGTTAATTGTTAAACAATAGAGAGAAGAACAAGATAGAGAATTAATGACAAGATTGGAAAACGAGAGATGAAGATTTAAAGAGATGGACAAAAAGGGAAGAGGAGTAATAGTAAAAAAGAAAGAAAAAAGAAGTGGAATACAAGATGTGTAATTTGATAGTGACACAATATGCAAATTGACTCTAGGCATGACGAGTAAAAAAGCCAATTTCTCAAGTGAAATCTAATCTTTTCTTGAAGATCTTCGATAGATTTTTTTTCTCTTCGAAGTCAAAATTCATTTTTCTTTTGCTAGGAGCAACCAGTAATTCCAAGGATTGACGCTAGTAGAATGTTCACATAATTATTTGACAGACCAGCCAAGGCGAGCAGGATAAACTGATTTACTTTAGATGGGAAAAAAACTATTTGCATGCATATCAAAAGATCAAACTTACCCAGATTTCTAAGTACGGGCCTACTGTACATGATGTGGTGTTATTATTTAACTGTTTCCAGTGCACGATTACTGTCATCTTTACCAATGTTAAAAGGGTTGTCATGGTATTAACCAAGACCGGGTGTTTGAGAACATTTCAATTTCTTTGTTAAAGTTCAAAGTGTTATTCAATATAAATTGCTTCATTTTGTTATGATCTTAAAAACTTAATCAGCAATTATAATTTATCAGAATTTAATGTAAATGTGAAACAATATGCATTCAAAACTAAAAAAGGAATTATATAAGGGAGTAATTTAGATACCTCTTACAATACAATAAAGTCATTTCTATAGTGCTCTTGGAAACTAACTGTTGTTTTACAGCGCTTTACATATAATTATCAAATAATCTATTGTTGATCATGGTAAAAGGTAAAGGATATACCATGTATAAGAACAAACATTGAATCGCTTAAAGCTTATCAACACTAGTGTGGCTAGGAGGGATTAGCCCACACAGAGAGGTCACTGACAGGTGGTTATCTCATCAACTCAGCTCTCAAATAACATAAGAAATAGAGAATCATGGGGGACCAACAGGCACCGATTGGGGAAGGTTTCTATATAGAGGGAGCAAGTAGCTACAAGTAGGACAGTGGGGCTTTAAAATTAGCATGTGATTTGAGAAATATACATGCAATTGAGTCTGGTATTAGCGTAATCGCTGCGGTCCCGGTGGTGCATTTTTTTTGCACAACAGCCTAGTCATTGTTAGCAAGATATATTTGCTGCGCCCGACTGGTGATCGAGTCTAGCATTTCGTTCGCGTGGGTATGTAGCAATGCTGGAGACTTATATAACATATTCTTCTAAAGGTGAATGAAATCCCTATTTCATCTTTCATATTGGTATCATTATCTCCTTATTACTCCCAAGATCTGATGCATTAAAGGTTGGAGCAGGGTGAAAATTAGCAAGTAAAGATCTAATTCACACATTATCATTATCAATTTCTGTCAATTTTTTGGTCATGAAAATTGGATTTCCTGAAAATTTTACGTTACAGTATAAGCTTAAGAGGGTTTTCTTTTCGTCAAAGCACCTATACGAATTATTTGGCGAGAGTGGTGGGCTGCTGTGGGCCCTGGATGTGTCACCCTTGGTAATGGCAGATAACCTATACAATTAAAGATAAAGGTGAGTACTGGTAATGCGATTGCATTGTGAAAGAAAAGGTGTGGAATGGATCAGAAAAGTTGATCATGTAGCATGTAAGTATTGGTGTGCACTGCAAGGTTCTGGAGTCATCAAAATCATAATAAATTTGGCCGAGTCTTGGTAAAGTAACAAGGATTGTACACAGAAAGCTATATATGGGACAACACACATGGTGTCGGGGCTAGTACTATCTTGATTTCCTTGTCTTTCTATGCTCATCACTCAGCAGTATAAATTGTCTTCCACAATTGTTTGGCACATGTCATTTATTTGTAATCTTGAACATTCAGTGTAAGTTTCGTTTGATTCTGTGAGAATTAATTTTTTTTTTTTTTTACCAGAACTGGAGTTTATCTTTAAAATTGAATTATTGGCGAGTCATTTTAGGCGTAGTGTCACTAATGCATGGGATTCAGTCATTGTGCCCGTGATGGGGGAGAGGGAATCACTGAGTGGGCCTCCGGACATTGAGTAACTATTAAAAATTAAGATTCATTTGACCTATGCCTAATCAAGATTGTACCAAACATATGAATGCTAATTAATTTGTCTTGCCTAAACTGTCAGAATCATAATCGTGACATAGGGTTGTAAAATTTTACTTCCCCCATATAAAAACAAGACCATTCCTCAATTGGTGCCCCATTTTTTCTCATGAAAAGCCCTTTTCTGTTGGTGCCCTCCCCCACTTTGGAAGACACCTCGCCACTCCTGTTTTATAGAGGACAGTGAGCAGTGTGCACAAATGATTTTTCATTCTGTGGACAGACTGCCGCAGGTAATTTGAAAATATTAAAAACAATATATTTCATGACAGCACAAAGAAATATTATTCAATGAAAATAATTTGTCTCTTATATTGATTGATGCATAATTATCACCAACAGGGAGAATATAAAGATATAAATTTATTTATTTATCAGTAGGCATTATAATCCCTATAACATAACACCATCATTACATGACGGTACAGGGAAATCTTAAATTATGGACAAAAGGGGGCGCCCTTGGTTTATGTGTCGAGCGTATAGAGTGTGTATTCATCGAGAGTCATCACGAATCTGTTGACAACACACCGTCGTGAATACACACAGCATTTGAGAGACCACTTGTTTTCAGCACTTTGATAAGTTTTTTATGACAAAAATGTTATAAAGATAGTAATTCAGTTGTCTAATTATTATCTCACAAGGGCGAAAAACATATAGTTTTAGGTCTGAAATTTAAAATATCCTATGAACTTGTGTTCTGCATTTAAGGGACCGGCAGATGGTCCCTCCAAAGGTCCCTCAAAGTCTGTATGTATTCGTAACCTGATCCCTCGAATGCACGCATGATACATGTGCGCACACACGCACACACGCACGCACATCGACCTCACTCACACACACTAAAAAGAAAAAATCTTATATGCACATAAGTACATTACGATATTCGATTACAGGTACATAATTATAATAGTCTTTGTTGAAATAAAAGTGGTTGAAAAGTTCATATTAAACGTTCCCTTTCTCGAAATTCTTAAACAAATATTCGGGGACTTTTGGACCCCAAAAAGTTTGTTTATTTCGTTTGCTTGTTTTAAAAGAAAGCGTATTTCTTTTATAATTCTATTTTTTCTAACTGCAATCGTTTACAATTTTTTTCTTTTTGACAAATATTTCACTCGATGTGTTTTCGTCGGTGTTTTGACGTCGGATACTGCCTTTGCGTCAAAGCCTAATTATTCTCTAATTACCTTTAAATGGTAGAGTTGTGCTCACGTACTAAAACAAATCCCATCGTCAATAGATAAATAGCTTGAAATGAATAAATTAGTCGTCCCAGATAATAAATCGCTTCGAATTTCCATTCGTATGACAAATAAATGGACTGGCATTTTGAGGAGAAGAAAAACAATCCAAATAGGGTACGGATTGAAATAATTTACAGGATATATTATGTGCCGTTGCCGTTGCCATGTGAAATAATAGGGGATTGTATTTCAGTGGGTAGTGGCTTTACGTTTACGATAGCAGTGACGTACTCTGTAAGTACTTTAACTACGGAAATGGCTTATATAAGAAATGGGCTTCGATGGGGGTGAATCTAACGTTATTTTGAGCATTTGGACTGCACAACAGGGATTTCCTTGTGCAGAGCTATAGGACAATGGACGAGAAAGGGGTGGGACGTGTGTGCGTGTGTGTGTGTTTTGATGGGGGTGGGGGACACGTGATTAATGCCCCTTACGATTTGGGGTCTTGTTTATGCTGACAACTAACTTGTCTTGAATTTGAATTTGAATTTGAATTCATTAACAACAACACATCACAATAATGACAGTAAATTATGAACAATCATACAATGCAAAAAAATAATACTGATACATGTATACATAACATAAGAGTAATGTCGATTGAACAGTAATGGTTTTAAAACGATATTTTTTAGACATACATCTGCATACTATTAAATGTACAAAAGATATATTACGTAAATATGTATATTACTATGTTTAGGTGAAGTTGTTAATGGGAACTAGAAGTTAGCACAAGTGCTAGTCTTAATTTAAAAAGCCTCCGAATTTTTGTTTCCTTGTCAGAAAAAAATTATGACTCTTTGTGCGTTTGAAAGAATGTGGAAGTATAACGTCCCTTATATTAATATGCTTATGTTAATATTCCTTGCAAAAACATAAAAGCATAATACATTTTGCAAAACATAAACATTAACATTTCTGTTAGTAAATATGGAGACAAATTATCCTGAATTTATGGCAGCTATCTCCGCCAATCCACATTGTATCACCATGTTTACATCTTACCAAGATAGCCTTAAACGTCAGACGTTCCGATTTACATTTCTAACGTTAAATATCTCCACATAATTCACGTATCATGTATACTTGAAACCAATTTTTACTTCATTTTTGGGGCTTTGTTCTTTATAAATGTTGGGCTTTTTTCGTTCCCACATCCTCAAAAGACTCCCAATTATATTTCCAATCGCATCCCACATTTGGCAACCTCACCTTCCTTCATAAGTATTCTCATAATCCATTTTTAAAATCATCGAAATATGCAACATTCTAAAAAGGCCTTGATGTAAAACGTTTTTATGAATTCATAAATAAATCATTTATTTTACTTGCAACTGTACTGTACATGTAAAATTATGGACACACTGAACTATTAAAAGCTGCTGTTGCTTGATTTGAACGCGAGAGGGCGTAAAACCGCCAGAGCTGAGTTCAGACACTCGGTGCGTCAGTAGGGCATGCTACAGTTTAGAGATTGCTTTTAATGGCTGGGTGGGAGTAAGCATTATGTGTCGTATATGAGTCTACTCATTACCCTGTTAATACTATGGACAATTTAACATCCCAACTTCCTTACGTCATTTCTGCTATGTAGGCTGAGCAACGACATGTTTTTAAAACGAAGAAAAGGCTAAAAAGTTGTGGATAACATGAAACGATTCAATAATGAAAGGAACTATGAAAACAACTCGATTATTTAACACATTTGTCAGGTGTTTCTACAGAATATTTTGTTAAGTTATGTGTGTCAGTGGCACTGCTAAGGCTTGTTCAGATATAGCGGTACAAAACACCTCCGCGGATTAGCCGCGCCATATCTGAACAAACCCTTAAGGTAATACTAAACGGCAACACAATTGCCGTTATAATTATGAAGCACCTTTTACACATCACGAACGTGTAATTATAATAGCTGTCGTCTTCATCAAAAAAGCTTTAGAACATCAATACTTAAGTCGTCCAGGAACAGATCATTTGTATTATAATCCACTGAGGGTTATCCAGTGAAACCTTTGCAATACAGTTCTAATTAAAGAAAATTCACAACGGTACCGAATTTAGGCATATCGAGGCGCTGTAAAGAATATCTAGTGAATTGATATTCCGATTGTATGAATATAAAGAAATCAAAGAGGAGGATTATTACTGAAAAATTTCCCCAAAGCAAAGCATCAAGAGATATTGTCGGTCCTCATTTTCTTTTTCATGAATTTAGTTCAGACGTAATGGGTCAAAAAGTACACCAAATAACGTGAGCAATGTGTTTCCTACAAGAACCGCAATGTTAAAGCGCCCTATGATGTCCTTTAGGGATAGTTATTGGTACTTGCAAAACTTAAAAGGGAGTTCTTAGGAAAGGTTGGTTTTCTTTTTACAACTAAGGCAGAATTGTAAGCACCATTTCAGAGGCATTTTTATCAGAGCGTAGTTCATATCATATTCTGGATAATAATAATAATAATAGCTCACATTTATAATGCGCCTTATACTACGTTTCTAGGCGCGGAACATATTATTACCCCGGTCATCGGATTCAGGCTTACCCGCACACAAGGTATGCACATTCTCCACTCCCTGGGGAGCATTCCAGCCAGTCGCCATTTTACAAGCGCCACTTGCTAATCAAACCACATTAGCTTTCGCATCCTATCGGGTACCCATTTTAACACCTGGGTGGAGAGTGGCAAATGTAGATCAATGTCTTGCCAAAGGACATTAGTCCTTTACTCAACAATACATCTTTTATTCCAAAAATATTTCAACAATATTTCAACAATACAAATAAACGTTGACCACAAATTAAAGAAATCGCCAATAATTCCTAGAGGAGTGGATTTGCGACTCCTGTACATTTAGTTCCATATTCAACTTACCCGAGATCAATACCAAACGCAAAAGTTAAACGTCAGACTAACCTCGGGGTTAGGTTTAAATTTTAAGAACTAAGTAGACTACGCACTTTAGAGGATACAGGTCTATTTTATATGACACAATCTGTTATCAATTCATTTCTCAATCACGATGGTAACACAATATAAAATGGCTGTGGTGACTTACCTGTGAAAGAAGTAATCGGGAATGGAGTCCAGTTAAAAGAAAAGAGGAAAAATAACAAAGAATGTATTAATACAAAATATACCCAACTGTTGCGAATCTAATGTTTGAATAACTCTAAGGCAGATTAATACTTCGAAACCATTATTGGCACATGCTGGGAGATCATTGTAATTATTAGAATTAATATATTTTTCTTGAAATTTTCTTAAGCAAAAGGATCTAATTGATATGAATAAGGCCTATATTCGTTAGAAGAGCGCCATGCATGTTAGAACATTGAACCAAGTTATTTTGGTCAAAGTTATACATTCACCGTAAGAGGGCATGCTTCTATGTACATTACAAGACACCAATCGGTTCACTACAGATAAAGATCGTTGCTTTTCTGGAGAATTAGATTCACATTAAAAGAAAGATAGTTTTAACTATCTTCATTTTTTTCTCTATTGGGTTTGATATTATTTGTATATCTTAAGATGGTCTAAATAAAATGTATAATATTATATTTATATTTCTATCATTATTCACTTAAGAAATGAGGTTTTGTGTTGGTTTGCACTAGTTTTGCATGGTACTTTAGGTCGTATTGTAGTATTATACCGCAAGTACAAAGCGAACGGGGGCGCTCTTTTCATTTAAACCACCTCCGAATTCAGTTGGTACTATGGGATTGCAGCATCGCTGAGAGAGAAACTGAGAGAGAGCCTACTTAGCCCACAAATGATCACACACTACATGAAGTTTATCCATTTAACCGAGATACGCTCATTTATAAGCACATAATTTAATTTACATTGAGGTCTTTTAGATAATAATCCTCCACGTACGAAAATGTACTGCATACCTTATTTTAATGCATTTGATCAAATTTAATCTACCAGGCGGCGCACGTTCGGTAAAATCATAGCAAAGTGTATCATAATGTTGTAAGTAAAATAAAAACTGTAACTATCATTGTATTCTTCTTGATTTTAAAACAGAGTGGTGATCATGATTATTATACAATGAGCCGGTGTGTAAATGAAAATATCAACCTTCACGAATTTTAATTATTAGGTCAACTGTGGGGTAAACGCTCCAAACTTGTGTCCATCAGGCTCATTAAATGTTAGCCTTTGAATATAAGAACAACAGTGTCCACGTAAAGTGGACGCGTAAGATTATTATAATAATTATAACATATGTTTGTAATTTAGACTTAGTCTTATTTACTCTCGCCCCCCCCCCTCTATCCCTACCTCCCCCTCCTTTCCTCCCTCCCACTTTCTCTCTCTCTCTCTGATTTTCCATATTTTTATTTCCTTCTTTTTTCTTTACATTTCTCTTACACCATCTCTCTCGCCAATTTCTTACTCTTTCATTTTTTCTCTCTCTCCCACACCAATTACTTTCTCTCTCTTTTATCTCTCGCTCTCTTTCTTATCAATCCATCTCTTTCTCTTTCTCCCCTCTCTATTTCTCTCCCTCTCCCTCTTTTCGTTATCCAAGGCATTTCCTCTCATGCAACTTTTATCACTGCGGCGTCCTTGCCCTCTAAATAAAACACTCCTACTTTCTCATTCAAGCATTCCTCCGACTACCCAGTATATCTCTGCATCCGTATATGAGTATGGACACCAGTTGAATATTAAACCCCAGGAGTAATCTTCGCCTTCTGTGGCGGCGTCCTCTCGAAGTGATAAAAGGAAATCGCCTTTGGCTAATTTTTTTGGCGAGAAAACCGCGGCGACACCGCCAGCTTGCGTTTGCAGAAGGAAAACCGCGATGGGTGCAGTCTTTCTCGCTTTCTTTCGAAGCGAACAGGAAAGAGGGGCAGAAAAGTGGTATGCATAATGAAGAGAGTTTTTGCATTTCAATGCTAATAAAAGTGGCGTGGGGCGTGGGGAGCCACTGGTAATATTGAGGGGGGGGGGGTGCGCGCGCGCGGTAGCAAAGACAACAATTCGTCGTTGTTTTCACGAAGTGACGGTAGTGAGGAAAATCGTAACGCAAAGTGAAAGCAATTTTTTTCACTACCGTCACTTCGTAAAAACAGCGACGAATTGGGTGGGAGGAGATCATTTACTTTTCACTTCCTAAATCTCTCTGTCGTCTTCACTCTTTTATCAGCTCATCTGCAACAGATAATCTTAAATTGGGAAGAGGTGGATTTCTTGTGGCCTTCCTACATTTCCCGCTAGCGACGACCGCAGACACGCTAGGTAATCAAGGTTTAATATCAGACGAGGTAATGTGCGATCAAACCCACACACACATTCACGCTTCTATGGTTTCACAATCATGACTGTGTAGTGCTCCTTCGAATATCATGAACGAACTTAGAAATCTAAAATACCAAGTAAATATATATATATATATATATATATATAAAGCCGATACGTAGAAAAAAAACATAGTGGTATAAGAGATCAAAAGACATATTGTGTAATATCAAAGACAGATTATTTCTGGGAAAAGATATACATTCTTAGTTGGTTCAATTTGGTCGAATATCAAATAATTCAACTACTTGGGCGAGATGGTAATGCTTAAATTCTCTTCAGATCATTTTTGTATTACAAGTATATATCAATCAGCAGTTGTTCTTAACGCAATCAGTTAAGAGAGATAGGGGAAACTTCTTTCATTGAGATTTGAATTGCTAATATTAGGAGGAAAAGGGGGTTTGGCGAATTGGTGAACAATTGATTTTATCCTTTTTTGTACATTCAATCACTTGCACGGATACCATTAAAACTGTGTCTATATTGATATCAATGCTTATACATAAAGGCATAATGTTGTACTCATCTGTATTATATCAGTGCAGAGATTCATGTGTTTTTAACAACCCAAAACCCAACTCAAAATAATGAAATAAAACCTTCGAGAATCTTTAATAAAAATATTTTGAAGATGGGAGGGAAAATGATGAGGGACTAGGATAGAAGGAAACTTGAAGTGGATAATACACTTTCAAGTTTGGGACGGTGAGGGCATACATCGTATGGTGGAATTACAGGTAGAAATCCAACCGTGCTCTGTGTTGAATCTCTCGGAGACTGATGAATGCACAGGCAAATCGTCTTTATCATAAATAGGTCATATAAATAGACCTCGTAAGGCTTGTTAGCGTCCGTAGCGGTTTGAATGACGGTCCACTGTAACGATCTCGATTGAAGCAACAACAACAAATCATTATACAACACAAAATCCCCTTTAACAATATCTTGCATTTAGAAGGAAAAAATGACTGGCAGAAACCACCCACACACAAACTCCTGAAATCACTGATCTATAAAAATGGAGCGACGGATTGCCAGCTCTTAGTCACCGGCTGCTCTAGGGAGGGGATCCCTGGGGGTGTCCCATAGGTTATTACGGCAGGTTTGTAGTCAAAAGCTAGTGCCATCGGGAAGCGGCAAAACAACCTCTTTTCGTGGCAAAGCTGTATAGTGTCTTTTAGGTAAACATTATTTGGAGGCGCGGGGGAGGGAATTGGGGGAGGGGGGAGGGGGCGAGGGATGGAGCATTAGGGGACGGGGTGGTAACGTCAATGGGATGAGAAAAAAAAATCCTTAAAAGTGTCGGGGGATGAAGGAAGGAAAAAGGGGCAGGGTGGTGTCATGGTAAATTGTAAACAACAGCAACAGTCTAAACATGATTGTGTAGCTGTTTCAACAGGATTTGTATAGAAAATAAGCTGGGTCTATATAAGCGAAGGAAGAGAACATGGAACAAGAGATGGAGGGAGAGAGAGAGAGAGAGAGAGAGAGAGGGGGGGGGGGGGGAATATAGAGAAATAGAATGAGAGAGAGAGAGAGAGCAAGAGAGAGAGAGAGAGAGAGAGAGATCGTGTTTGTGTGTGGGGGGGGGGCGGTAGAGAGTAGAGAATACACAAAAAAGCAGAAAGAGATTGGAATAGAGAGAGAGAGAGAGAGAGAGAGAGAGAGATCGTTTCTGTGTGTGTGGGGGGGGGGGGCGGTAGAGAGTAGAGAATACACAAAAAACAGAAAGAGAACGGAATAGAGAGAGAGAGAAGGGGATTACCCGAGAAAGAGCATAGATGAGATAGTAGAGAAGGGAAGCTGGAGAGAGATATACAGACGGAAAACTTATAAATAATTAGACTAAATCTCTCTCCAGTCTCTTCGTTCTCCGAGCAAATATACATTTTATGGCAGGCGTCTCGCTGAACGAAGGTTAAACTCGGAAATGGGTCGTAATTGCTCTACCCTGGGATTCCGACTTATAGTCCTTACTATTATATCCCATTCTAAATGCATTATCCCCTTAAAGGGACTTGGTAACATTGTCAGATGAGAGAAAATGGTGCTGAGCTAGTGACTACGATGCTAGATATACAATTAAAGATAATCTGAAAGTTTGAGTGAAAACAGATGATAAAAATTGGAAAAAACTGATCTGATCAATTTCTTAATTCTCCCAAATATATTATTACAATTTAATTACATTTTAGGTGAATGTAAATCGTCACAAAGCAATGAATTGGCTCTGTAAACCATTCCAGACATTTAAAGGTTAAAAGATTATGTAAAGCCTGTCTTATGTCTTATTTTCATGGAAAAACGGCTGGGAAAGTTCAAAATGGTTGGGAGAATTTACTGTAAGAGGGTGTCGCACAGTGATGTTAGAGGGTAAGTATAAGAAATATAATAAGTAAAATTTCATACGAAAGTTACGCAATTTTTCATCAACCTTCAACAATGTTACCGAGTCACTTTAAAGGATATCTCTCCATGCAGGGAAGTGTTAGTATCAGCATCAGACGCAAAACAAACGCAAGCCAGTAGTAGGACTGTGATGTACTGTTCTGTTGAAGATTATTTAGTCTCGTGTTGTGAGGTCCTAGGGTCGAGCCATAACGTGAAATCCAACCTTTGTAATACGTTCATTAATTTGTATGAATATAAGAGAAACAGATCGACGGAATTTAAACACAAATCGGACCAAAAATAAGAGAGTTATGAATGTTTGAAATATGAGATCACTAAATCTATACAAATCTCAATTTTGTCAATTTAGCCAGTGGACTGTAAAATAGTTACAAACTTACAAATACCTCTCTCGTTTGTCATATACACAAAATATTACTAATTTTGGTTTTTCTTCATCTTTATCCCAGCATAACAGTGCACTCAAATACACAATAAAGTGTTTAGCATTAATCGATATATCACGAGGCGCGAAAACACGCGTAGTCATTCTAAATAACATCATTATTTAAACAAAGATGGTAACCGCCAATGTATTTGAAATCCTGGATTTTCGCTAACTTTTCATCACTTACATCATACTGGGTCAGTGTTGGATCAACAGGTCCACAACTCGAGAGTTGATTTTGAAAGAAAAAAATAATAATCTAATTCATGTAGTTGAAAAGTTACCTACCTACCAGGCCCTCTAGATATATACGTCCTCACCTTGTACTAATACACAATGGCCTTTATTAATAATTCATTAATCGATTAGCTAAATTGTTATTAAGGCGATAACGATCAATGCCTTTTTAATTAACAGCAAGTGAACGTATAAAGTCTTATAGATCTGATGCAGACTAAAATAATTTGAATTACACGCAGAGGATGACGATAATCACAAAGTGTACCTGGACTTTTCTAAACGATGCATTGTCTTATAATTGTTGAGACATCGAGTGGTTTAAACGCTTATTACTGAAGATGCGCAGGTTCGATCCCGTACACGGCACACATGCCCTTTATCAATACATTTCATTTACATTGCTTCTCTCCATCTAGGTGGTAAAGTAGTATCCGGTAGCATGCGAAATCATTATTTGCACAATGTTTTTATACTTTGAAAATATCATGATTTTACATTTCGCTATGGTTTTAACAATATACAGCTCATATGACGAGGGCAACTTTTACATTGGCATATGCTTGGCAGGAAGTATGTCGATTTTGAGCCATCACCGAAAATCTGTCCTTGAAGGATTTAGCCTTTCCTTTAAGTTCATCAATAAACTCTTCTTTATTAACATTTTTATTGGGAGCGCACATGGTTCATTGCCAGCGCTAGGGTAAACCCTCGCCTGGTTTATTGCAGAATTGAAACCACATTCCCTTGCGCTCATGATCTTTCCATATTCTCGATGTTCTTCCGCTCAGCTTCCGAAATGGGATACATAAAGATATGCTAATACACATCAAAATGTCTACGGATTCATCCAGCGATCGTGAGTGGGGTGGAGGATTTCAAGACAAATTTAATGTGATTTTCAATCAAGCTGAGAGAGCAAGCCAGCTACATAAGGGGCCCATGGTTGAGGGATGGAAAGGAAGGAAGGAATAGCATTCGGAAGAAGTATGGTTCAGAAACAGACTGAATTATGTTGCATGTCTCTGAGCCATGAATAGTAGGGCGCAACGTGGAGGCAGAGACGGAGCGGACAGACTGAATCATTTCATGATTTTGATTATTTCCAAAATGCTAATAGTGTGTTTTGAATGAGAAGTTATTTCCTTCTTCTTCTTTTTCACAATAATAATAATATGCAAATTGTTAAACATCAACTTATAAGTAAAAAATATATTATAAGCATAAACATGAAAAAAAGAACACCAACTAACCCCAATATCAGTCATAACGAAATACTGTCTGTGTTTGTGTCTCTCTATCTCTTTATCTTATCTTTCTCCCTCTTTCTCTGTCTCTGCCACTGTCTCTCCTTCCTTCCTCTCTCTTTTCTATGATCTCACACTTCACTCTGTAATATGTATACACTATTAATTAAGCAAGGAAAATAGGTCATCAAAGCTAAAAATTGATCTTAATATAAAACGTAAATATTATTTTCTATTTATTCATATTTTCTGGAGATGATGGTTTTCATGTATAAGGGTTAAGTAGGTCGCGTTGAAAGGGGCAAAGTCATGGCATATTCAAAGCGTCAGAGTTTTAGCCCGTCGACGTCGTGGGAAATTGAACTTGAAGTATGCGTGCGTTTTACCAGAAAAAAAAGACTGCCTCCAGTTTAAAGTAGGAATTTTATTTGTACAGCAGACTTTATCCACCAATACACTTGTTAACAATTTGGAAATATAAACATTTGCTGTATGAAAAAGGTGGTTATGAATATGTATATCTTATAATATTTCCCCCTAAATAAATTGGACAATATTGAAAGTAACAAGTCCAGCTACCATATCAAAGTGCTGATGTAGTAGGATTATTTTATTCAAGATACCCTTATTGATAAGTAATTCACTTTAAACAACATACACATTTAAACAAAGTATAAATGTAGTGAATAAATATAGTTGAAATCTTCGTTTCAAACAAGCAAGAGCGCGTAATGTGATTGGTGTTTAGTACTGACAGTGGGAACATGCTTGAGATAACGTCACCGCCTGGGCTGTATAGATGGATACACTTCTCGGCAGACCATATGCAATGACCTTCACTCAAAAGCGCAGTCTCGCACATAGGCGTATTATCGTCTGCGCGCTGGTGTTGCCGCCAAAATTCACACTCGCAACCTCGTCTCCGGACGAGCCTGGTTGGAACGACATCGATTTATAACTCAAAGTAAGAGAAAATGAAATCATTCACGTCACTAGTTTTGTAGTAAAGTAAATGCTACCATATAATCTATAAAACATACGTAAATATCCGTGCAATGAAATTTACATCTGCATCAAAATCATGAAAAGTATCAATCTTTTAAATTGTATAGAAATGTATTAACACCTCTGCAAGACAGTCTTGCGGAAAACCGATCTAAAACTTATGCTTAGAAAGCAAGATAAGGGTTGGGAATTTTTTTTGTAACTTGGTTCTCTAATAACTATGATGATGTTGTATGAGTTGTTAGTTATTTGTACCGCGCAGTAACAATAAAAACGAATGCTTAATTTTCTTCACTAACCCTTGATCATTTCTTTAAGTTGTCCGGGGTTTATGCTCTAGGGAAAAATTAACAAACAATTCAACTACTTTAGCGATCATGACAATATGTTATTAAGTACTTTCAAGGGTCTTGAGATCAAATCCTAATCACTAGAAGAAAGAGGAGAACAGGTAAGAGCCAAAGTCTAGACAGAGATGAAGGACAAAATTTACTCGTTAAGGACAAGAGAGGGATTTGAATGAGACGAGAAACAAACAAGACAATACAAAACACACACAAATACGCAGTCGAATCACGTAAATCATTATTGTTGACCTATACATTCAAGAGAGAGAAATGTAAGTAATGACCAAAGGGAGGTGAATAAGTGTGGATAAACAATATTTTCAAGAGGTTTTGCAAAGTAAGTTTGTGTTCCTTTGTCTCGTGAGTCATGAGAGGAAGTAGTTAAAGCTCTTTATGTTATCGCTTCAAAATCTACTTTTCCCAAAACAATATAGTCGGCGGGTTTATTCTACAGCTTGCATTCTACTCGATACGGATAAATAAGTTGCCACAACCCAAAGCACACTTTATATACATTGAGACACATATTACGTTGACATTAACAATATTTTTGTTTTATGCTTTTAATAGGCGAAAGCATTGTGGCTGCGTATTTAATATGATAACAGTATAACGAGTATGAGGACGTTTTGAAATTTCATCCCGACATGCTCAGGAGTCTGATGAGTTCATATCTAAGGATGATCTTTGCCTTCATTAACCCACTGTCTACGTGAACCAGGTGGTCACTGTGTTAAGCCTATATGGGGATGAGAACATTCAGTAGTCAACGAGTTAATTTTGAATGGATAACGAGGCAGTAATACTTTTCTTCACAATGTGAATTACATTTGTGTTGCCAATTTGAGACAAAAGATGCACTAGTGATTTTTTTCCAAAGTCCAATTCTACGTGTTTGAGAAATAGATGTGTTCATAATCTAAGCATGATATTTTCAGTAACGTATCCTCGCGACTTTTTGGTATTTTTGAGGTACCTGGTCACAAATTTACACTATGCAATCGGAAAACACTATATTGAACAAAAGCTTCAATTCTTTCTTTGTTTACCGATCATTTCCTCTTTTGTGAGTTTGTATACAAGCACTCGTGTTTGACCCCGTCATAGATCTAGTTTACATTGCGCCTTTGTTTGCAAGCAACGGTTTGTCTGCCCATTTCTACGCTAGGCAATCTATAGACCCCTACGGGCACACGGGTTCAGTGTGGGATAAGTGGGGGACAGAAAAGTGCAAGGCATATAGTGAGGAGAGATAGAGAGACAGGGAAAGATACTGTGCAAAACAAGAAGACGAAATAGATTAATTCCAGAGATTAAGATATATAGAGACACAAGGACAGAGAGATCGAGACACAGTCAGAGAGAGAGAGAGAGAGAGAGAGATGAAATCCATTATAGAGGAGATAGAGAATAGTCAAGAGTGATCGAGAGAGGAAGAGAAAGAGAAATTAACCATAATGGGGGAAGAGAAGTAGAGAGAGAGAGAGAGAGAGAGAGAGAGAAGAAAGAGAGAGAAGGAGAACAAAAGGAGAAATAAGAAAATGCAACTGGGGTGGGGAAAGGCACAATTATATTTAAAGTTTTGACGAGTTTTGATAAGGATCCAATAAATAGGCCTATAGTATAAAGGAACACATTTATGGATAAACTTGGTTAAGATAAAAAGAGAGAAAGAGAGGGAGAAGGGATGGTTGGTCGAATGGATCAATACAACAAAAATAGATACGAGAGGAAATGGAGAAAAAACATAGAGAAATGAAAATGGACTACAGAGAGAGAGAGAGAGAGGGGGGGG
The DNA here is from genome assembly GCF_000002235.5 of Strongylocentrotus purpuratus. Classification (NCBI taxonomy): domain Eukaryota; kingdom Metazoa; phylum Echinodermata; class Echinoidea; order Camarodonta; family Strongylocentrotidae; genus Strongylocentrotus; species Strongylocentrotus purpuratus. The sequence goes on from NW_022145595.1 coordinate 1,818,872, forward strand.
GGGGGGGGGGTGGTGATACAGGGACTTGGATAGAAGCCCATGGATAGCCCGACGATAATAAGGCGTTTAGAACGGGATAAAGTAGGCTGGGTATATTTAGCGCTGTTTGACGCGTCAATCTTTGAATATACAGACATAGCTTCAACAAGGGAATCAAAATACAAATAACTTCAGTGGTAACTTGATCATGGCTTACACAGTGCCACTACCTTGCTACGTTCTCATTCCCGCAAATCTAAGTTTAAAGAGAAATTTGAGTTATGGGAAAGTCATAACGAATTTTAGAAAATTGTCATTTATCGTTTTATTAGTGTTTTGAGTGTGGACAAGTCTTATGGAGAAAAATGTTTCCTGAACCAGACTGTTCTTTAAATGTCCACCTATTTGAAATATGACCGAAAAATAGCTGAAATTTTAAAACCAAATATATACGCAACACGTCTATGTAGTCGGATGCAAACACTGATACATCAATTTCCCATTACTCTTTTGATGATTCCAAAACTTCACATCTTTACAACAATTGCCATTGTGCAACACAATAAAACTTTTTCAATCGCTTTGTGTTCCTTTTACATTGTAATCGCGTGACCAGAACACTTGAAACCGTATTAAACTCACTTTAAAGGGAAAGTCCACCCCCAAAATAAGTTTGTTTCGATAGAGGCAGAATAATAAGAAAATCAGGTGAGTGAAAGTTTGAGCAAATTCTGAATGAAAATAAGAAAGTTATGAATTATTGAAGTTGTGATCAATCAAATACAAATTGGCAACTCTGTGACTTATTATACGAGCTCTCCTTCATTTGCTTTGTGCATAATATTCCATAAAATCATGTTTTCTTCGTTATTGATGACGGAATATATATTTGTTCCTTGCAGGGGGAATATAGAAACATATTTGCAATTATTATATTTAGGGTGCATGTATGGTTGAAATTTTTCTTGAGGGAAAATGAAAATTTTAGATTTTTTTAGTACTGAGCAAATGGAAGTTGAGCTCGCATGATACGTCATAGAGTTGCCAATTTGTGTTTGATTGATCACAACTTCAAAAATCCTAACTTCCTTATTTTAATCGGAATTTGCTCAAACTTTCACTGACTTGTTTCTCTCATTTTTCTACTCCTATTAAAACTAACTTAATTTCAGGGTGGACTTTCCCTTTAATAAACAAGCTGTGTCAACTTTTGACATTCAGTTTATATAGTTTCTACTTTTAAAAGAGTTGGTCGCACACTATCTGTTCACATGTAGCTCGATTCTGGCCAACCATATATGTGCAGAGGAGTCTGCTCGCTATTCATGAAGACCACTATTCATAATGACCGCTATTCATAATCGAAGAAGAGGGTCGCTATTCATAATACAAAATCGGGGTCGTTATTCAAAAGGTCCCTATTCATAATACAAGAAAAGGGTTTCTAGTCATAATACAATTTGAAGAGGTTTGCTATTCATAATACGACCCTCATTCCACAACATATTAATTACATTTCTGTCTAACTGTTTATGTCAATCCGGTCATGATGAATAACAAGGACCGTTATTCGTAAGGACCGCTATTCATAATTTTAGAAAAGGATCATTATTCATAATGACCGCTATTCATAATCGAAGAAGGGGGTCGCTATTCATAATACAAAATCGGGGTCGTTATTCAAAAGGTCCCTATTCACAATACAAGAAAAGGGTCTCTAGTCATAATACAAGAAGAGGTTTGCTATTCATAATAAGACCCTCATTCCACTTTATGAATAGCGACCCTCATCTCATGTTATGACTAGCGACCCTCGTTTCGTATTATGAATAGCGGTCCTTAAGAGTAATGACCCTCAAAGTGAATTATAATTAGTGACCCCCATCTTACATTATGGAATAGCAGTCCATACGATTAACGGTCAGCAAAAAGAATCTTTCCATTATTGCAATGGCGATTCTCTTCCTCTTAACAAGCACATTGTGTTTTAAGACGTTATCAACATATTGATTATATTTCTGTCTAACTGTTTATGTCAATCTGGTCATGATGAATAACAACATGTAATAATGAGGAATAACATGGTACAGAGCATGATGGTTACACCTGAAATACACTCCGGGATATGGATTTTCATTCAAATTCCACCCTTGGCCTATTTTCAGCCTATTGCGTGCTCCAAATCCTTCCAGGAGGGAGAGTTATCCAAACACAGACCGTCCTGAATGTTCACATGCCTGTTACTAATTTACTTTTATTTCTTTCAAGGTGACCTTTATATGTGCATAGGTTGGGATGAATTGTCCTTTTCTGATCTAAATGCACTTCATTCGTTGCTATTTCCCAGATTGAATTTCAGGGGCAATTTTTCCGTGTTTCAAAAGCTAAAGTAAATGAGAGTAAGGTTTTCTTTCCTTCAAAACAAGTCACATGTGGATCACCACGCACGCGCACTAGATTCCGATATCTAAAGCCCCCATCACACTAAACTAGTTCTCATCACGTTCTGGAACTGTCCTAGAAAATCATAGAACGGGTTGTGGTCGGGGTAAAATGTTTAAATAATGTCTATAATACGATCCTTGTTCGTAAACAGTCCTCAATACGTCCATCTCGTCTGTACCCCGTCCACAGTCAGTTCTTACCAGGTTCGGATCGGGTAAATTTGCCATTTCTAGGCAGTCCAAGCCAGTCCGTAATCAGTTTAAACCCGTTCTTAACTAGTTCTACCTCGTTCCCAATACGTCCAAACCCATTCTAACTAGTTCGCAACTTGTTCTAACTAATTTATAACCCGACCACCCCGTTCAGAGACAGTTCACCTCGTCCTCATCTCGTTCTTAGTGCGTTCGAACGAGCTTCTAGAGCGTGAGCAATCCCGTCTTGGTTGGAGGGTTACAAAAACCCACCGCGTTCTTGCTATTCCTCATTCCTATTCAACGCTTCAAGCCGTGCAGATCAAGACATTAGGGACTTTTAGATTTACACGACGTGAACCGCCACGTGTGACATCCTTTTAAGGTAATGTGACGTCCTTTTACAGGCCTGCCGGACATGGCCCAGTGCCTTAACACAATGTCACAAGTGGCAGTCCACGCTCTCGTCGTGTAAATCTAAAAGTCCCTATTAGTACTGCTACTGCTAATTGATGCTCTATCACGTCACGTTGTAACACGTTCATAGTAGGATCGGAGTATGACAATTCCGTTCGTTGTACGTCCATTTCGTTGTAAGTACGTTGTCACTCCGGCTTATTGCAGGCCGGGGAAAATAAACGAGATTTGATGGTAGTCAGATAAAAACATGACAAGTACTATTTGTTCACGTTATGTCAAACGTATGCTAAAATGTTTGCGTGTACGCCTTTGGAATAGGATGTTTGTTTTTACACTGTTAGAAGTATACATGATAATATTGAGTTATGTGTACACACACACACACACACTCACACACACACATGGAATTATTTATCATTATAATTATGTTTCAGAGGTCTTCATGCCAAATTCCCGCAACTTCAAATTGTCCTAGTTCTGTGAAAACTAGCTATTTTAAACAAAATACATCAACATCAAATAAAAAAGAACAAAACTATTATCTACTGTCATACGTTGATCAAAGCATGTGGAAGAAATCAAATTCTCCATGACAGATGACCTTATACATCTCGAGTGTGATGTTGTGTCCCCAAAGATAGCTATGCGAAGGATCTATACATTGATGTTTTCAACATGTGCATAACATGCATGCGGAATAATGTTTTTGTCATGATCTTTCAGACCTCCAGTCCCTCAGCGGCATTTTGTATGCAGGTGCACGAGAAAGCGGATATCATGCTTGTATGTGATTAACATGTTTGGCGGTGGATACTGAACGGTGTAGGGCGAACACAAGGAGGAGGAGCAGCGAATTTTATGTGGTACACGGGCTGGCATGCGGCATCAAAGAGAGAAATCTGTTGGTGTCAGAAAGCTGAAAAGCATATCATTTTTAACTTTTTAACGTAAAGCTATCTCATTTACGAGTACAGTATATTTGGAAGATTCTTAATGTAAGTGGTTATGAAATTACCCTGTCTTTAACCTGTAGAGGGCGGTGTGCTGAGGCAAGCCGGCAATCTTTGCTCGTCCCTCTGACAGGCGAGAGTTCCGAAATTAGAACTCTGTAATTACTCGTTAATGTGTTATAAAATATCATACTCAATTAACCATTATAGCAGTTATAGTAGTACATTTGCCACACTCAACCCAGGTGAGGTAAATGGGTACCTGGCAGGATTATTCCTTGAAACGCACTGTGCGCTGACAATTGTGCGCTATACAAGAACTGAACTATTATTATTATTATATTAAAGGCGGAGCCTAGCTCTGAGTGTAGGATAGGATATGAATTGGACGCTGATGACGTAATATAGAAAGTATTTCGGAAAAATTGTTTAAGGATTGTTTTATCTTAATATTCAACCGTTGATGAAAAAGGTCTTATTTACTGTGAAGGAATGATGTTTGTTGACGAAGTCCTGGATGATATTCATACTGCATTTTTCACTGATATTATACATGTTGATTATATTTTGATTTTTTGTATTTGAGTTTATGGCAGTTTTGAAATTGCAATGTTACTCATTTATAAAGTACAGACAAGAATAAATGTTACATTTGATAGACGTTTATTAGATTTGTAGTTAGTAGTTAGATTTGTTTAGACGTTTGTCAGTTATAAAAAGTATTTTCTTGATACAGCCAGTGTTAGTTCTACATTGTTTGAGGAAACTTAATAAGTTTTGATTACTTTCAAAATGGTCACCATTGTGATGATGTTACTGATTGATGATTATTTAAAGATAAAGGTGAGTTCTTGTCATGCGATTGCATTGTGAAAGAAAAGGTGTGGAATGGATCAGAAACAGTTGATCATGTAGCATGTAAGTATTGGTGTGCACTGCAAGGTTCTGGAGTCATCAAAATCATAATATATTTGGCTTGGTAAACTAACAAGCACTGTACATAGAAAGCTATATATGGGACAACACACATGGTGTCGGGGCTAGTACAACCTTGATTTTCTTGTCTTTCTATGCTCATTTCTCAGCCAGTATACATTTTCTTCCAATATTGTTTGGCCCATGTCATTTATTTGTAATCTTGAACATTCAGTGTAAGGTTTGTTTGATTCTGTGAGAATTAATTTTACTTTTTTTATTTTTGTTTTACCAGAACTGGAGTTTATCTTTAATAAAGACTCTTTGCTCGTCCCTTTTGTAGAATCGCTGGGCCTGTCCGCCATTGATCTCGACCATCTCACATTAATACAAAATAAATTCAATGTGGGGGCAATAATTTCATATCCTTTAATATGATAACACTAAAGCTCAAATCTCGCTCTCTAAAATATAGGAAGGAGCTTTATGACCCGTCCTTTTAGTCACTGTTCCTACAAACTACCTCAATGGACACTTTTACTTCCGGACTGCCCCAGTTGAACTAATTTATTATCCATACACATTTAACTGGGTTCAGCCATTTTTCTAAAAATAATTAATAAAATAATGCAAATTGTAGTTAAATCTGTATATGGTTGCAGACCCTCAACGGGCCCTTAAGAATGTGAAGATATCTCCATCATGTCCGTCCGATCCTCTTAAAGGTAATACAAAGTTTTGGGAAATTTTGAAAATTGGGTGGATAGTGATTCTTTACAATTTTGATATATTTGGATGCTCCTGTGGATGTATAATAAGCACTAAAAAATTTAGCCCCTAAAACACTTCTGCTTTCAAGAAAAATTGAATATAATAATTTACCGGTGCTCCCGGTAAATGTTGATAAGTTTCAAATAGCGCCTACGACCGTACAATGGTAGCTGCGACCATGAAAATCTCAAAATATGTAGTTGTGATATATAATTTCCGAACGGGAATAGCTAATCGGTCAAATTTAGTCAATAAACATTGTTTTATAGCTTAATTAATATCTTAACCTTGAGAGGGAGCTACACAACATAAAGAGTTTATTATTTACAATTTCATAACTTTAGACTCGATTTCAACAGCGACAAAGATCACTGAATATTGTAGGACCGCATATGCTTCCAATATGTAAATTTGAACCAAATTCAAGACCCTATATACCAAAACTTTGTATAACCTTTAAGCCCCGGTCACACATTGAACCCACCACCGATAACAGGCCGAGTGTGGAGTCGGTCGGTTTGGCAGTCTGACTGGGATATCAAAGGATACACGGCAAGCTGAGGAAACGTTGACTCGTGTTTCAGCTTTGCGTGCTTAAAGACGAAAATCAAGGAAAGTTGGATGCAGGTCGATTCTCTTTCCGGCGTAATGAATGATACTGTGCTGACATTGGGCATTTACACGGTTCAGGTATTAAGATTTAGAGGTCCGTTCAAACTGTCAATTTTTTGTATTACCAATTAGACGCTTCAGTAGTAAAGAGTGGTGCTCAGTTCTAAACATCTTGTGGAGGTGCATTTCGATGCTCGGGTGCGTTGAGGGGTGTTTGTCCACCTCACCGGGAGCTTCATTGCATGAAAAATGTTCGTACCTGAAGGTTGATAACCCATGACAAATATAGGATGCAAAGGCAATCAGGGATGTGGGAGGGGGGGGGGGCTTTAAAAAAGAAGAGCGAGAAACGATAAACGATAAACTGGGTAGATCGCCCGTGATGACCTAGCTCCCATTCACCTCACTAAAATATGAGCGCATCGGATGTGGATTTTTCTGCCACCCCGGTTATAAACATATTCCTGACCGATGCTAACCGAGATATTCACGTCAAAAGAATAGGAAAAGAGCCCTTTCATTAGTCTCTTGTGTAATACTGCGTCACTTGCCCGTCATTTTGAACACATGTGGTCAAGAATAAACAGAATAACTAGGTCCATAAGGTATATGGTTCCAAAAGGAATGGACAGGGTGTCTTGGAATTGATTTTTAATTTTCATTCGGACCGTTGCTTCACGACCAACTGGACATCCTTATTATAATGGCGGACACTCGATCCACGACTACAAACAGAAATCTGATACAAAACAAATGGTCAGGCGCACTGTGGCAACTTGAAAAGAGAACCTAAAACCAAAGCTGTTATAGCATTATTCGCGTAGTTTTCTGAAGACGCCATCGTGGTGTATTTGGAGAGACAAACCATCCATATTTTCTTCCAATTGTGACTTTGTATAATAAGTTGTTTCGTGTAGTGAGCGGGTACCTAGTGAGGAGAGACGCTTTACATTCGTTAAATAGCTACATTTTCGGTGTACTCATGAGGGATTTGCGAGATAATTACTTCACAGGTTTATTCTAGTACGAACTGTTACGAGCGCATTCAAGTCATTACTTATGCCAGATATCCTTTTACGCAACATTGGTGCAAATTGGTAGGCGAAATGGCCGCTAGTAACTCCATGCTCAAACTGAAAAGTATAACTATAGAAAATACATGATAAAACAGCATTATGAAGAAAATGTGCACACACCTCGTCCTCTGTAGAATAATCCCTTTGCTGCTTCAAAAAAACAGAATGGGCAAATGCAATCATTTGAAAAGGAAAATGAAAAGAAAGACTGAAATCAAACAGATGCACTGTCTATAAGGTGATGTCATCGGCCTCGGCGCCCGTCTGAGTTGCGTAAGCATGAGGCCATGGATTGATTAGGCTCTCGTGTCCTGGGAGGGAGGAGGGGGGGGGGGGTATTTGGTCTTTAGTTCGGAATTGAATGTGAAATAACAAGGCAATCCGTTAAGGTGGTAGTTGGAGAGGGCTATATCATCACCATTCCACATAACCTCTCTTATCCTTTCTCTCTCCCTCTCCTTCATCTCTCTTTTCCATTAACCTTCTTCTCTTACAAGGCTGGGGGGGGGGGGGGCTGTGTCACCAGTACCCCTTGGCCCCTAATATCTACGCCACTTGTCCATCCAATGCGTGGATGCCACTCCCAACGGACAACTCCGTATTAACAAAGTCAACTCTAGCTGGGTTCTGTAGCACGGACCCTTTCCTGTCCTGCCTCTGCCTCCGCCACTGGGGAAGCAACAGGAAGGCTCGATCGTTTTTGGAAGCCATCTTTAGAAACCAATTAATTTGGATAATATCACGTGTTTGAAAGAGCCGAGTGATTGGTACGTGCTACCTGAGCGCAGTTCATTCTCATGAACTAAATGCCCTCTGGAATCATTTATGATGAAAATCAAAGTTTTGTCGCTGAATTCCGATGAGAGGATTGATTGTTTTGAATCTTTTCATTTCGGCCGACTTTCGTGTCCAGTAATTTCAATCTCTCACCACACAGGCCTAAATAATTAGACAGTTTTTATGTACATGTATATAATATTTAAAAGACAACACGAGAAAGTCGCCTAGTTTTTACGTTGTTCGGTTGAGAAAGCTGGGTAGTTTACAAATTTGTCTACGATGTACGATTGATTCATTTGAAGAAAGAAATTTATCGTATTTAGCTTTACAAAATTTACTGTCCTTCAAACATGGACGTCCTCAGTCAATTACGGATCTGTACCGCAGAATCATGGGAAAGAAGGATAGTATAAAAACAAACGCATACCTGCACGCCATGGGTATGATGAGAGCCTGTCAACATAGAATGGGGGCGCGGGAGAATAACGAAAATGTAAATATGAAAGGTGCCCTCCAAAATAGAGGGGTGCAAATTTCCTATGCCCCCTTCCGGAACCGCCTCTCAATAATTGCTTGATTTGATGTAACCTTGCAGTCTGTGGTTCGTTCCGCTGATTAACAGCCTTGCCGATGGAATTTTCAAGGGAAACTGAAGTTACCAGCGAATTCCTGCACCCAATCGGCAGTTGCCGATTCAATTCCACTTCACATAATCCCAATATGTTATTTCCGAGTATGGGTTATTCCTCAGTGGCAACACTGATTTGATGTTTTATTTAAACTAGTATTACTCATAAAAAGCTTCAGGTCGAATGTCAGACAGCAATGACAGTGGTATCACAAACAGTATACTTCCCTATCCCCAGACGGTATAATATTTGAATGCCGATGACCACTGGATATTCCGTCTGTGTATTTTCCTTTACATATACAGTGGCAATAAAGACAGAACAGTGGCGTATCAAGAATTTTATTAACAAAGGGGCGAAATTTATATTTCAATGTCGCTCACAATTTACATTGATTTCACTGATTCTAGTTATTTGTTAGGAGCATTATCAAAGCACAAAGAGAGAGAACGAGAGAGAGAGAGAAAGAGAAAGGGGAGAGAGCTATTCCGTTTTATTTGATGATTTCAGATCAAAATATGACACATCGATAGAGGAAATTTCCTAAGAATTTCTAACACCGAGCCTAAAAGGTAATACAAAGTTTTGTTATGGGGTCATGAATTTAGTTCAAATATTGGAAGCATATGCGATATTACAATATTCAGTGAATGTTGTCGCGGTTGAAATCGAGTTTAAGTGATGAAATTGTAAATAATACGCTCTTATGTTGTATAGCGTCCTCTCAATACTGATATTACTTTAGCTTCAAAACAATGTTTCTTGACTAAACTTGACCGATTTGCTAATCCCGTTTAGAAAATATATATCAGAACTGCATATTCTGAGATTTTTAATGGTCGCAGCTACCATGGAATGGCCACAGAAGCTATTTGAAATATTTGAAATTTACCGGGAGCACCGGTAAATTTTTTATTATTCAATTTCTCGAAAGCAAAAGTGTTTTAGGGGCTAAATTTTCTAGTGCTTATAATTCATTAAGAGGGGCATACAAATATGTCAAAACTTTGCATTACCTTTAAAGAATTATCTCATCTTGTTTTGTTCTAAAATTACGATGGAAACTTATCTAAACACTTCTATGTCTGCGAGATAGTAGGATGGATTGTAATCTATTTTGGTGACGTAATTATGTCAGTGTTTCGACGGAGTGGGAAAGCGAACACCTGTATCAACTAATTAGGTAGTGTTGACTAACGCATGGAATAGTTACGATCCATTGTTTACTTGATAACGTTTATTGTATCAGACTTGCTTTTATGAAAATCACTAATTCCTTTTGGCCAATTAGACAAGCATAGAGTATCAGGAAACGGAGAAGGGATGGATCTCGAATTGTAGCTATTCTTGAAGTAATCTAAAGAGGATATTTTACCCGGAAAGGACGGATGTATAGTAATCAGGAATCGGGGGTGGTTTGCAAATAACAGGGATAAATAGGGTTTATTTTGATCTGGTACTTTCATAGAATATACCCTATCAATTTCTAGGTTAAGCTTGTGTGGATTATTTTGGGTGTACTACGATCTTTCTGCTGCTTTGGACTGTATTTATTTGAAAATGAAAGAGAAATGCACTTTCACAGAGAACCTGATTGTCTTTGCCTGCCTGACCCGTTTTTCAAATCTAGAATTGCCAAAACAGATGACCTAGCTTAGTGCTAGATATACTAGGAGTCAGAAATTACAGGGACCTTTGCTTGCTGTTTATTTTGAACCGTATGCTCATTTTTTAAACATGTTTTCATTCATTTATTCAGTACTGAATACATAATAAACATCAATATACATTAAAACATATATGAAGAAACCTGAACTTATTTTGAACAGATATGGCAAGCATATGGCTCCGTTTAGTCTCATTTCACAACGCCCCCTATCGTCAGAGCATGGTCAGATTCAGCAGCCTAACATGTTAGCCTATGGACGTTTTTTAAAAAAATCGTTAAAAATTCATTTTTTGTTTAAACGAAAAGCACATCCACCCCGACGTACGTTATCACTAGCTCTTTCATTGGAGCCCTCATGTCTCATTGACTTTTGAAAGTTCACCCACCGTAATTTTTCAAAATAGGTTGCAAGCTCGTCATTGCCTATAATACACATGTGAAACAAGTCTAACTTTGGACTCAGTTTACCAAGCGATTTGAAGATTATAGGTCGAGCACACGAAACATAAAAAGCATGAATTATCATAGATCACTTCTGCCTATTTCGTTTTGTCCATTTCATCCAACCCCCCACCGTAATTTTTCCATTTAGTAAAAGCAAACATTTTGCCGAGTTTAGCAAAAACATGAATATTCATGAACGGTCAGACAATACAGCCTTTTAGTACGTAACGTATAGTGAATGGGAATGTGCGATGATCCGTGTAGGAGGTAGAGGTCAGTGGTTTGTGCTGGCAATGTTCACGCGAGCGAAAATGAGACAATCGGAGCAATATGGGTTCAAAGATAAGCAGAGCTTGATGCCGCGTGAGCTCTGACAATTAAGTTCAAGCCAAAATATATTTAGTGTGAGTAACTGGTCATCACAAAAAGGAATGCTCATTTAGAAAAAGGAACAAAATGTTGAAAAGTACGTAAGAAGTGGGAAGATAATGTTCAGGAACAAACAAATAGTGAATAAAAAGAAGAATTGTAGTTGGTAGCGCATCCAAAAGTGTAAACATTGTCTGTGTAGATATGAAGTATTGTTACGATCATTAATTCGTTATCATTATTGTTCAATATCACTGATGTACCTGCCATCATTACCACCATGTGCACGTGTGCTGTGATACAAAGCTCATGTGCTATTCCATTATGAATACTCCACATTGGGTATGCTGTATTAGATACGCGTGGAATACATGTATATGGCATTCACGAACTGGCATTCAATACATGAAGTGCTAACACAAGGATTACTAGGACATGAATAGGATTGCACCATGTTAGATTAAAGGTATTACAAAGTTTTGGGAAATTTTGAAAAATGGGTGGATAGTGATTCTTTACAATTTTGATATCTTTGGATGCCCCTGTGGATGTATTAAAAACACCAGAAATTTGAGCCCCTAAAACACTTCTGCTTTCGAGAAAAATTGAATATAAAGATTTACCGGTGCTCCCGGTAAATTTTGATGAATTTCGAATAGCTCCTACGGCCGTACAATGGTAGCTGCGACCATGCAAATCTCAGAGTATGTAGTTGTGGTATATAATTTCTGAATGACAATAGCTAATCGGTCGATTTTAGTCAATAAGCATTGTTTTACAGCTAAATTGATATCTTGACCTTGAGAGGGAGCTATTCAACATAAAATGTTTATTATTTACAATTTCATAACTTTAGAGTCGATTTCGACCGCGACAACGATCACTGAATATTGTAGGATCGTATATGCTTCCAATATATTCATTTGAACCAAATTCATGACCCCATACCAAAACTTTGTATTACCTTTAAACTTTTTACTCCACACTCAATGAATAAAAGTATTATAACTTAAAAGCCCCTCTAAAGAGTTAGGAGCCCTACAAATGTGCTGGCAAAAATTAAATTAAATTGTATAATAACATGAAAGAGGATGTCATTTAACACACAATTCTGCAAACATTTCTATTAATAAAATGTGTTTTATAGAATATTTTTAAAGAATACATAATTTGGGTTTTCTGTGTTTTACGCTGAAAATTTAAATTTTGTATTATTTTATCAATATTCGACTCCAAACATTTGTTTTGAAAATCCTAGCAGAATTGTGTCGAAAATGACATCCTCTTTCAAATTATGATACAATTTTAAAGTTTGCAATTACAATGTTAGGGCACACAAGGGTTGTAATGTTTATATCTCACATCGTAAGCGAATTGATACACACTACTGGCTTACTTTCAATGAAAGCAGTGTAGATATAATCGACCTAAGTCCAGATAGTGCTTCAAATATGATTGAGGCATGCTATTAAGAAGTCAACCATTAAAATAGATAAGTACAATTAAAAGGTTTTGTGGATTTAGCTTTATATATAGTTGAAGTTGATGCTTGTTTGAATGTATCATAGATGATGGTCGCTTTACATTACTATCTGTCTTAGTCAAATATATCGTTGTGTAATGAATCAGTTACATTTCCTGAAAAATCAAACAAACACCTGGCTTCTATCCATCAGAAGAGTTATCTACCGAAAGTCATCATGTTGAAGAAAATGAATTTAGGCATGAGTATTGAATTGTAAAGGAAACGGTCGACTCTCGCTGTTCAGAATGTGTATTCTCTTTACAACTTCTATGTACCGTTCTATTATCCACTGACATATTTTGTTAAATTATTTTATCATTATCATTAATATTATTATTTTTGGGGGCACACAACAAAATCCGGGATTCGCTCTTGCTTCTTTCATAAGTTATGCTATATCAGATGATGAACCTTTATGGTCTATAACATTGATGAAGATGTACTAGCCATAACGCCTTACCGGTAGCCCTGAGCGCCCCCCCCCCCCCATCGCAGCCGAATTTTTGTTTGTCTTTTTTTCCCTCATTTCTTAAAACATTTGGGCGAAGTACATGTAATGTGACCCTGTCATTTTCCCGATGACGCATTCAAAAGCCTTGACTTTCAAAGTACGCCACCGACACATCCAAACTCAACGTATTTTCTTGAAAGGATGAAATTTCGCAATTTGAGTAGGTTTGTCAAACAGGATTCGGAGTAATCAAAATAACCCACATCAAGTATAGATTCTGCACATGTCATGACTGACGATTCATTTGTTAATTTCGTATCGATAATCTGACAATTTAGAAGTCATGTAAATGAGAAAGTCCAACTGTTTTATCTGCATGTTCATAAAATCATTTCTATTATGAGCTCTAGTTAACATAAATTACTCGTTTTGGGGATTCTGGATGGCGAATAAAGAAAGCCGTTGTCTTATCTCCACTCACAAAATTTTGATGCAACCACCAACATCAAATGGTGTGCATTTAGAATGCTGAGTGGTACAGTACCCCCCCCCCCCTCAACCCCACACGATAGTGAGCGTCTTGGGGATTTTAGTATTAAACAGTCTTCCTATTACAGTGTGTACAATTATGATAAGCACTGTATAAACATGACCGTCGGCCACAAGAAATATCAATTACCAAAAAGTACAATATAAGTAAAAATACTAATCTATATAAGATATGAAAACACTCTTCCATAACCGTGGGCGTCCACTTTGAAAATGAAGGTGGGCGTCTGCTTTTTGTATTAATTTGGGGTGCGAAAGACAGGTATTGTTTACAAACAAAATACTCTTTGAAATAAAAAGTTGTAGAAGCACACACATAAACACATTTTGCATTTATTTTTTGTGACTTAAGCATTTGATTTTCTCATGATGTCCTGTCATTCATTATATTTAGAGACTAATATAAAAGTTAATCCATAATCTAAAACCCACTCTTGAAAATTCATGTCTAATCTCTTCAGACATAACATGGTCTACAATGTTCTACATGTCCTATTCATGATCATAATCATAACTCTCACTCTTCTCCATCGATAAATTGAAATTCTGAATTAAAATCGACCTTGTAGGGGCATCCGACTGCGACCCTCTCGTGTAAATAACTATTTTGCCTTGATGCAATTATAGCTATAGAACCCCATACACGCACTCATAACGCCTCAATATCGATTTTCATAGTTTTCATATGCAGAGGTGGCTATTCCTATGTCTCGGCAGTCATTATTTCTCCAGATAGGATCAATATCTCGTCATAAAGAGATCTTTGTGTGAAGTTGGACATGTATGGCAAGAGTAATGAGAGAAAATCGAACAAGAAGTGAGACGAAATCAACGCCTATGGAATGATTAAATCGTGTGGAAAAAGGAAATCTCTGGCGTATCCAGATAGGGCGGAGTGGGTGGACGCCCCCTTCTGAGGTAAGCAGATAACAGAATGGTTTAACAGATAACTAAGATAATAAATGAGGGGCCCCACTATAGAGTAGTAATTTATGAGTCATACAATATTATGTATGTAGGCATATTCAAAATGAATAATGAGGATATGATTAAATTTAAAACTGTATATCTTAACATCAGGACATCTTCATGACGCGTCTTGATTGTTTGGTTGAGTAACTTTCAAAGCACCCATGTACCTGGTTAGAACCATGGAGTCGGAAAAACCATTAACAGGGAATAAACTGAGATTATGATGATATCATAAAGGAAGTTATAAGTAGGAAATAAGAGCAATAATATAAAGGTGTTTTAAAAACAAAAACAATATTTCGTTTGTAGTGATCACTCATTACAAAGTGTGTTAAATTCATTTTGATTCATATTACTTTTGCCGGGAGAGCTGGCATCAATTCGTAACTTCTTTAAAGTGTGTAATAATACTGTATTCTATGATGCGTATGATCGACTTTAGGTGACCTTAATTACGGTTAAGTGTTCTAATAGGGGTGAATATTCGGTCATGTATTAATTGCTACTACGTCGTGGTCTTAACGACCATAATAGTTTAATATCTGACGTAGATCACTTGCATTTGAAACGTAGCGCACCTTTGAGGGATCCTGTACCTGGCGGTGATGGTGATAGTCATCATTTGGTGGGAGGGGAGGTGGGGGGGGGGGGGACAAACTGTGATTTTTAGTATCTAACAATAAAATTCATATTCCGAGCGCATGACCGGGGGGGGGGGTATGTACCCACTGCATCTTACTTTATTAACATAATAATTCCTGTAAGAAGAAAACACAATCACCCCCGCCAACAATAACAACACCAGTTAACAAAAGAGGAAACATATATATAAAAAAAAGCGAGAATTTTCAACTCTGACTGTCATCTCCTAGAAAGCCTGTGAGGAGGGCAAAATAGATTCCCATAATAATATTCCCATTAAAAAAAAAAGTTGTGTAGGTGGGAAAATCGTCCAAACCTTTCTAACAATCTCGGATACAGAGAATTCCTAGAGCATGAGGAAGGGCTAGTAGAAATTTTAATTTACTTTAATTTAAGAGAGGGTTGGGTACAGGTGGAAAGCTTTGGAACGAATTTCGATGGCACATGTGTATGTGCAGTTTAATCTATCCATATTTTCTACGTGATTTCACTTTTTGCGATTTCTAGAAAGATTGAGTAAGTTTGTTATCATTCTGATGCTCCTAAAACCCCAGAATGCATTTTTCTTTAAATAATCTTTTAGAAAGTTCCTTGCAAAATGCATGTCTGACTAAAACATGGGCTTTTGGCCAACTTGACGTGTTGACCGTAAAATACAATGTTGCTTATAACGTTGGAATGAAGCTCTGAGAAGATTTAAACTTTCCAAAAGAAGAATAAACTATATTGTCACAATTATTGTATGGAAAAGGGTAAAGAAGAAAGAAACATTCAAACTTTATGTATCAACTGTATATACATACAGGAAAATGAGGATGACCACATACGACCCTGCAGAGAGGATAGATAGAGGAAGCGTCTTTTTGTAATAAGATACTCCATACTTTATAATAGATACTTAATAGGATAATGGACGCGAATGCCAAAGGATACTGCCAAGGCCTACCTAAATGAGAGGAAAATTAAATATAAGTGACCGGTTTAAGAAAATACATTGGTTTGCACTTTTGACCATAGCCGGTAATAACACTGGATCTGTTTTCGCTCACATTGTGTCTTTCATAAAGCTTTCTCTATGTTATTTGTTAGATGTATCACTAACGTTCTAAAAATTTAATCTATCAACATTGTCACAGTTGTTTCATGAAAAGAGGGAAGAAAATCATTTCAACTTTATGAGCAACAGTGTATTTTACGAAGGTCAACACGCCAAGATGACAAAAAAGACATGTTCTATAGTCAGACATGCAATCGCATTGTGCAAGAAATTCTCTAAAAGTTATTTGGAAAAATAAAAAAATGATTTTGGATGCATTGGAATGATTATGCATGCAGAGGTTTTTGATTCATCGGAATCGGTCTGTCTGCATGTCTGCCTTGTTTCCCCCTTCATCGCTCTCTCTAGAGGGGGGGGGGGGGGTGTCCCATTCCCGCACTGACCCCTCCACTGATTCCTGTTATTTAGCGGGTTTTGCGTAACATTCATGCCCCGTTCTCCCCCTCTCTCTCTCTCTCTCTCTCTCTCTCCCTCTCTCTTCTCTCTCTCTCTCTCTCTCTCTCTCTCCCTCTCCCCTCTCTCTCTCTCTCTCTCTCTCTCTCTCTCTCTCTCTCTCTCTATCTCTCTCTCTCTCTTTTCCCCTTTCTCTCTCTTTATCTCTAGACTGGACTGCAGTAAGTTGTCTAGCCGCATGTATGGCATCGCGATATCATGTATTGAGGTTGATTATATTCGCCGAGCAGCGCTGTATAACAAACACTTGTGGATTCTGAAGAAGCGTAGGAGAAGAAATGGAACCTCAGAGTGGACTCCAAACAGAAGGGGGCCTCCGCAGTTTCAGAATAGAAATGTGAAGACGTTCACACTGCTGCAAGTACTCTTCCTACTTCACTCCCAAACCGCCATCCAAGACCAACTCCATTTAACGCATTCAAAGTGGCGCGTTAACATGTTAACGCTTTGGGATAAAACACCCGCGACCAAAGCTGTTTATTCTTTTTCGCCAAGACGACTGAATGGTAACATCCCTCAATAATGCAATAATGCACATCTCCCTCACTCTCAGAATAGACAAGATTGCCTCTTTAAGAATCTTGAGTACGTCGGAATGGACTTGCTTGAAAAATAAACGTCTATCAAGAAGAAAGAAAGGGGATCTACGGTTTTCTCCTGGGGGCTATTTTGTTGAATGTTGTAATGGTATTGTAGCAATCTAAATTCTTGAGACCCGCGTGCGGTAGGGGCGATATGCAGATAGGAGGAGAGGAGGGGGTGCCTGAGAGAATGTTTTTGTTTGGCTGCGGATGATATAGGGATAGCTATGCTGCGGGGAAATCGTTACTTCGAGGACTTATGAGGAAGAAAGGTAAACGAGTAAATCTTACTTAAAAAGAACAGCCTAATAAGCTGCCCTATACAGTGTGTAGATCTTGGGGGCAAATAGGATGTTAATTCTTCCTAAGATGTTAATCTTGAAATTACCTTTCCTGGTTTCTCCTGCTTTCGGTGAGAAAAATAAAGCAAGAGAGAATGAAAAAGACAGACAAAAAGAACTCAACCTTGCGCGGAAAATACCTTGTTAGAAGTGCCCTAATTTAAATCGAAATACTAGATAAAGACTCCGCTTCGCACCGTAAACTAACTTCAAAGGATTTACCTTATTTTATGTGCGACGTATCAAACGTGTATCCTCGCTTAATGATAAGTCTACTTCTATCACATTTGATGTATGCAAGTATGTCTACATACCATGGTGTAATAGCCAATCAGCGTGGTATTTCATTGAGATTATTGTACAGGCGCCTTGGGGTCTCTAGAAGATGAATATTGTGCGCTTTATAAGCACAGGATGAAAAGTAGAAGGTACCCGACCAAGAGGAAAACCAACACATATCTTGGAGAGGAACGTTAAGACACTGAGTGGAAATTACACTGTAAGAGTGTACTAAGATGGCAACAAATAGAAATGTGTGGAAAAATTCTGAGCGGGTAAAAATACCTTTATACATAATTATTTCCTAAAACAATCTATTTCGTTTACGTTTTTATAAGCTAAGAAATGAGTCTTCAAGATGAATTCATGTTGAGAGCTAAAAGAACGCTAACACTATGCAAAATGCCATTGATTAATGAACTTCTATCTCTACAAATCAGACGCTTCAGAACTCACTTCATGAAGTCACCGTCTGCCCTCAAACAGAGCAATGGATGAGCTTAAGTATGGGAATATCAATCAAACTACACCACGCCAGCCGTGTGGATGTATAGTAATGGCCTATCCATCGGTAGTCGGTTGCAATGATCACACGCAGCCGCAGAAAACCAAATCCAAGATGGATGACGAGTGATTCCAAGACATGCTCAATCCATCTCGCATCAAATTAAAGATTACCAAAAAATAAGTTAATTAACAATCCAATAGCTACGCCCATTAAGACTCAGCACGAATTAAGTTATCCATGATAACAACATCATCATCAACAACAACAATGGTAGAAAAGGTACTACATCCTTGTAAAGTTTATTCCAAAATATGCTACACCCAATGACAGCATCTTCCTTCAGATACTGACCAATCATAGAGCAGCACGACATGCAATGAATAAAGTGGACATTTGAGATCAACTCCAAATTTCCATAAGAAATCAATTCCAAATTTACACGGTTTTATTTGGCCATTTAGCATGTTTAGTAATAGATTCATAATAATTTATACGACATTTGGCTCTTTATAAATCAGTTGACTAGTTTAGTTTAGCTTAGTCCCCCTTCATGACTACCAACCTATATGCATGAGACAGTGGCACCGTATGCGCATACACATAGGGTGAGGTGTGTGTGTGTGTGGGGGGGGGGGGGGACACACGGTCTTAGTCGGAAAATGGAAATGCACATTTAAAAGGATGGGAGGGGGGTCAGGAGTTGGTCAGGCCCTATTCTTTTAACGATCTTTCCTCCTCTGAATTTCATTTCCCCTTATAATATATTTGTCTCGGTTGTCTTTTCTTTTTAATTTGTCACTACCTGATATAAGGGGGCACTTGTAACCCCTAAGCCCCCTGTAGCTTCGCCACGTGAGGTAGGCTAGTGTCCCATAGACCGTGTGCACATCGACTCGACGCTTGGCAGACATCGGGTGTAAAATTGACTTTCATATTGTGCGGAAAGCACCGCGTAATTTGACGCTATAAATCATTTAATTTGCACACTTGGCCAATTCAGGGAAACCATTCTGAAGAGAGAAAATAAAGAAAGATTCACAAGTTGAGAAAAGGGGTTCTATATTCATAATGAAGGTGAGGCCTCACTTCTGGTTTCAAAGAAGACAAAATGGCTATGAATAGAAATAACTGAGATACGGAGACTGTCTAATACTTCGACTTGCAAAGTAAGCTGTCAATTAACTGACGACATGTTATCAAATCGCTGCCTAAACTTGTCTTATTTCAGTTGTTTTTTTTCAAGAAGAAGGGAAAAAATCGTATGGCATTTTTTAACCTGTTGTTTCTTCCGTCCCAATGTTGAGTCTCATGTTACTTTTAGTTTAAGCTCCAGTCAAATTGAGAGGTTGATTCTTCAAAAGGGAAATTGGGAAGTTTTAGAATACTTCTTAATACTTAAATCTAGGCCTAACGCACAAAATGTAAATACACTAGATGATTAGTCTTATCACAACGTTAATAGAGGTAGCAGGAAGGTACTACAAAACAATAAAATACGCAAAAGGGTGATATTCCTTTTTTATACAAAAAATAATAAATATACCAAAACAAAAAGGGAAAAATGAAATAAAATATAAAACCAAGGTTTTTTTCCGAAATCATTCAGTTTCGTTTCAACCCATGCTATTCTAAAACTTCGTGTTGCATCACTGAGTGCATCTACAATGTGATTTATTATTTTTATGGGCCACTCTGTATCAATTACATGAACGAGACCGATGAAAGGCGATCGTATCTTCCAGTACACATACACATCCGTTTTCAACCACCAAATGGCAGGCCATGAGAGACCGAGCATTATGGGAGCAAGCCTGATCATGTAAACCAAAGAACCAGACTGTTTATCTTTCCTTAATGGAATTTCTATTTTGTCTTTTCTTCTTAAAACAAACGGCAGTAACTTCCCTCGCCGACAGAAATGCTCTTTCAAACCAAACTGTCCAATCTGAGGCAATTTAAAAAAGTAATATCATGAGTGTTTGGTTGGAATAACAGGTGTCAATGACATTTGTGGTAGCAACTACTCTTTAGTTTTAAATGCAACAAAGTCAATAAATGTGTCTAGCAAAACAGTAAACCTAGGTTTAACTATGTTTTTGAAAAAAAGTTCTATACAAGGAAATAAAGTATTTTATGAGACAAGGAAAAACAAACAAAAACAAAAAAGGAGAAAAGAAGAGAGCATTGACTAAGATCAGAAAGAATGGGCACGGTACAGGGGGAGACAGAGAACGAGAGAGAGAACGAGAGAGAGAAAGAGAGAGAGAGAGAGAGAGGGGGAGAAGGAGGAGAGAGAGAGAGAGAGAGAGAGAAAGAGAGAGAAGGGAAGGGACGGAGTGAAAGATCGAGAGACGTAGAGAGATAGGGAGAGAGAGGGGGTAGACAGATGTTAAATATTATTTCTGTGCCGAACCTTCCCTGAAGAAGCAAACTTAACCTTATGGGGCTACGGCAACAACATTTTTAAACATCTTCTTAAGCACGGCTCTGAACATTATGAACTTTGGTTTTTTTTGGATGCCGTTCGTATATATCTGACATGTCTGACCTGAACACATTTCTCTTGAATATAACTTTCATTCATCAATATGGTCAAGAATCAATTTTAAAGAAATCCTGCCATGAGACAAAACATGAATATTCGTCAATCAATGAACACCTGTTATAGCTATTCATATTAGAAAAAGTTTGCTAAAGATTACACTCTAGAATCGGCCAACAAACCATTCCTCTGCTTGCATACTCAATTGATCAAGCATGTCGTCGCAAGATGCAGTGAAATACACTTCGAAATGCTAATGCAAATGTAATTCAAACAGCGCCAGGCCTTGCGGAAAGAGCGACGCGGCGTGTAACTGGACGCGGAGGGGGAGAAAGAGAGAAAGAGAAAGAGAAAGATAGATAGAGAGAGAGAGAGAGAGAGAGAGAGAGGGAAGAGAGAGAGACAGAGAGACAGAGAGAGAGAAGAGAGAGAGAGAGAGAGAGAGAGAGAAAGGGGAGGAGAAAGAGAGGGAGAGAAAGCTGCGTATGTGCGTCCATGTGTGTGTGTGTGTGTGATAAATATGAAATGACAATTAAATAAAAACTATTATAAGTTTCATTTCCCTTCGACTCTAGCCTTTATTATTATACAACTTATATTATATTTGTCCTTCTTTTTATCAGAAAGTAATGTTAGCTAACGTATTTGAGTACACAAATTAAGCAAGACCTTTAAATTCGGCCCCGAATTCTGTTTATGAATAATCGCTGAATTAGGATAGAAATATAGCAAAACCTAAAAGGTGTCTTTTGTGTGTAAAAGTTTTGAAGTGGGGGGTGAACAACACATCAAATGGAACCATTTTCTTCCACTTATTTAATGATAATGTGGGCTTTCATATAGGCAGTCACTGATGCATTCCTGCATTAAACCGCACAAGGTAAAAGCCCTAATTCACATGTATGGCTATATCTAACCGCACACGTTTCACCTCAGCA
Source organism: Strongylocentrotus purpuratus (assembly GCF_000002235.5). Taxonomy (NCBI): domain Eukaryota; kingdom Metazoa; phylum Echinodermata; class Echinoidea; order Camarodonta; family Strongylocentrotidae; genus Strongylocentrotus; species Strongylocentrotus purpuratus. The sequence continues at coordinate 1,840,960 of NW_022145595.1, forward strand.
TCACAGTATGATATGGATACAAATGATGGGGATATGAAAAGGGCAATGGCCTGTCAAGAATGTCAATGACAGGTCGATCTCATGCAATCTCCAAAATGGCGTCTGAAAGGATGCTGTTTATAGAGTAAATAAATAGGCGCATCGTTGCTATTCGACACATTGGATCTCCATCGGTAAGAAGGGTCATTCACATCTGAAAGTTAAACTTTATTCTTCTTCTGGTCATTTAAATGCATATTGATATTAACCAATCGAGTAGCTTACATCATCATTCAACATGCAGTATTATACTAGGTTGGTTTCGGGTTCGAAACCCAGTCGATGCGTCTTTGCTTTTCTTAGGTAAGGACCTTGAATCGGATATAGTTATAGGCTATAGGATATAGGTAACCATGTTCATTAAGCTATTCGCATATATTCTACTGTGAAGCAGTCAGGTAAAGGAAATGTCAAAAGAATGTAATGCACACGTATCACGCTTGAAACAGGCTATTGTATGAAAAGCTTGTTCAAAATAAATGCATTGGAAATAAAACACCAATACACATAGACGGGACTACATAGACCTTTGCAACCGATTGCGTGGTCACCATTATGTCAGCACCTTTCAATTTGCTTCTCATCTCTCAGCTATTATACTTGTTTTCATCAAATCCATCGGGAAAATACTCTTAATACGTGGATTGAACACAGATTCAGTGCAGAGTTTGCTATATACTATAAGAGTTATAGGCCTATTTAATGTCATTATCAAAATCCAGGTATGCCTTTCGTTTCGACGCCAGAAGAATAATAACACGAATAAAGGGAAACGAAAGTAAGCGTACGGTGTAACAATGTTATGTATGTGTTTGTCATCAATTTATTTCTCTCCTAATATACCAATATTAATGAAAATAGTTTTCCATTTGCTTTTAATTTGATTATAAGGTATTCAGTGTGAGCCAGAAAGGGAAAGCAAGGTTCAATCCTAAAAAATAGTCGCCTAAATAATCAGAAATATTTACCATATAGCCTTTCATGTTTTTTTTAAAAAATATTCTGTTTCCACATTAAGATCGATATTACCTAGGTAAAGGTGATCTTGAAAAGTTTTTTTTATTAATGCCAATGTTCAGTCATCCATGATCCCGTTTTGTTGAGCAGCCTATCAGTATCAGATTAAAGAAGTTAGCATTATATATTTATTAAATAATTCAACAAATTGATTTGCCTTTGAAGATATAACCAAGCTTGAATATGGGTTCCTTTTTAATAACTCACATATATGCCGCAATTTCAGTCGAAAAATTTACAATATATGCAAACGCCTGGTGCTCCATGTCATGGCACCGTGGGCAAAGGAAATCATCCATGTAGCGGCTTAACCGAAATGTAAAGCCACAGCATTTGACGGCATTTTTACCCTAACAATTCCAGAGTCACCTATTAAAGAGAACTCATAACTTTCTCATAATTGTAGAAAATCAATAAGGTAACAAATTAAGATAATGCATTGATGGTCTAGTGAAAGCATCTATAAAAGCACCATGCGCGCGCAATATTTTTCGCCCTTTCTTTCAAGAGTTGGCTTAACCTTCTGATTATGGCTCTGGCCTATTCGGGTATGAATTATGTTTATGATCTGGGCCCCGTCTCATAAAAACTTGCGACTAATTAGAATCAATCGCAACTTGCTATTAATCGCAACTCTATTCTCTTCAGTACACAGTTTCGATCGATTTGAATCAATCGCAACTCTGAATAATAAAGGACCCTGAACACTTCCATGTATGAATTCCAACTTATATTCGAAATAAACTGCTGTGTTCTCTCATACTTCATGCTTTGTACAACTAGCATTCAAATCAAATTGTTGTTTACTGACAAACCAGCAAAATTATTGTAGAATAAACACGATTTGCATTGTTATATCCTGAATCTCGACTCGGGGAAAACCTATACAAATATCAAACACAAACAAACACAAACAAAATACAAAAAAAACATAAACAATTAAAGAAATGTTTTAAAGACATGACAACATTCTCTAAATGCCCATTTATCGAATTATTCGATTATACAAAGATTTAAATTGCAAATATTGTCTTTGATTATACACGTGTTGTGAAATGGACTGTTTGGAAAATTCTACATTCTCATACACGGGATTTCCTGTTGATAGATGCTAGGTCATAAAGGCACTCATTTAAACCCATTTAGAACACTTTAGCGTCATTTCGATAGTCCCTCATCACAGCAACGAGGTAGCTATCAATTACCTTTATATGAGGTAGAAAAGGTTCTCAAAAATGTAGGGGAAAATACAAAGAAGGAGAGAAAGAGAAAGAAAGAGAGAGAGAGAGAGAGAGAGAGAGAGAGAGAGAGAGAGAGAGGAAGAAAAAAAACATTTCACTACGTTTTGTCTCCTTGCCGTTATTTTGAGCAATTGTTGTTCCTGCGAGACATTCCAAGTGCATGCTTATCAAAGGTGCCAAATTCCATACGGATTCAATTCTATATTATAGTATCGCGTATTGCTGGAAATCATCATTTGTGTATTTATTTCAAAATGGCAGTCATGCTCCCTTCAAATTTTACAAACAACTCCCCATCATTCTCCGATCCATATTTCTCTCTTCTCATAACATTTTCCCATCTTCCCCACTTCTTTCCCTTTACAATGGCTGACTCCCAATTTAATATTTTGATGCAATGATTTATTAGAATATGAAATTCCCACCGTATCTCTGTCTCTCAGACCTTCTTGCTACTACCCCCCACCCCCTCTGTCCCTCTTCCTTCACTTATTGTATATCTGCTCTTCCTACACTGTACATAAGACTGTCCAAAACTGTAGTTTATACATTTTTACTGCTTATTCGGGCTACATATGTTTTATGTAATCTTATACCTATATATCAAGGTTTAATCAAAGTATTCATACTTGATTTAATTCAAGAGACCTGTACATTTGTCACCGGAAATCGGACAAGTAATGTGATTATCAATTTGGTCCTCACAAACCATGCCAACTTGATCAAATTATGAAGAAAATGTTTGAACTTTGTTTCCGCACTAGCTTTTGACATAATATAACAATATTTGGTTTTCGCATGGCTGTCATTGCAGCGCTCTAGCATTTAAACGAATTAATATCTACCAGGTACCCATTCACATCACCTGGGTCGAGTGTTGCGAATTTAGCTTAATGTCTTGCCAAGGGACATTAGTGCCCCGGCGGGACACGAACCAGGGACCTTGTGATCCACAGTCCGGTGACGTATCCACTCGACCACGACACCTCGGCCCACTTCAGTTGTAGCTTGACATAGTCCGTATAAATATGACTATCTGACTAGGGTAGCATTTGTTCTACTCCGTTTACTTCCATGATTCCTTGCGCTTCAACCTATTAAGTAACAGAGGGAGGGGACCACTAGCCCCTGCCCTGGACACCATAATCTAGGTACACGATACAAGCAGCCTCCTGTACTAGTTGTTTCGGAATTTTGCCCCCTCCCCCTTTCCAAAGTCCTGGATGCGCCCCTGTCTAACATGTATCTGTTGAACCGATGGTGGTCGGATAGAGGGGTAGAAAGCAAGGGTATGATGTTACGTACACCTGTTCCACCTGTAAACCCCGCGTAACAAAGAAAGGGAACGAAGTCGAGGCGTCGTCTTTCACCAGACAGGCTAGAATGCTACAAGTCCAAGATATAACTGTCTTTAGGGGGAAACGTAGAAGAGAGAAGGACAAAGAAGATTAAAAAAACAAATCAGTTGTGTTTTATAGGACAAACCCTTAAGATGGTACTTTGATATTGTTTTGATCACAAATGTAAATCTGGTCAGGGCAAATCCAATTAAAGTCTACCTTATTAAAAAGTAAAAAGTTAAAAACAAACTAACGAGAGCAATTTTTGTCCTTGTGAAGTTCTACTATTGATAATTCTTTCGTTATGTAATCTGTGAAGGCCTCCATGATGACGATATATTTGATGTAAGCAAAGCTTGTGGTTTAATACACCAAGTATTATTCCGTTGTTTTCGCGATTTTTCTAAAACTCCTTTACGAATTTTTAGGCAAGATTCCTTTTGTAGATTTTCCATATCAGAAATAATACAAGTGTTTGTTTGATGTTTTTTTTTCATTTTTATTGCTACAAAGATACTATAATAAAAAAAGACGAAGACTACATTGCAAATCATAAATGTAGATATGAATAGTTCAGTGCTACTTAAATTTTCTTAAATTAATCCCTCAATTCATATTCATTCCCTTTGATGTTGTCAAATACTGCGCGTATATTTTTTAAACAACGTTTTTAGAACAATACATTGTAAAAATGATTCCCCTCATACGTTATCGATGAATAAATTGGAAACAACGTTAAATGCGATCATATAATTAGATAATCGCCAATTGGGAGGTAAGCCATACTTTACGAGTATCATTTTAATAAGTAGCAATTAACCAATCGAGAAGCGTCTACTGTCATCAGCCATGTAATACGCCGATGTACATGCCTGTGAGGTTAATGTCCTTTACGTTAATGCATATCCACTTCTAAGTACACTACAATCATGGACTTAATTTACTGTCTTAGGAAATAAGTGGACAGGAATAGTTTATCAAATCAACTGACCTAATTAATACCGTGTCGGTTGTTTGGATAGCATTTTGGCGTCCCACATGCAAGTACAGTTAATAATGAATGTCTGTTGTTTGTGGTCGGAGGTAGTGGTAAACATACTTAACATGATTAATGGTAATTGCAAAAAGAAAATGCAGGTTAGATGTTTATCTGTTTGACTCTTGTGATAAGTATGATGTAGATTGATACCTAATGAAAAGACATAGCAAGTGTGATAGAAGTATCTTTTGTAGGTCAGCCACGAGTCCCAACTTGTAAACATAATCTATGGCTCAAGGTGAGCAGAGATTATCGGTATCTTTTTCGGCCTACTGGGGTATAGTAGCGATATCATCTTTACCTTTTACTGTGACAAATTAAAATCAAGAAGAAGAAAAACACAAAGCAACAAAAATACATCTGCTTGTAGAGTAAGTGTCCGTTTCTAACGGAATCCTGTAAGCTACAATTCCTTTTTGCTGGTCTGAACATAATCGTCTGCTCTCATGCGTGCGCATAGACAAAAATGATTCGACAGAGACAACATTTTAAAAAATATTCCTGGTAGTATTTAGGAACACAATGAATTTTAAAACAAACCATATTACGGTAATGGGGTTTGTAATTCTTATTAAAGTCTAAGCTCTACGAAAGACAATCTTTGGTGAAGTATCCAGAGCTTCCTTCGCTGCAGATATAACGGAAAGTGATTATCATTCCTCCGCAAAGTTTTATAACCACTATGCAGTGACATATAATATAAATATCTATACTAAATTACCCTGTGTCTCTACTGATATTTTACGTTTATCTTACTCTTTGATACCAAATTCACTACTCTCTCTTTCTCGTTACATGATTAGGAACACATCAAACACGTCACGGAAAACAAGCATACCGTCCTCCTAACTATAGCGTGGTTTGAGAAAGGAATCACTCCGTCTTGTTTCCTCGTATCCTCGTATTCAATTCGTTCCCATGGTGAATATTGTAAAGTTCATAAGTTTGAGATTCCATCTAATATTCCGTCTACAGAAAGACAGTGTGGTAAGTAGTCAAAGAACAGGTTTGTCTAGACAGGCCCGTACCTTTTCCGTACCCTTCTCATACCGGCTACTACCAGTTATACCATCGAAGGTCCTCAAACAACACCTGCTTACTCCGTAAATCGGTCGAAAAGTCCATTTACTATCACACTCCACGCTCTCCTCAAACATACCCTTCTTCGATCGGGGCGTTCGATTTCGATTTCTGGACCAAAATGCATTATCCTCTTGAGGGCTAAGGTGTATTGGAGGAGATTCCCGCTCCACTTCAGTACACACCGGCGTTTGATTTAGGTCAGAAAGACCCTTAATAGAAAGGCAGATTCAGCAGGTTAAGAGGAGCGCTTGGAGGATTAAGGGTGGGGCATCGGCAGGTGGGGGAAGGGAAAGGGGGGTTTGGATTTGGCACTCTCTTTGGAAAATCGCTGCTGAGCTGCATTTTTGAAGGGCATAAATACATTTTAACCATGTTAATAAAAAAAGCCGGACTCGGCAAGTATGGGTGGACGAATGAAGGGAGGGTGTGATGGACAATCCGGGTGGGCGGAAGAGGAGAACAGGGTGTGCCCGGGTAGGGGAGGCTGGGGTTGATACCCTTTCTGAGAAAAGAAGGTATATTGGGTAATACGAACATTCTTTATCATCTAATAAGCATTCTTTCCGTTTATGTTGACTTACAAATATCGTCAACTTTACAATGAATTTAAAATAGTAAGATATTTTCTCTCTCTCTCTCTCTCTCTCTCTCTCTCCCCCCCCCCCATCTTTCTCTTTTTTCTCCTCCTCCCTCTGTCTTTCTCTAGCTCCCCCTCTTTCTCTCCCTATTCCTGTTTCTAAGATGCTTCTCGTTCTTAGTGTTCAAACCTTTGGTTCAAACCCTTCCCCCCGAAAAAAAACAACAACAAAAGTGTACACATCCACAGATGATTTAAAATCTACATGACATTTGTCAATTATGACTTAATAGTCAGTGAAAGTTTGATTTAAAAAAAGATCGTACACGTCCACGGTCAGAGAATGAGTGTGAGAGAGAGAAAGAGAAAGAGAACCTTTTCATCCACTATCACGTGTGGTGTCCTCACATGCATTCCATGTTATCTGATATTTTGAAGATGTTTTGCTGAATATTTTTGACCTTTTGAATTCCTCCCGCACGTATTCGAGCGCTCAAGCCTAGATCGGGTGATACTAGCACTCTTGTATGTATGTAAAAATAAGCCTCTGCTCACTCATGGGAGAGATAGATGGAGCGAGGGAGGGAAGGAAGGGGATAAAGAAAGAAAGAAAAGAAGAGAGAGAGAGAGAGAGAGTCAATGGAAGTGATTACATGAGTGAGAATAGGAGTGTGTATGGGAGTGGGCTTTGTTGATTAATGCTTTGAGTTTTCAGTGTAATGATGTGTGTGTGGAGGGGGGAGGGGGGCGAAATGAGAGATGTTTGTCAGCAGAACGTGTCTGAGACAGTGTGTAAGCGCAAAGGGACTGCTTGCTCATCCTTTGACCCACTCTTGTGTCACCTCACAACATATACATTGATCTCATTCGCCCCTTCTTTTTTAATGTCTTCTACCTTTTGTCTGTTATTGCCTTAGTAATATTGGTCATTAATATTTGTTATTTTTGCAAACAGCATCTTATTCTTTTCAAATTTGATCCGTTTTAAAACAACATTTGTATGTATTATTGCCAATGTAAATTATACATAATTCAGCCATTTGGCTGCGAATTTCAATCATGATAAAACCTTTTTAATCAATCAATCAATCAGAGAGAGAGAGAGAGAGAGAGTCGACAGAAAGAATAAATTGTTTACATGATGTGGGCGCAAAAACACATTAAAATGCGCCGATTGAGTAAATTATATGAAACATACATGGCAATATGAACATGAAAAAAAGAGGATAGAGAGAGATAGATAAATAGAGAGAGAGAAAGAGATAGAGAGAGAGAGAGAGAGAGAAAGTGATGGAGAGAGAGAGAGAGAGAGAGAGAGCGCGATTAAGCGAAAAACACCACGTATACCTTATGGTTTAATGAGAGAGAGAGAGGAAAAGGGGAGTGGGATGGGTGGGGGTAGAGAGAGAGAGTGAGAGGATTACATCCGAAAAAAAGATTACTATGTAAAAGGTAAAGAGAGCTAGAGAAACAGGTAGAGAAACAGAAAGAAGCATTGGACAATACGAGAGCAGAGAAATCAAGCGAAACGTGTTTTTCTCCTGAACAAATCCCCCTTTTCGATTCTAGTCACCCGAGTACATGATACTCCTTCTCAATCTAACAATGCCACTGAAATGCCAAACTGATATCGACAAGTGTAATATGCCCACGGATAATAATTTGTCACGGCCAAAAATCTAGAAGATTGAACATCAATAGATGGTGAGTGTCGTGTCATTGTGTGGGTAATGCTTCGAGCATGCCGTGCGATGTATCTTTTGTCAATAGCAGCTATACAAATCACCAACACGCATATGATCGCTGTTATATTACGGATATACATGCATCTGTATTTAACATGTGTTGAGCTGTTGAGCTGTTTGATAATACATGTAGTACTTTGGACATTAGCTTTAGATTTAGTGCACTTCGTACTCTGATCGATCAATCGCATTTACCGATCTAGGATGTTTAATCGGGAGGGCCTATCAATCATTCTGGTATTAACATTTCTTTTGACTAGTTCACATTCAATAACAACAACAACAGACTCCCCTCAACAAAAGACAGTAATAATTACTTATTGTGTGTTATGAATGATTATTTCACGGACAAATAATATACAGTATTTATAATGCGCAAACACCACATGCATAATATGCTCAATATAACATGCCTATATAATATTTCGACTGATTTTTATTGCTGTTATGTAATAAAAAGTACGAATACGATTGCAAAGACTATTAGAAAATCAATTTCACTAGCCTTGTGTATTACCTTTGAAGTGTGTGGACATTACACTGACTTAGACTATTACGTAATCGGAGCACGATTCTATAAGTAATAAGGCATTGGTCCTTGGTTTCTTGAGAGTATGTTCGATCGTGTTCACGTCAAATTGACATTAACACATTAATCAACATGCCCATGAATGGGGGACTTCCCAACAACTGACTGGAGGTTTGTGAGGACGAGGACCAATAAGAACGAAGGTCTGCAAGAACTGTTTAGATCCACAATAAAGAAGACAAGAATAATGTTCACAATTATTATTATGACCCAGCTTCCATGCTGCTATATGAATTGCTTAATTGATAAACCGACATTGACAGAAATCGAGAATGATATCCTTATCGTATCGTGAAAAAAGAAATGGCCATATTAATTAGCAGAGGCAAGCTGAATAGAACGACCTTCGATTCACGGTCGCTCAAACAGCTATAATATATTTTCACTACTAAAAAAAAAATAGTTGATATTTCTCTATTGCTATTTATTGCTACACCAGGCGAGTTGTAACTTTATCATAAAGGGTTAAAGGTTAGAGCTGAAGACCTCACCTCAATTCCAGCTCACCTGCTTCAGCTGAGAAAACTATGGCAATCCGCCTAGTATTCATGTGTTCAGAATGAGTTATATACTGGTTTAATATTGATGATACTAACTCTTGCCCGACATGGCAAACATCAATTGCATGCGGCAAGCATGATGACATTTGGAACTCACTAATTTGTTGAGAATGAAAACAACGGATCGTCACTTTCATAAAGGAAAAAGTTATACATGAACTGGTCCAGTTTTATGCACCCTCAGAATAGATATTGCACGATACACACAAGATAGGGTTACAGTAAAACTACCTTCGATTCATTTAGAGGTTCGGAATCGGAAGATGTAAAGAACTTGCACACTTTTATAGTTATAAATCAGTAAGTCCTGAAATTAAGTAGTTTCAGGACTTACTGATTTATAACTAATAAGCCCTTCGCACACTAACGATCTGGCTACGGTCCGATTTTTGAGGAATATGCAGTAGCATTTGACATGAGTATTCAAACCAAACATGTAAAATGTTAATGACCGCAGATCTGAGTAGTCAAATGATTATCAAATCTACCCTTCAAAGGAGTTCAATATTTCTTGGAGGAGGAAAAGCAAAATCGGCTCAGAATCGTCAGACTAGTATTGCGATTCAGCTTTTATTCTGACCAGGAGGCTTAAATCGTGGTATTTTTGTTGGTAGTATTCTTATCAGTATTAACTAGAACCTATTTTAGGACGATGTTGTTTGTTAACATTCTATTATTAACTACAATAGCAATTTCTTTTGAAATCGGGTCGCATAAAGGGTCGTTTAGTGTACGGTAGGACTTAACAATAAGATTTCAAACTGAAATAGTAAACCAACTAAAAAAAAATAATAATAATCAAAAAAAAATATATGGACTGAAGTCAATAGGTAATTTTGACCGAAACTGTTCGAGGTATCATTCTTAACAGATAAATAGAGAGAAAGAGAGAGGGGGATTAGTGCAAAATGACATTGATAATGGGCAGTGTGGTGAATACTTCAAGTGTGACCAATATGTATACGCGAGTATAAGTGAGCTCCTAGCGTCCTTGTGCAAAATCACTAAAGCGTAGCGGCGAGAGGGATGGAAACGGTATTATGAAATATTAATTCTGTTTCAACACCTTTATACTCCACGAGGAGGAAATACGATGACAATTGCGTCGTTTCTTGATGACGTCACATCTCCCGTTTGTATATACAGTTACACCCGAAGCTATGGCTTTTTGTATAAAAAACATAAATTTACTTTTTAAATACAGTTCAAAAGAAATCGTGCAAGGGGGAATGTGATGACCATTGCTTCGTTTCTTGATGACGTCACATCTGCTAAGCATTCTCAATTTATCACCCTTCCGGACAAAATAGTTTTAACTTCGGTATTGTTTACCATTTTAAAACCAAACCTGTTGCACATAGAAAATATATTTTGTTTATTCATTGGCATTTTACTGAAGCCTAAAAATAAACCACACAAGCCTTTGTTTGATCCTGTTTTTAATATTATTTCGGCGCTGCTTACTTTTTGTCAAGATGATCGTTTCATCATTTCAGTGTACGTTGATCCTGATTATAAAACGATATGGGATCAGATGATTATGGATAAGTTAATCTATGTCCATAGTGAGGCCATAGGAAAAGCTCCCCTCCCCACCTAATATAAGATAGATCTAAAGTAATTTAACAAAATAAAACACCTAAATACACCCCCAAAAAAAAAAACACAAAAAAAAACAACAACAACAACAACAACAACAAAAACGACAACAACTCGAATGAACAAACGAATATATGACTTTTAAAAGGAGATCAAGAAAGGAAAAAATGCCCCTGAAACATATTTAACTGAGTGGATTGCATGGTGCATGGTGATGGACCCGTCCTCTACATACACAGTAGTCACGTGACCATCCTCTGCCATAGACGATTGACGGAAAGCTTACCTCTCTATTCTACAGTGGAATGTTGAATTTAGATCCTAGCCAGGGTTTACAGTTAAAGATAAACTTTAGTACTGGTAACAGAAAGCTATATATGGGACAACACACATGGTGTCGGGGCTAGTACTACCTTGATTTCCTTTTCTTTCTATGCGCATTACTCAGCCAGTATACATTTTATTTTCCAAAATTATTTGGCACATGTCATTTATTTGTAATCTTGAACATTCAGTGTAAGTTTCGTTTGATTCTGTGAGAATTAATTTTCTTTTTTTTTAACCAGAACTGGAGTTTATCTTTAACAACTGAATTATTCATACTCTTTCCAAGTTTTGTAATTTGTAAGTATGTGCAACGTTGCTTTGTCCCGATTTATGTTTCTTGATAATATAACATAATTATTAAAGCTTACATCTAAATATATTCACCACAGGCCCCAATTCAACCAGTCCACCTATCATTCTTGAGTTACAAAAACAAACAAACAACAAAACATCAGGGGCCCGTTTCACAAAACTTATTATCTATAACAAATGCTAGATTTCTATGACAAATTTGCTCTTAGCCAATCAGATGCCATGATTTCAGTAGCTTGTAACAGTAGCTTGTAACTTGTTATTGATATCAAGTTTTGTGAAACATCCCCCAGGTTAACAAAGGGGTATGAATATCTTAGATGTGCTGTTAACTGTACATCTTTTTCCTGTCAGTGTTTGTTTGATCTTGATGATATTCCTCTTAAAGAGAAACATCAGAGTATTATAATTAATATATAAATCTATTTATCTACTCGAAGCAAAGAAATTGGATAATTTCTGAAATGTTTTAGGGGAACCTACAATTATACACAGGTAAATTTGTCGCTGTTTTCACGAAGTGACGGTAGTGACAAAAATTGCATTCACTTTGCGTGACGATTTTCCTCACTACCGTCACTTCGTGAAAACAGGGACGAGTTGTTACATGTTATAAACATACTTTTGTGATCAACTAAATTGGGACTGGAAATTGTTAGAGTTTGACTCCTAAGTATCGACTCGAGCATCCTTGACGCTAATCACCCGCATCACCTTAAATTAGTAATTTTCGAAAAACACCCATCTGGGAAGAGACATAAGAGGTATTAGCGTTCAATAGAACCCATGACACGCACACGTAACGAGCATTAGCGGAGAAGCCGGGTAGAGTAATTAGAATATACGGTAATCGCAATCCTCTTGACAAGTTGGAGACCCTTGTTTTGGCGACGCCGAGTTTTTTTTATGAAGAAAAATATGATCATGAGCGATACGCATAATACTTTTCTTTTTCTTTTCCTACCTTCCTAGATCCCGCATTCACCTCCCTTCAATCTCATTCAATACCTTTTCCTCTCTAACTATTCCTCCGACTCTCCTTTCTCTTCCTCTGTTCCCTCCTTTATCTCTCTGATCCACCCTATCCCCTCCTCTATCTTTCTGATCCACCCTATCCCCTTCTCTATCTCTCTGATCCACCCTATCCCCTTCTCTATCTCTCTGATCCACCCTATCCCCTTCTCTATCTCTCTGATCCACCCTATCCCCTTCTCTATCTCTCTGATCCACCCTATCCCCTTCTCTATCTCTCCGATCAACCCCTTTCTCCTCTCTCCCACCCCTCTCTCTCTCTATCTACATTCCTATGTCCATCGCTCTCCCTTTTCTCCCACCCTCCCCTCCCCTCTCTCTCTTATCCTCTCCCTCCCTCCCTCCCTCCCTCCCTCTCTCCCTCCCTCCCTCCCTCCCTCCCTCCCTCCCTCTCTCCCTCCCTTCCTCCCTCCCTCCCTCCCTCCCTTCCTTCCTCCCTCAATGATTCCCTTTCTCTTTTCTCCTATGACCCTGTTTCTTCATTGTAGTATGGATAATAGTATATGAATATATTTATGATGTTTACCTTTATCATGCGAAAAGAAATTCAACCTCCATTGATCAGCTAAATATGCATGTAATTTGTTTTCGATTACTTTGGAGCTTTTGTGATCAGCAACGCCTTCCCTCCGCGTTATTAATTATGTTTTACTCTTGATGAAATATAATTCCATCTACAATGTAGGTTATAACAATGGTAGTTGAGAGAGAGTCTCTCTTACCTGTTATATTTTGAAATAATATGAAGAATAAAGAGGGAAAAGGGGAGAACAAGGGAGGGTGTGGATGTGTTAGAGAGAGATAGATAGTGAGAGAGAGAGAGAGAGAGAGAGAGAGAGAGAGAGAGAGAGAGATAAAGAGAAATAAAGACAATAAATATTTCGAGGAATATCTAGATAAACCTTAAAAATACGAGAGCAATTGAGTAGAGGGAGTTAAAGAAAACCAGAGAATACAACAATAATAATTGAGACAGAAGGATAGAGGGAAAGAGAGAGAGAGAGAGAGAGAGAGAGAGAGAGAGAGAGAGAAAGAGAAAGAGATAGATAAAGATAGAGAGAGAGAGGGAAATAAAGACAATAAATAAATATTTGAGGAATATCTAAATTAACCTCAAATAGCAAAGGAGAGCGGTGAATTAGAGGGAATTAAAGAAAAACAAATAATACGAGAATAATGATTGAGGCAAAGGGATAGAGGGATATACATAGAGAAAGACAGAGAGACAGAGAGAGAGAGAGAGAGAGAGAGAGACAGAAAGGAAGAAAAAGGGAGATCATAAGAGTGGTATAACTTTTACACAGCTTACGGCTTTGTAAATTTCTCATTAACTCGAAGGTTAACATGGTTACAGACAACGTTGGTAACCTGATCAAATTGTGTCACGCATAAACTGATATAATCATACAGTCTCCCACCAATGCGTTGGTCTTTTTTAAATTTGCCATCTCACCAATCCTCTGCCTCACTCTCTCTCCATTTCTCTTCTTTTCTCTCTCTCTCTCTCTCTCTCTTTGCTCTCTCTCTCTCTCTCTCTCCCCCTCTCTCTATGTCTCCCCTCTCTCCCTCCCTCTCTCCTTATTACTCTCTCTCTCTCTCTCTCCCTCTCATCGTTATTCCTTCCATCCTCTCATTTTTTTTCTCCCTTCCTCAGTCCCTTTCTGTTTCCTCGTCTCTTCCTATCTCTCTCTCTCTCCCAATATCCTATCCATCTTTCTGTCTCTCTCTATCTTTATCTCTGTCTCTATCCCTGCCCCCGCCCCTCTATGTCACTTATATCCTCACTGTACGATGTACACGTACATTTATGTTGACCATCACAAGTCAATGTTACTTGAATTTCTAGTTTCATATCTACCATAGATCACAATTATTAAATAATGATTTTAATAATCCTGCTAATATGGAATAAGCACCCAAAGATAAAACCATTCAAACACAAACAAAACCCACACATCCATCATACATGAAAGTTCCTTACAATAAATGTTGCATTTAGATGAAGTGAACATTACAAGATAATCATCATCAAGTAAAAGTGTTTATCAGATTCCGTTTTATTAAAATGATGGTAAAGGTAAGTTCATGTTTATGATATCCAACATTCTCAAGTACTTTAGTAAAGGACCCGCTTTATATTTTGCAGAAAACAAAGTAATACCAACGTTCAATGACCCGTACACAATTGATATAGAGTCAATGAATTATATAAGCAACGAATCGAATGACTTCACAAAGTATTCCATTTCAAATCTGCCCTTTTTGAAATTAGATAGTCATGCCTTGGTTCAAACATACACGTGTAGATTGCTACAATATATATATAGCACTGTTACAATGTAGCACTGTTACAATATGCCAACGTTCCGCTGGCACCTATTACAACCAACCATATTACGTTTGTATTATTATCGTGCAGAAAATAAATCTCTCATTCTGAGACATGCACCGTTGCCCTAAGAATCCATGTGCGTTTTAGAAATAAAATGCAAAGTTCAATTGCGGTTGTACTTTTCGTGAACCCATATAAAAAAGGAAATGATTCCCAAAACTAGGTTCGGTTGAGAATTTACGGTTCATAAAGCTCTCAGATATATTAAAATGAAATGACTATCATCATCATTCCCTAAAGTACTTTTAACACGATTGGAATCATAAAACAAAATTAAAACGGTAGCAAAGATGAACTGCAAGGTTATCTGCCAAAAATGATTTGTGGCTATGATGGTAATCTGCTGCATAATAAGACAATAAATTTATATGGACAGTGCATTAAATCAGCAGAGCAAGACTTGAGATCTGAATTGCATTTGTGGAAGTTTTGTTTCTAATTGTACTGATTGAAGAGACTGCAATATAATTGCCAATCAATATAAGTTGAAAGCAAAAATCTCGACCACAAAAGGCAAGGGGAGGGGCATTTTTTTTGGTCAAGTGGATTCGTCGATATGAACTATGATGAAGAGTCTTTTGGAGGGCTCCCCTTTGTTCAAATTTAGCTGGTCAGAGAATCTGGCAAAGAAGTGAAAGAAGTGAAAACCATCCAAAACAAACATTCTGGGGTTTAAAGGGAGTTTATACAAGGTGTTTAATGCCCCTTTCCTTGTCGAATTCAGCTTGTAAGAAGAAAGCTTGAAGAGAAGGGTGGAAAGAATGAAATGCATCTGGAAAACCATGAAATAGAGGGCTGAAGGGGGTTAACATACGGGAGAGAAAATGTTCAAAGCTCGCCCCCCCCATCCTGTTAAATTCAAGCTGTCAAAAAAACCTGACATAGGGTGAAAAGAGTGAAATGCATCTGTACTGGAATACTCAAACTGATACCATCGATTTCATCTAGATGGCTCGGAAATTTAATGAAATAAGAGCATTTTATGACAAATACCCTTTCGTTGGACTTTTGGCTGATGACAAGAGGGTGATCTGAAATGCTTCAAACAGGCGCCGGATAACGTATCGAAATCGATAGCTGTAAGAATTACGTCTAGTCTGGGGCGGACAGACACATCGCGGTCCCTCGAATTCTTGAAGATCAAAAAGAACATTTTTACTCGATATTTCCGACAAAATGTTGTCAAATGTCTTTGTTTGTCTATGTTGCTGACTGACATGTTGTCAGGAATGTCTTTCGTCAAAATTATAAACACTGCAATTTATTGTGGTATAAAAAAGTATCTTGAGCAATGCTGCTTGATCATTACAGTCATGTTGAATAGTTGCTAAAGGTTATATGCACATTGTACATGGCAAGTAACATGTTGTAGCATGTCTAAAGGGGTATGTTTAAGCCCTGAACTGGGTTGATTCGGGCATTTTCATGCAGACCATCAATCAGTCAGCTGTCGAAATGCTCCATTTTAGAAGAAAAAAAATCTTATGGAGAACACAAAAACCAGTAACTGGTCAAAATGTCTACCCTCTGGGACAAGGTGATTAGCTATTATATATAAATAGGCTCTCTTGATAAGATATGAATATATGATTTTACGATATAAACATTATAAGTGAACAAACAATACATCAATTGATAGTATGACACTAAGAACCAGGGGTAAACAAGAAAATTAATGGTTGTATTTTATGACTACATACTTGATTGAAACTAACGTATCAAATAAAACATGAAGCAATTTTTAACAAATTTTCACCCCCCCCCCCTAAAAAAAGAGCAAAATTGCCGTGCAACATTTTTGGGTCGTGTTATTGGTTAAACATTGCAATTTCTTCTGAAATGGTCAATCCGTTCTCGCCAACAACAAAAAATCAATACTACTGTATTGTCAATGTGATGTACTGACATACTGTTTTGACAACCGAATAGCTATGTTTATATTTTTTAACATCAAAATGTACCCTCTCTCTAAAAATCCTTATCTGTTGATGGAAAGCAACTGGAGTAAAGAGAAACGAAGCATCATACAATGGATACCATCATCATCGATGCATTCTGGTGGCGGCGATAGATCAGAATATGTAGTTCATATCATGAAGGGGGAGGGGTGGGCTAGTTCATTACGAAAACCATCGAGGGGGATTAAGGTAGAAGGAAATAGATTAGTTGAATATGTAATGTGACTTTGAATTCTGGAGACGAAAAAGTAAGTTTTCATGAATTGATCTTTGGGCACATCCTTACCAGAGAGCTGATGATGCTTCCTGAATATCAACTTTTCCGTTTTTAAAGTTGACGGATGCAGGATTATGACGTAGCGGCCATTTTAGATTCTAAGGGAGGGGGAAACGTTACAACCCACTCCCTACATCCGTTAAGTCTATGTTTTAAAGGAACAAAACTAAACGTACAATGAAGAATCCATTGCTACGGATGAATTCACATGAGACAAACTCATTTGCCATAAAATAAAAACAAGTTTTATACAAATTAAATGAATTTGGAAATAAAGGTGTAGTTCCGACCCTTTTACAGCTACTGTGATCTTAAAATTGACTTAATATACTTTATGTTTTTTCTTCTATTTAATCAACTTATCTACTGTATTATAAATAGTTAAGAATCAAATTTAAACAGCTGCTCTTGAAAGGCCGTTCTACCTTCTGAGCTTATATTATGTTCAAGAGAAGAAACTGAGGATCTTATCAAAGTCCAAAGGTAAAAGGAAGGTAGAAACAAATGCTACTTCGTGAGAAAAGTTTAAGTTTTAATCGCGATATGGAGAATAAGTGATACAACGATACAGCTGTAAAGAAGATAATGTCTTCTCATTAGATTGTGTTTATTAGAAGAGATAAGGGTTTAAGGGCCCACCTTTATATGTCTACTAACCACGAGCTTATGACTCTGTGGCATCTTTCATTACGTCTGCTCAGAGCCAGTAGGGCGTTAACTCTGTGTTTCAATGCGTCCTTTTGGCTCCAAACATATTCACACGGACATCCAGTACTTCTTACTAGCCCATCAGGGAAGCAAAATTTATGTTTTCAAGGAATGTTATAGATCTCGAGCTTGATTTAGTTGGATTTCATGAGAAAAATATTAAACTACTTATTTCTTCATCTTGTATTTTTTCACATGGCTCGCGGTTCGAGTCCCACTGCGGCAATAACTTCATTTGGCAAGACATTAAACTGCAGTTGCAATTTTCAATCCAGGTAATGTAAATGGGTACTCGGTAGGAAGAAATTCCTCGAATGCAAGACCGCCTCATATACCTGGGCCGCTAGGCTAATGTCAGGGTGCAGTAATAATTGTACAGCGATTAGAAACATCACTATTGAGCGCTATATAAATGTAACTATTATTATTACTACTTCGCGGTAGATTAAGCGACTAGACGAATTCCGAACATGAAGAGATCATCGAGTGATGCATTTCAAGTTCACGTGATCAACAAAGGGACGTAGATTTCAATATATCACCTTTGAATGATAAGTCTTTACGTAACGTGTAAATTATTCTGGGAGTTTAAACCAGGCCTGGAAAATACAGGTACATGTGTAGACACAAACTAATACCGCTCACAACCGATACCCAACTCACTGATAAGCGATCTTAGCAATTCGATTTAATGTAATTTGCTGATCTGTTTACTGTCGGTCTAGTGCTGGACTCATCAGTAGGACTGGTAAACTGGCTTCGTGTAATCCACAAGTTATTTTCTCTCATTCTAATCTATTCCCATCAGTAAGAATGGACTTTGTTGCTGATGTTGACGTCACACGCTCGCCGAATCTAGTAGGATATTATATCTCCGGTTTCGGATCATGTGATGGTCACGTGACTTTTAGACCCTCCAAATTAATTCCAAACAAGCTGCTTTTTATCCCCGAAGACACCATGATAGCGATCACGAATGATAGGAGAAACCTTAATGGAACTATTTCAGATTTGTAAGCATATTTTAAAGTGCTTTATGATTGCTCAGACACGTCTTCAAAAAGTATGTTTGAAAATGTAATGGTTACTTGATACTGCCAAGCAACATTAACGGTGATTTTGACTTGACACTTTTTCTTGTTTTAAAATGAAATAAGAAAAAAAAACGTTCAATCGGCAATCCAGTGCTTATTATGATTAAAATAAATCAATCAATCATTTAACCCATTGCCTACTGGAACCGGGTGGCCCTGTATTAAGCCTATGGGAACTAGAGAATTCAGTAGTCAACGGGTTATTTTGTCTTTGTTAGTTTGCCCTCCATATTATTGATTTTTCCTTTTTCACATGATTTGATCAATGGGATTACAATTTAAAATTATGCTGGTAACTCATATTTTTCGTGAAGACAGTTTGACGTAAAAAAAGAGAGTTTTTCAATATCATGATTCTTTGAACTTTTGTACAAACATTCTGAGAACTGAGATTTCGTAACGCATTATATCTTCTGTAAAGGCGAGTTTTTTAAAAGAGATGTATTGTTATTTTTTTTTTAAAACAAAACTAAATACAACAAGTCATTAATATCATACATGCCATAGTTTTGGAAGATTTAAATCTACCTATTGTTAAACTTGACGGTCACATGTCGGATGAATGACGTTTTCAAAATCCAGTCCATTTCTACTTCGGGAATTGAGTAAAGTTTATATTTCGAAACAGCAAACGTGTGCGAGTTGACAAACTTCTCATCCTTTGTTCATTTCATAGCGTAACTTCCGTGCAATATCACACTTATGTAAAATAAACGTTCTTTCTCTTAAAGTTTCTTTTTCTTAAAGTCGTTTGTCATCGTCATGCCTTAGTTATGAGTAGAGATTCATGCACTCATCTCTCTCTCTCTCTCTCTCTCTCTCTCTCTTACACACACACCTTCTCTGTGTCTGTCTGTCTGTCTATCTGTCTGTCTGTCTATCTGTCTGTCTCTCCCATTCTCCTTTTCTCCCTCTTCTCACCTCTATCTTGCTCTTACCCATGCTCACCCTTCTCGTTTAAACTTTCTCTCTCTATCTCCCTCTCTGTCTGTCTATCTGCCTGTCTGTATATCTCTCCCTCTCTCTCTCTCTATCTCCTACACCCCCTCTAAATCTCTCTCATTCTTTTTTGTCTGATCGTGACTCTCTCCCACTCTCTGCCCCTCTTACCCCACCTCTCTCTCTCTTTCTCTCACCGACCCCGCTCCCTCTTTCACTCTCTCTCTCTCTATCTCTCTCTATCTCTCTCTCTCTCAACAAAAAACATAAACCCACACACCCTCACTCTCTTTCTCTGAAACACACACATACACGCACACGCACACACACCCTGGATATTATTGAAATCAGAGGTGAAGCACTAGACATGAACACAAAAATGTCTGGGATCGAATTCAAACGAGCTGTGAGGCGCGCCAAAACTCAAGGCTAATTTCCCTGCTATTGGATTTAGACTTGTTGTCTGCATGCGAACCCTCAGGAATACTTCTTACATGTATTTTGCATATCAAGAAATGCAAGCGCCTCACAGTGTAAAACAAACCGACTTCTATGCGCAGTGCCTGGGAAAACATAGGTTTTGAAGCGAAAGAGATCTATCAAATTAAGAAATCATTCAGGTTGGATAACTTTGCAATCCTGTAAACACTGTTAAGTATTTTTAACATCTGATTTATGAAAATCTAAAACTTTCGACAATGCCGATTTTATTTTGGCTATCATCATGGTATTGAATTCATTTTCAAGATTATAGCAATCATTATCTCTACTTCCATCGGAATTCTTATAACCATTATTTCATTATATTTTATTTTATTCATTTATTCACTTCTGTATCCATAATACAAACCAGTAAACATTAAACATATATGAAGAAATATAAACTTATTTTATTCAGAATGGGTCAGAGCTCCAAAACAAGCGAAGTATGATTGTGAAGCCTGGTAATTAGATACAAGCAAAAAACAACATAATTCGGGGGTTCCTGCTGATCCAGAAGAGCGGTAAGGAGACTACGATGATAGACATGGACTGAAAAGTGATTGGGAGAGAGAGAGAGAGAGGGAGGAAGAGAGAGAGGGAGAGAGAGGAAGAGAGAGAGACAGAGAGAGAGACAGACAGACAGAGAGAGAGAGAGAGGAAGAGAGAGAGGGAGAGAGAGGAAGAGAGAGAGACAGAGAGACAGAGAGTGAGAGAGGAAGACGTGGGTGTGAATTACAGATGATAGCACTAAGGAACCCACTACTACACCTTCATGATCTTGGCTAGTATTTTCACCACTTTTTAATTAATTAATTTTGCTTTGTTTATGTAGTTTTAAAAATGTTACTGATGAAACTCCTAAAAGTTCTAAATTCATATTACTTCTCAGTTGCTATGAAAGCAGAATGGTGTCAAACTAAATGTTCCGGAATCTGAACAAATATTAATAAAAAGATTACATGTCTTGTGACACTAATGATGTTCTTTTTAAGTAACCCAACTTTTTGTTTACTTAATTTTTTTTTTTTAATGTAAATCGCTATTTGAGTAAGAAGTAATAACACCCGATGAACATTTTTTCAAATCCCTTTCCTTTTCAAATTCCAAAACTGATTACATCCATATAATCGTTTGCTATATAGTGTTTTTTTTAAAATTAGCACCATCGCCAAAATATGATTTAACTGGGACTGTCATACTGGAAGTCATAGCAACCGATGCGCTACAGGGATAGGGGCTCATGAATAGTGAAGATGAAATCCAAGGCGCCTTTTCTGCTTGGGTAGGGCCTCTCGTTTTATACAGAGACGATTCTTATGTGTGTGTAACCTTTTTAAAGGCGGATATAATTCGGCGAGGAAGCGCCTTAACGCAACCGGAGCTCTGTTTCCTTTTCCAATTTCTCTGTCTCTTGTTTCTGAAATAGCAATCGGTTTCCCATGATGTTTAAGGAAAGTGGATTGTTGAGAGACACATAGAGGGAGAGAGAAAGAGAGAAAGAGGGGGGGGGGGGGAGCATATACACTGACAGCACAGTCTCACAACTTCAGTGTGACTACCCGGGTGACTACTCGTTCATGGCGTGTAATTGAAATAACTTTCGATGTCATGTAAACGCACACGCGCATACACAGCACGTGAATGCGTGCATGCCATGAAAGTATGCGTATTGAGAAATTGAAGATAGATCTAGTAGTTGACTTTCTATTCATTCTGGCTTTGACATAATGATAACCATTCAACACAAATATCGAGTAAATATAAAAGCATTTTTCTTAAAGACCGTCAATACTACTGGGCCAGAAGGGATTAGACCACACAGCGAGGTCACTGCCAGGTGGCTATCTCATTTCAGCTCTCAACTAACATAATCAAAAGAGGATCATGGGAGACCATGGAGACAGGCACCGATTGGGAATGTTTCTATATAGAGGGGCAAGTAGCTACCAGTAGGACAGTGGGGCTTTAAGAATTACTATTTTAGGTAAGTTTAATTCGATATTTTCCTCTCAGATAAGCAATCAGAAGCAAACGAATGCAATTTAAAGGCCTGGCGCATTTCAAGAAGTCTTGCGCAATCCATTTCAGAGAAATACTGGTTTTGTCATAATCATCAACTTCACCGTAATGTCACGTATTTATTCGGTGTACTAAGGATTTTCGCCCTTAGTAAAGTTACCAGGCGACCCCCCCCCCCCCCCCCCCCCGCACATTGCCCATAGACATCATCATTGCGTATATGATCACACACCAGAAGAATATAGTGGCAACATATAATCATAAGCTATATATGAGAACGGACGATTCGTAGCCACGGGTAGTAGGATCGGGTTCCAGGCAGCATTTTGCGCAGAGGCCATTGGAGAATACAACTTTATCCGTGTGTTCACCTTGCCGCCTTTTTCAAGTTTGGCGTCACGCTTTGCACGCCACGCGTCCAGTATTTACCAGCTATGCAGTCGCTGTGCTGTTGTGTATGCGTGTAGTGTACACGGCAAAGCGCATGGTTGTGCATTCATGGAAGTTGTAAATGTGTGATTCTTGATTACAATGGGCACGGGTGTATTGGCGTAGAGTTTAGGGTTCATTTGGTAATGTAAGAATCGACCCGTCTGAATTAGACGTCCCCATTTCGTCGAATCTCGTTCCAGCACACCACATACCTGTATCTCGAACGCTTAAATTACCATGGTACTTAAATGTACGCTTCCCCTTTATTAAGGCGTGTGGGCCTAGCTTCACGTTGTAAAGTACGCTTCGTTCGTAAAACCTGTGCCCTATGGCGTTTAAGTTTTGTATAGAGCTACCCAGTGTGATCAGACGGACTTGCACATGGGAAACAAACAACTGTAAACGGTGTGCACTTCTACTTTTGGCAAACATAAGGCCATACTGCGTAGCGTGCAAACCTTTCTGTCGATGAAAAGTCCAAAAATGATTATCCGGTATGTTCCATACGCGGCAATGTAAAGTGATACAAGCAATACAATATCTTATCGAAACAAACTTTTTTTCTTCAAAAATTTAAATCATGATCAGATTGGTGGGAGAGAGAGAGTAGTTGCAAAATTTCGCAGATCATAATGTCGAATAGTTTTATTTGATTATCATATTTTGTCAAACAGCCCATTTGAACTATTTATATAGCAACGGCGATTATATTTAGAGTATGGAAGTAATAAAACTTGGAAAATTCTTAAGCTATTAGCAATAAGGATGGCTCAAAAGGAATCCTTGTAAAAAAAATACATAAACAAATGAAATGTGAACCTTTGTATTCGAATTCCTATGAAAAGAGGCACCCCCCCCAAAAAAAAAAAAAATCATTATTAATACATTTTCACAGAAAGACGGTTTTTGATACATTATTTTCGAATTCCTAATGGCTCTTTTACTTTTCTAAACTCGCTGTTTCCAAACATTTTGTTGTTTTATAGATTACCATTCTTATCGTTTCCATTTATTTGTACATTCATGTTATTATGGGAAGAAAAATTGTTTTTAGAATATGAAAATAAAATATGTAATATGAATTCTAAAAACAAAATTGTTTCTTCAAGCACCTTAAACAAAACGACAGCAATAACATTAACACACTTCACTCCTCGACTCATTTGGCCTCAGGAAATCTCACAAAAAGATCGAGTTTACTCAGAGACGGCTTCACGATGTCCTGATAGCATCTCTAAGTACCCTGGGCTTGACTAAAAAGTGCCTTCGCGTCGTCTTTACTAGGGCATCAATAATGGCTAACCTAGAATATTAAGAAGCAAAATCGAGTAATGATGATAATTTCCCCCTCTCATTCGAATAGTTTTTCTGTTAAAAGCCTACTCCAAGGCCCCATTCTACTCGTCAGCATGTACTAAATATAGCAATCGACACCACATGGCCACGGTGCCTGCTAATATCGAAATAGACTTTTATATCACTTTCCCTCGCAAGTCGTGGACCGTAACCCGCTTTCTATTAGAATCAGACGTAGTTATTATTCATCCAATACATAAATGCTACCTCTTTTCATCATCCTCTAAAGTAGATACAGTCAAACCTGCTTTAGTGACCACCTGTCTACAAAGATCACCTGTCTCCAACAAGGACCACATTTCTTGTTTCCCTTGAAAATGGTTTCTCATTGAAACATGTACAAAAGGAACCTGTCTACAAAGACCACTGTTTGTGTTTCCCTTGGCGGTCGCTGTAGACAGGTTGGACTGTAACTATAGATGAAGAGACTAGACCTAAGATATTGACGTTCATTTTCATGGATCAAAGTGAAGTGTGAAACGGTTTAATTTGTAACAATGTTTTTCTCACTCCTGGAAGACGTTCTAACGCGATGCAGAGCTTTCAAAATCCTCAACGTCATATCATAGAGTACATTTGAGATCATATCGATATCACGTTTTATATTCATTTAGATTTACAAACCGTCAATGAACAATCATTCTCTTTAACACAGACTGTTTGTTTTAGGAAATCACATTTCTTTTCGTAATTTTGTGATCGCCAACAAAGAAAGCTGTAGAGCTCATATTCACAAGAGATTCAGTTTGTGGCAATTTATAAACAAGAGGGTAAGATTTTGCAAAATATATATATATATATATCGTTTGCGAATAAATCCTCAAAGTTGAAACTAATATTATCTTTCAAAAATACCCTCGTTTTAGACTTAACTCTTTCTTGTTATTGAGAATCATGACAATGGAAAAGTAGGTCTACTTCTAAACCCGTTCGATGTACATGTATCATAGTTACAAACACTCTGCATTACCTACAAGGTGATACCTTAACGGGCAACTTAGCTTAAGTTTTTTTTTCTAGATTTAATTTTCAGTTTTTGTTTTTAAAAGGTGAATGAACTTAATAAAGGAACTTGCTTCTTCGTTTTGATGATAGAGCAAACAGGCAAAAACACGGACAGATCCAAGTTTTGTGAGCCAGAACATACTAGCGATACACCCCACGTTTCCTGTACGGTCCTTCATACTCGAATCAGACATAAGAGTTCTTGATCGAAACTGACGTGCTTCGTGCTTATGTTGTGGTAGTAATAATTGATGTGCTTTCGATGTGTTGGATATATCACGCTGTCGCTCCCCATCGCTTCATGGAAGGGATCTAATATCCCAGGCAAGACCTAATTTACTCTGGCGTTATATCCTTCGGTCATACATAAAACGAGCTGGGGAAAATGATTTTTCCGTCGGTGTAATTGAAGTTGATTGTTATTTTATGCGGAGTGATAATTGCGAGACACCATTTCAGGAAGTGCAGGAAGCAGGCCAGATAGAACGTCTTTGGAATAATAGTTAATATCTGTGTGCGGAATGTTGAACTCTCAGGGTGTGAGATCCTTGAGACAAATCGAGTTCGCTTTCCACTCGGAATTATGCATAGTAAATTGGACACTCTTTTCCAATTGATTGAACCAGAGTCATCGAAGTAGGTCATAACTGAATTCGAGCATTCTTTTTTGTACGAATGAATGCGTGCAAATTAAGCTGCTAAAATAGTACGTTCCCTTGGAACACACACCTTCTTAGAAATATTGTACCGTACAATATTTCCACAGCATACTATGATGTATCACATTTGGATCATTTTACCAACAACAATGGGCGATAGATTACTATCAACAGCCAAAACGACCCAAAGTTCTTTTCAAACTTGAAAAATGAAAAGTAACCTTGTGAATTCCGATAATATGGACAAGATATTTTATAGGATATTAGAACGTGCAAGCATACAATGAATCTCTTCCAACTTTGTATTTAATTACCTCATCCCGGTGGAGAGTGGCAAGTACGGGTACATTTTTTTCCAAAGAAGACAAAGATGAAGAAGGAAAACAACAACACCACAACCAATAACA
Organism: Strongylocentrotus purpuratus; assembly: GCF_000002235.5. Taxonomy (NCBI): domain Eukaryota; kingdom Metazoa; phylum Echinodermata; class Echinoidea; order Camarodonta; family Strongylocentrotidae; genus Strongylocentrotus; species Strongylocentrotus purpuratus. The sequence continues at coordinate 1,867,189 of NW_022145595.1, forward strand.
ACAAGATGTAGATGAAGGATAAATAAAAGTACATATTTTTATAAGAGGAGAAGAAGAACACCAACACGGTGCAGGAAAAAGAAGAGGAAGAAATGGGTGATGGAGATGAAACAGAGGGTGAAAAGGAAGAAAAAAAGGTGGAGAAGAAGAAGATGAAGAACAAATGGAAGAACAAAAAACGATCAAGCAAATGGGAAAATAAAATGAAAAATAAACAAAGCAGATGTGGAAGGCGGAGAAGAAGAATACGAAAAAGAAGAAGAAAATTATTGAAGCAAAATAAGAAAAAGAAGCAGAAGAAGAAGAAGAAGAAGAAGACGAAGAAGTAGAAGAAGACGAAGAATAAGAAGAAGAAGAAGTAGAAGAAGAAGAAGAAGAAGAAGAAGAAGAAGAAGAAGAAGAAGAAGAAGAAGAAGAAAAAGAAGAAGAAGAAGCAGAGGAAGAACAAGAAAACTTCGTCGCATGTATGCAAGACGGCTCCGCTTTCGTCGTTTCGGCTCAGTGGGAATGATTACATGTGAAAATGATCCATGTTGTTGAGATTCCCAGCCTGAGGGTCCATTTTGGGAGGAACATGAATGGAAGGGGTGAAGGAACGGCTCTTCAAACAGGACCGATGGGTGCTGGTGTCGCTAATGCAAATGAAGACGGCTGAAGAATGGCATGAAACGATGGAAAATTTCTGCACCGTATGTGCTGTCATCCCTCTGTGATCATAGTTCTAACATGTCTTAAAACGCTTTATCTATTCTCATTAATATGTCCCTCTCTAAATGCTCTCTCTCTCCCTCTCACTCTCTCTCTCTCTTTCTCTCTTTCTATCTCTCTCTCACTCTCTCACTCTCTCTCTCTCTCTTACTCTCCCTATGTCTATCTGTTCCACCACCTCTCTCTGTCCTCTGCCTACCCTCTGCCTCTGTTTTGTATGATTCCTCCCTCCGTTTATTCTCCCCTCCCCATATCTCCCCGCCCTCTCTCTTTTTCCCTCTCTCTCTCTCTCTCTCTCTCTCTCTCTCTCTCTCTTATGACTATATCCATTTCTCTTATTACAGTCATCCAGTGTACTGTTTAATTCTTCGAAGATCTCTCCTTCCCTACCTTCCTGTAAATCAGTTTCCTCTGATATTATATCTGGTCTGGAAGGAGGCATCTCCCTCCAAATCGAAGGGGATAACATGTTGAATTTTGCTGTATAGAAATCAACATTTCAGATAAAAACACGTTGTAATATTGGAAATATCTTTCTAGAAATTCTACATTTTTAGAACAGTTTTAATCACATGGGCACATTTACAGTATTTGTGCTCTAAATAAAGAATACATTCCTGCAGAAGACTGATAGTCTCAGTATCAGCATGTCGTTACAGTAAATGTCTAACTTTTTTACTTTGCTTCCCTCAACTGTTAATTTGGAAATATCAGGGACATGGCTGCCTCTCTTATTTCCTACATACTACACAACTCTCTCCCACTTCTTTATTTTCGTTTAGCTTTCCATTCACGTGAATCTATTTCTCCCACCTTCTAAGCCCGTACCATAGCAAACGAGCTCCCATTTCTAAGGCATGCACAAAGTGATTGGTATGCAATATTGTTAATTGGTTTCGGCCGGTGTGCACAGAATAAATGCTTGACACGTTTATAACGGATTTTGATACTTAAGAATATAATGACGTTCATTATAGCCAACCAAAGTGCTATGAATTATTCATCTGTAACCCGACATGCCTGGGCAAAATCTAGGTATCAATTCCCCTATTTCTAGGAATGACATTATTGTCAAAATTACTTTTAGCCTTGTGCGGAATAGACAACAAGTTCGCGATGAGAGGGATTATCATGTTTGTCGTACGTTTTTTCTCAACGCATTGGTATGAGCATATTGCATATTGTTAGGGATTGGAGTAAGGGGGGGGGGACTGTTCAGGTATCAACTTTTACCAAGTCTTTTCGATTGGTCTATGTGATGATCGAGCTTTCTTAGATTGCGAATTTGACAAAAGAGAAAGATAGAGAGGAAAAGAGAGAGAGGGAGAGAGTGAGAGAAAGAGATAGTGTGTGTGAGATATATATATATATAAGTAAATAAGGGATAAGAAAAGGAGTGAGAAAGGGATGACAGAGACATTGATGGGGAGAAAGAGAAGGAAAAAAAACAAAGTGAGAGGAATGACGAGAGAGCGAATGGGGGGGGGGGGGGGAGGGGGTATATTAGAAAGGTAGTGGAGAAAAGGGAGACATCGAGAGGTGCAAACAAAAATGAATTTACATAAACCAAACTGCCAAATAACCTCACCGACATGCCATACTGACGATATTCAAAAAAAAACCCACGCACAAGATTCCAATCTCTAAATTGGCTCTAAATCTGTTTCTCGAAGTCTAGTGTATTGTTGCCTGACGATATCGATACACATTTGTGGTAATGCCACCGGGTAATATCGCCCCCATGGGGGAGATATACTCGCAGAAAATCCATGCCATAAATTTCCGTTTACTCATATTATTCACTATAAATCAGTCGCAATATTTTGACGTTGGCAGATATGGTTTACAGTATTAGGGCAGTATATTGCCTGGACCCCTGTAGGGTGATGTCAGTGTAAAAAAAAACGTGGCTCCGGGAGGTTTACCCCATCACCTAAATAAATTTGATCAAAATACTGAAAGCAATTTGCAATTATTTCCATAATGTGTTTTTAGCTTCTAGGAAGAGAAAGTTGAGTTATTGCAAGAGACACATATACGCGTGCTTATCGTGCAGGGACTAAGCGAAATCAAATGAACAAACTAACTACACAGAGACATTGCAAATATGCAGTCATGTTGCAGCATTTTGTTTTTCCCTGTACGCATAATATGATTACTATCAAGCACTGGATTATCATGAGACGATGGGTTATGACTGTATTATACACACACACTTTCTTTTTTTCCAACATTACGTAACAAAGATTCTCAGAAGTTCACATATAGGTCATAACCTTTCAAGATTTATACCTGATTGTGCAACAATTTATGTAATACTTCCAACATATGAATGACGATTTTTCAGGGAAATGAATTAGACAAAATCCAAGGTTCAGGCGACCTTTGTTCATTTTCACTTCAATGTAAGTTGTCCTACTCATTTACGTAAATACATTCGCCTGACATTCGCCACATGAAATGAAAGGATTTTGATGCACCAGCGGTGTATTTTTTTCAAATGGACAAAATAAGTCTATCTGACAAACTGCCTCTGTATAGGTACTGTTATGAATATTCAAATTATACGATTTGGAATATGCTAATTCCAAGAGAAGATCGAGATAAAGTAATAAACCACGAATCGAAGGTAACAAACCGTCTTGATGTTTGATCGTATTAATTTAATTCTAAGTTGTTGAAGGGGGTAATATAAGCTAATTGCCTCGACCTAACAGTACACATAGATTACCTAATTGTTTGATCAAATTCCTAAGACAATTAATCACTGATATTTGGCTCTGTTTAACAGCCTATATAATGAACTTGTTGTTGTTGATGCCCCCGTCAATTGACTAGGATAAAAGATATACAAAAACGCACAAGGACAACGCTCTTATCAGAAAAACACGTGCTAAAATAATGAAAGGTAATTCAACATAATGCATTTTTAATAAACCATCAAATTGCCATCATATTGTCCTAAAGCTTATTCTATAATCTCATTCTCCTTGGGTTAATAGAATTCCATTTTCCCCTTTGCCGATGGCATTAACGCTACCATAGAAGCAGCGAAGAACCACGCGGGCCTCAAAACACATTAGTGGGTGATGTCATTCACAGGCAACGATGGATTCATGTACGTCATACGACTGAAGGTGCGAACCGGTAAAAAACTACTCTACCACGTGTGTTCAAGTGTCTGCCACACTCATGCTTGATGTAAAATTAATTTGTAGAGCGGGGCAGAGAATGGTTGCCCACTTCACCATCCCACTGACTTATTCAAAGCGGCGGCAAGCTAGCACAGCCCCAGGGTAAGAACTATTCTATTTTTGTTTGTGCCTTTAATTCAACGGACTTGCCTCTGAGCTAATGTCACAAAACGTGTCAGGCTTTATTATAAATCGGACTCTCCAGCACTTACATTTCCTCCGAAAAAGCTTTTGCTAAAATTCCAATAATGTTTCTCCAATTATGTTCTCGTAACTAGATAACAGAAGTCAATTGTTTTCGTAGGAAAGTTAGGAACAACAATGACAAGGCCCTTATAACCTTTCATTCGTTATGCCACTGGCCTTCCTTTCTGAAGTGTGAATAATTCGCCAAGGGTTTCCACCCCGACTAGCTCACCTGCTAGACACAATTTCCCCTCCTATGAAAAAAATCATCTAGAAGGGTTGACATTAATTGCCAATATCATTACAACCACCAAACCATACAGGCAGTACATATATGTCTTATTCGCACCCCCGTCCATGGCGGTCCTCTCGCCCCATGCCTGCCTCTGGTGTGTTTATGCACGCAGTTCGCCGGGGACCGAAATGCATTTTCTACACCAGTTCGAGGAGATACATTTATGAGTGCCCTTGAGTCTGAAAGTTATCATACACGACGACGATTCATCAGCGCTGGTGGCGTTCCGAGTTGTGTTAGTAGATTTCACCCTTAGCATACATCATTCTCATCGACGACGAGTACGTCCATATAGAAATGTTATCTTCAGTAGAAGGATCGCATTTACTGAGAGATCTCACAGCGCGTACAACCATAATACATGTTGCACACGAGGCGTTATTTCGATCGCGTTTATTACACGTGGTCATCTGACCTGTATAGGCAATTTGCATGTAAGTTAATGATTCGAGGTCAAATTTGCACTATCCATTTTTTCCAAACAATCATCAATTTCTGCGCATCAACGATCGTGCCAGTCAGTCATAGATTCATACACAACGCCGCATGCCTTAATCAGAAATTACGCGATGGTTTCAACTTATGATGATGTAAAGACAAGTGTAAAAAGCGTCATATTTCTGTAACTTATATTAATTCAGAGCTCTCCGTGAAAATGAATTTGACCTTTCATTTACACGCGAAATGAGGGTAGGGGATCAAGAGCACTTTTGCGGTCATTATGGTATAATAACTAGCGATACTTCTGTTAGCTCGAAGAAATTCTCACACCGTATGGACATCGAAATACGATTTTTTTTTTTTTTTTTTTTTTTTTACTTCCACATAGTGTTACATCTCCCACTGCGTTTCCTGGCAATTCGGGACGTCCTATCATTCAAAGGCAAGTGAAATGAGACCACCGTTTTTAATGTCATATCGAACTGTCTACATGGTCTGTAATATACGATACCGCAAGAGTCGATTACAGTACGCTGGTATACCAGTCCTTACCCCGTATGGACAGCACATTTTAATGGCAAGTATCTTTCCATACGATGTAAGATAGCTAGTAACAATACATTAGTCGGACCGGCGGTGAGAACGACTCTATACAGTACAACGATTCTAAAATAGACAAACAAAAAATTATGGCCACCCAATTCCTATAATGCTCTATCTTGTGTTGTTACCTGATGTATCGCTTTTATTTAAAAAAAAAAAAAATTACCTTATTTTGTACTCTTGATCGATTTATACTCTTATTCTGTCATGATTGTATTCTGTTTTGTATATGTTATTGGAATTTAATAAACTAAATTGAATTGAATGGACTTGAATTTCAGGGGAGGTCTGTTTAAATCAGGAAAATGTGTTTGTATGGACACACTCTAAAACGTGGTAATTGGCGAGGCACTTGTTACATATTGATATATTGAAATAACATTAATATCTCTAATCACTTCCAGCGTATTTATGTTTTTGCACTTACGTGGGATGTGCTATTGAAATGCAAATGATTTAGCCGAAAGTGGGCATGTATTATGTATCAAAATAATCCATCGAACCGTTGGGCATGTACGTCAGATGAAAAGTACATTCGCAATTGCAACTCATTGAAACCCACTTTCAAACGTGCCTGTTTAGTGTTCAATAAACATTAATTTCCTTTCTTCTTTTACTCGAGCGTTTATCACTTAGACGTTTTACAGGAAATGATTTTGATTTTAAAAGCATATTATTTCTTACTTGCACGAGGACGACAAACTTAAGTTACCCAATCAATGTTCAATTTCAAGTTTTAACACTCGGAATAATAATACGTGCAGCGTCATTGCAGGCAAATTCAAGTGTTCAGAAGCAGGGGGGGGGGTGCTCATTTTCAATATAGGCCTATACCTCCAGAATACATGCATCATCATCACGATGAAATGAAAAAATTTGATATTTATCATTACTGTACACAAAAATACTACGAACATCTAAGTGTTGGGAGGGGGATTGTGACGTACGGGCACCCCTTGTCCCCTTTTCTACGCCAGTGATCATATATCCCTATATTTTGATCCATCGTGCAAGTGAAGTGTTTGATAATTTTAGCGAAAGCAACAGTACCGAAGAAATGGTGTCATATTTCCATGTCCTCATGCTAACAGCGAACAAAATGTGAAACAGCTTTTAGATTATTTGTTTAATGCCGTTGCAGTGAGTCTAGAATACAGGACTGGGGAAACCTACCACGTTATATATATTTACATTGCGTGTGCTACTCGCTTCACGCTTTAATGCCATGCCAACTTTCTTTCCACGTAATTAACATAAGATGAATCTGAATCTTCAGGAGAGGTGTCGTTATAGGATTGTTTAAACACCTTCTTGACTGCAAATACATGATTAGGCTGTGGGCTCGATCCCAAAATTATCATCATTAAACATTTAAAAAAAACGGTAGTAAAATTAATAGACAAGACATACACTGTTCACCTGGGTGTGAGAATGGATTAGGAGAGGTTTGTCGAATGATGTATAGTATTGAAATGATAGAATGAACAGGCGGTGTAGTTCAATGAGTATTTCTTCTCTACAGTCTTCATTCTTTTTTAGAAGATGACACTAGCAAAATGTGGCCGTGTGAATTCAGTTTTAGCTGGTCAGCTAGAAGCAGGACTACACGATCATCCAATATAGAAAAAAATAATTTGGATATTATTGCATTCATGCGTCGATCCAATACTATACACGTTTAGATCTTTTTCTACAACCAGGTCGGGTCAGGAAGGATTGCAATCCGTTTGCTGGGAACAAGAAGGGCGTTTACTGACACAAGTATACAAGGGCTAACGTCTATCTGCCCCTCAGCAGGCAATATTCACCTACATGCATGTGACCCTTTAAGCCTAGACCAACGTTCAATAACATGCAAATGCTGTAAGCAATTTGAGAAGAACGTCCCTCGTTGTGGATGCATGTCTGAATGGAAAAAGCCCAGCGCGATTGGCATATCGGTCTAGGCTAGCAAGCGGGACAGGTTGGGGGAAGACATGGCGGAACAGAATAAGGTTAATAAGGGAAGACGCCATTCCGACGCTTAAAGGTAACGTTATACCCTACTTGAAAGAAGGAGATTGCAGGTGACGCTCTGACAGAGATAAAAAGAGAAACCTAAACGATAGATGGAGAGATGGAGAGATAGTGTTGATGGATAGCTGTATAGATAATATATGTTTACAAAAATGGAAGAAAAACAGAAAAAAACTCTCTTCACGAGAGAAAAGGAGGGAGATGGATAGATAGAGGGACAAGAAGAGACAGAGATAGAAAATGGGAAAGATGCGCAACGTCAGAGATTGAGAACTGGGTGGGGTGGGGAGGGGATGGGGAGAAAACAAATTTGATCTAAAAATGCATAATCGGTATAGACATATTCACATCTGAGTTCAAAAATATGTAAATGAGATATAAGGAAAAGAAAGAGGAGCTACAATGAGAAGGAATCAGAGAAAGAGTGAATAGAGGGATGACAGATTAGGAGAAAAGGAGAATAGTTTGAGAGAGAGAGAGAGAAAAACAGAGAGAAACAGAAAGAGAGAGAAGGCCGCCTCAGGCTAAATGATAGCATAAAGTAGAATCAATGACTGATAAATGGATAGATAATGGATTTCGGAGGTAATGATCGAGAAAGATGAATTATTAAGCGAACGAGATAATGAGATTTAGATAATCTAAGGTGAGGTATAGATATAGAAATAGAAGAGAGAGAAAGAACAAGAAGGAGAGAGAGAGAGAGAGAGAGAGAGAGTGAGTGAGAGGGGGAGAGAGAAGCAGACACTTTCATACTGAAAGTAACGAGAATATTCAGGTGAAGACTGTACAGGCAGAAAATGGAGAGGAAAAAAGTCAAGTGAACGAAAAATGAACGAAAATGAATTTTTTGAATGGAGCGTGGTTCAAAGAATGAGAATGATACATGGATAAAGAAAGAGAATGAGACTGATACATCGATAAAGAAAGAGAATGGATTGTGTTGAAAAGGGGAAAAAAAGACAAAACGACAAAATGGAAAAGGAACAGAGGTCGAGGAGGGCGAACTGGACGGGACACTTATATGAGGTTTGGAAAAAAAGATTTTGACAGAGATACAGATGGGTCTTGATATTGAGTATCGTGTACTGGCCAAGGCAGAATTCAATATACAGTCTGAAGGACACGGATGGCTAATGCGAAAGGAAAGAATATTATGGCGGAGGAAGTAGGGAAGGATGAGAGAAAGAAAGAAATGAGAAAGAAATCGGAAAGAAGGGTGAAAATAGCGCAAGAAGGAGAGAGATAGAGAGAGGGAGAATAGAGAAGAGGATGAGAGATGGTGAGAGAGAGAGAGAGAGAGAAAGAGAAAGAGAGAGAGAAAGGAAAAAAAGAGAGAGAAAGGTAAAAAGAGAGAGAGAGAGAGAGAGAGAGAGAAAGTGACCTATCGAAAATGACTGTACATGTACCAATCGAGAGTATAGAGATCATACACACAACATTACTGTAGGGATGTTAGTCACAATAAAATAAACAAATCACAATCATGTCGTGATGACAACTTATCGCATATTTCTAACAGTTAATATAGCTAGGTTGATGAAGTTGATTTGGAATCATTATAGTATACAGTCATAGAACGTCGTTTGACAAGGTTTTTTTTTACATTTTTATACATGAAAGATGATTTGAAATTCTGTCATATATCACATATTGATTGACGTAAGATAAGTTATTAGTCATTACCCGTTGTCACAATAAACGACCTTAATGAATGAATAAATGACCTCAATGAATGAATAAAAGTCCTCATATATCATCATAATCCTTAGTTTAAAATACTAAGGACCCAAAGGCACTTTGCAAGACTCATAATTACTAACCGCCCGCAGAATAATATCTATTATATTTCATCATAATTCAAGATGTTCATATTTGTTAATGAAAAGTTAACCTCATTAGCGGCGACGAACTTCTAAGAAACTGCGGATTATTCATTTGAGAAAATAAACGTGTATATGGCTCATTACAGATAGAAGTAAGAAATGCATTCATCATTTCGGGACGGCAAGTCACTCACGCATTCGAAGAATACATTAAATGATGATAAGAACTCGTTATGAGATACACGACTGGCCGAAATTGAATGTTGGATTTTTCAATTTGGAGGCAATATTTCTTCCTAGCTCTGATATACGAGTCTGCGACTTGGACAGGTCATTCCTAAGTAGATTGGCAATTACTTCTTCTAGATATTAGTAATTTACTTCGGCGTCGTTTCAGAGTGGGTACCTAAAGTTTGTCTTTGATATGCAGACTCTAGACTTGGCTGTTATCCTTCGCTGCTGATTTGTGTTCTATGTAGCGTTGCCATGGGAATAGTCTATGTTGTATTACATGCGTATGCCATTTATTTTATCAGTGGAAAAATATGGTAACTTTGGAATGAAACATTAAAAGAATGTTGATTTAACATTGCTGAATAAAGCACAAATTATGCAGTTAAATTGAGATGTATTGCATTATTGTATCAAAACGAATGCCACCCCCCCCCCCAAATAAAATAAGATACGTACATACATACATTTACTATTAAACCTTTATATTGCAAAAATGATCGGACCTGTAAAATGCAAAACATTATTCCACTATTTTCCTCATGTCTACGAGCTCTTCAACATTTAGAAAATATGTAACGTATAATTGCTTTTTAGAAAAGTCGTCTCGATCTTGATAATAAGAAATTGCAGGTTTTTGTTAAGAAATGTGTGTGGATGAGTAACCCAGTTCATTATAATTGTCTATAAGAACATTTTATTACTATTTATCAGAATTGTTTTTAATAAATACTATAACATCAAATATTTCTTTCAAAAACCTTTCATTTGCCAATAGATACAATTGGCGCTGACGCTTGCATGCTACATGTGGCAATCGGCACAAACCAATAGTAACAAATGAGCAGAAGGATTGCTTTGTGCAACACAAACGCTTTTTAAAATACCAATTTTCGAGACTTGATTAGGTACATGCCATCCCTGCTTTTACCTTTATAGATATGCTTGGCACTTTAAATTTTGAAACGTTTGGTCTAACTATTCCACATGCTCCATGAAAAATACAATAGTTGCACAAGAAGCCCATTTGTTTGGTACATAAAGGCCCGTATTCACAAGGGAAGTTTGTCGACAAACCTTGGTTTTCGTACGTCATATGACGCGTTTTGACGCGTTTTTTACAGACCTGGTTTGTAAAAACGCTTCGAAACGCGCCATATGACGCATGAAAACCTTGGTTTGTCGACAAACCCCTGATCTCTACCATTTGTCTGGTAGAGATCAGGTACTGAATCTATTAGGAACGCAATCACGGCAAAGACGCATCTGCAAATGAATAAAATAAGAGCAAGACTTATCGTGCAGCTTTATTGCGACAAGGCTCGCGTTAAAGCACTCAATAATGTATACCAACATGATTACATGGCAACAGTGTATGTGTGAATGTCTTGGAGAAGGATTCGAATTGTTAATATTACAACAACAGTTTTAGAGAGAAATACTGCCACACATACAGTTGAATGCATTATCAATTAGTCTTATGCCCCGTTATTATTATTTTTTTATTTCTAGTACAGAGCATCATGTATCGGATTATCCAGGAGGCTTGCTTTAGTGAGTAAAAAAATACTACATAAATATGTTTAACTAGAAATGAGTCCTTTCTTTCACTATTTAAACAGCATTTTCGAGTAAAATGCTAATAATTGTGGCGGCATTATTGTCACTTTGTCATTCCCGTTGACAATTTCAGAAACTCATGATAATGGAAACCGCGACCTAAAATTCCTTGAAAGGATAAATCATTAGGAATTTCTATAGCAGCATTTGTTTCTCTCCCTCGAATGGTCGGAACAAGCGACCAATAAAATGTTATTCACAGGGTATCCATCAAAGTTGAGATCATCCTCAAGTCTTCTAACAATAATATTATATTCAATCTCATTCAAGAACTAAGATCCATACAGTAATTTTAACATCAGGGCCTCCTAAAAACATGTAGAAATAGTATTTACAGATTTTACACCGCTATAAACTGGAAAAAATTAGTGCGTAAAGAGAAAGGTGGTAATATTTTATTTCGCCTTAGTTGAACAGTGTATATTATTTTTTAGGAAGTTGCAAGCTAACGGTAATTGTGTTCGTAATTTGCAGGGGGAATTAGGAAGAGTGGGAAAAACAAGTTGTATTTAGTTAACATAAATGGGTCTATTGAAAACAATCCTCGCAATGAGGGACTTTCTTTCTAGGACACGTAATGAAACACGAAAGCTTTAACATTTTAAAGAGGATTTCAATAAAAGTGACAGTAAAAAAAAGCACACCCACATACAGAAAATGAGCTGCAGCCCTTATTTGAAACAACAACATTCGGACTCACTCCGATAACCATCCAAAAGAGTTCGTTGATTCTCTTTTTTTAAAGACTTCAACGAGTTCAGATTAACCACACCCAGACATTCCAAAGTTCTGGGCAAATATTCCCATGTTTGATTCCGTCAACCTTGGAATCCCTATGCTCTGGTACCAATGTTCCCACACCACTGTCCACCGACACCCTGAAATTCCGAAGCCCCTTTGTTCTGGCACCCTCATGTTCCCACAACACTGTCCACCGACACTCTTAGATTTTGAAGCCCCTTTGTTCTGGCACCCAAATGTTCACACAACACTGTCCACCGACACTCTTAGATTCTGAAGCCCCTTTGTTCTGGCACCCAAATGTTCACACAACACTGTCCACTAACACTCTTAGATTCTGAAGCCCCTTTGTTCTGGCACCCAAATGTTCACACAACACTGTCCACTAACACTCTTAGATTTTGAAGCCCCTTTGTTCTGGCACCCAAATGTTCACACAACACTGTCCACTAACACTCTTAGATTCTGAAGCCCCTTTGTTCTGGCACCCAAATGTTCACACAACACTGTCCACCGACAACCTTAGATTATGCCACCCCTATGCTCTGCACCCCGATGTTCCCACATCACTCTTTTCTGACACCCTTAAATTCTGTCGCCCCTATGCTCTGGCGCCCCAATATATCCACACCACTCTTTCCCGACACCCTTAGATTCTGAACCCCCTTTGTTCTGGCACCCCAATGTACCCACACCACTCTTTCCCGACACCCTTAGATTCTGAACCCCCTATGCTCTGGCACCCAATGTGCCCACACCACTCTTTCCCGACACCCTTAGATTCTGAACCCCCTATGCTCTGGCACCCCAATGTGCCCACACCACTCTTTCCCGACACCCTTAGATTCTGAACCCCCTATGCTCTGGCACCCAATGTGCCCACACCACTCTTTCCCGACACCCTTAGATTCTGAACCCCTATGCTCTGGCACCCCAATATACCCACATCACTCTTTCCCGACACCCTTAGATTCTGGCGCCCCTATGCTCTGGCACCCCAATGTACCCACACCACTCTTTCCCGACACCCTTAGATATTCTGAACCCCCCATGCTCTGGCACCCCAATGTGCCCACACCACTCTTTCCCGACACCTTTAGATTCTGAACCCCCTATGCTCTGGCACCCAATGTGCCCACACCACTCTTTCCCGACACCCTTAGATTCTGAACCCCCTATGCTCTGGCACCCCAATGTACCCACACCACTCTTTCCCGACACCCTTAGATTCTGAACCCCCTATGCTCTGGCACCCAATGTGCCCACACCACTCTTTCCCGACACCCTTAGATTCTGAACCCCTATGCTCTGGCACCCCAATATACCCACATCACTCTTTCCCGACACCCTTAGATTCTGGCGCCCCTATGCTCTGGCACCCCCAATGTGCCCACACCACTCTTTCCCGACACCCTTAGATATTCTGAACCCCCCATGCTCTGGCACCCCAATGTGCCCACACCACTCTTTCCCGACACCCTTAGATTCTGGCGCCCCTATGCTCTGGCACCCCAATGTACCCACACCACTCTTTCCCGACACCCTTAGATATTCTGAACCCCCCATGCTCTGGCACCCCAATGTGCCCACACCACTCTTTCCCGACACCCTTAGATTCTGAACCCCCTATGCTCTGGCACCCAATGTGCCCACACCACTCTTTCCCGACACCCTTAGATTCTGAACCCCCTATGCTCTGGCACCCCAATGTACCCACACCACTCTTTCCCGACACCCTTAGATTCTGAACCCCCTACGCTCTGGCACCCAATATGCCCACACCACTGTTTCCCGACAACCCAATATTTGACACCCTTATGTCAACCACTATGTTCAGAGATCCATATGTTTCAACACCTTTGTAGGAGCCTAAATCAATTCAATGTACTAGTATGAACACGATAGCACCTAGCAACCTAGGGAAATGTTAAAAGCCTGGTGCGTCAACCATTGAAATGTGTGAACATGTCAGTGAGGTATGACGTAATCCGAAAAAGATATCTATACATACGATGGGGTATTCAAATTGCCCTCGAGTTGACATTTCGAAAATAGTTGTCATCGTGCCCATGGTATACAAGTATTCTGATTTTCTTTCTTTTGCAAACCTGTAAAAACAATTGCATGATTAAAATTGCTTGCAAAATGAAGCCATAATCTTGTAGAAGTTTCATTTTTGATTGGACCTAAATTTGAGGATGTACATTGTACTTTATACCAGCAGATCATCTCATGATCCGTGCTCTCTCCAACGATCGTCAGGGCACGTCGGGCATCGCACCTCCTCGGTGCATTAAACTCTCAAGAGCGGGAGGGGAGAGGGAAAGAGGAACATGGCGGCCAAGAGAAAGAGGGGGAAACAGAGATTGGCACGGATGAAACTTAATCACGATCGTGGCAAGCTTGAGTGGGCAGGCTACAAATTTAACGTCTTACCACTGGGGCAAGAAAACAGAGCAGCGCGGCCGAGGGTTAATCAACGTCTGATAGGACGACCGATTGGGAGGGAAGATGAGTATATGAGAGATAAGGAGAGAAGATTAGGTTTAGCCTGGTGGTGTAGATAGTACTGGTGAGATACAGTTTAATATGTACATGCATCTATATGTAGACGTGACCGAGAGCGGGGGAGAAATAAGGGGAAAGAGAAAATATATACCTAGGGGATGTAGAGAGAGAGAGAGAGAGAGAGAGAGAGAGAGAGAGAGAAACAAAATCAGCATGATAGAGAGAAAGAGAGAGAGAGAGAGAGAGAGAGATAGACAGTATGGGTAACGTTTGTGTGTAAGAAAAATAAAGGGGAAGAGAGAAATATATACATTATAGGGAAATGGAGTAACTGAGAGTGAGATAGCGAGAGGGGAGATAGAGGGAAAGAGAGCATTGGAGTGAGAGATTGAGAGAAGGCAAATGGAAAGATAACATACACTGAAACACATATTCGGAGAAGAGCAGACGATATGAATACACGAATACTATCAGAACAATGACCAATACAGAGGGAACAAAGATAAGATGCCTTTTTGTTCCGCGTTTCAGAATTACGCTTTATTATCGAAAGATTCCGATGCAGTACTAGATGTAATATTCTATGGTTCTCCCGGGGTCATAGCCCTCTCCTCACCCTATACGTAGGTATGCAGTGTACTCATATCATTTCAATCCGAAGGCAGAAGTATTTGGTCCTTTTTCTTTAACAGATGTGAGTGATACATGAAGTCATGTTATACAGATTTCTCAAGCATAAGTAAGCATGTCAAGTAACAAAAGAAAAACAAAAGAAGCTATGTAATTATCATTGACCCGAAACCAAGCACTAAGATAACGCAAATTTGTTCTCAAGCACGGTTTTTTTGAAAATGCGAATGTCTCTTAAAAAATTAGGGTTATATCAAGTTTGCTTGAGGATTGACGGTAAGTGGAGAAAGAGCAATGATCATTTTGAATAATTAAATCGATGATGGCAATATCCAATTTCTTTCCTCATGATCAGAGCAAAGACAAAATGTCGTATTATGACTTTTAAAATAGTGTATTCGAGCTGTCGGACAAGAGATACAAAGAATCGAACAGAGAATGTGATATGGATAGAGATGTAAGGAAAGGAGGAATACATGGAACATGCATAGTTGAAGCTCTGACACTTAATATACATTTGGATTGTGTGTTACATAATCAAGGATCATTATCCGATTCATATTTATCGAGGAATGGTGTTCATTTCATGCACAAAGTAATAACATTTCAAACCGGGAGATTGAACGTTCGAGTATCTTCATCAGCCGCACATTTGAACCTTACGAGATGCAAAACGTATGCGTTGCACTTATAAATGTGCAAATGTGATCATTTGGTAAATATCAACTAGCTGGAGGGCATACAAGCACCGCATTGGGTGAAAATATGCACACTATCAAGCAGGCAAAGGATCAACGTTGCACTAGTTTGAGTGTTGGTATTTCACAACTGAGGCAAATGTCAGTACTGAAAGGAAAACAAATAATTTTAAAACATAGAGCACTACCTCTTATCGATTAGAAGAAAAAACATTAGGAAATTAGAAATAGAAAACAGAATCATATCAGAATTCAGTTTTAGCTTCGTATGGGATTCTTGTAAAACAATTTGTTTTTGTGCAGGCCATAAGTATGTATAGTCATTCCTATCGGAATCTGAGTACTGTACATGCGGTGAATATTCAGCTCAGTCGCTGTACGCTGTGCAAATGCAGTGATGAGATGGGCACATATTGATTCTACGTTTAAAAGACCTAAGGAATCCCATATTTTACTTAACAGCAGTTGAAGTGGAGTGCATGAGACAGACAGAGGGAAATATGATAATACAAGCTTTTTGTTTGTTGACTGGCTGGTTCTAACGCAAAGTATAATCTATATGCATATGTTTATATCCATAAATGCAATTTCTGTGATTTGTTCGTATTATTCGTATTGCAGAAAGACTATAATAGTCATATTAATATAAGTTTTGAAAACTGTCAATGGAAAAACTCTACTATGTGAGAAAAACACAACATTTGTAAGCACAGTTAATATCTACCACCCCCTTCATATGGTTTGCAAAATTCTTATGGCTCATTTCATTTATATTCTAGTTACATCGTGTTGCACACTGTGACCACAGTCATGATGAACACAGTGTTCACACCTCTGTTCGAACACAGCGTTTATATTCAACAATAAAGATGTTCAAAGTGTTTCTATGTGAACATTCTACGACCACGGTACTTCCACACTCTGATGCCAGGAACACAAACGAGCGAAGAATTCCGTAATACTGATAATGTGAACACACTACGGGTAAACATCACCACAGTCTGTGCACAGTACAGTTTCACACTGTTGGGAGTGTGAACGGGCCACATTCAACACTGATTTTACACTATGAGACACACTATGGGGAATCAAATCGTGTGCAGGCCACAGTGTAGGCACATATGGATTTCAAATTTAGTGCATATATTTCCTTTTGCAATATGCGCGACATGCACGGCACACTGTGGTAAAAAAATATTTGTCCAGCGCAGTGTGGCTACGCAAGAGATTTTGATCAGTTTTTCCTGTAAACACATCTTTGTTTTTCACATCGTTTTCAAACCCTCTGACACTAGTATCTATTTTGAGTGGGTACGTCAGTGTTTGGCAGAAATAAACTAAGATTAAGAATCTGTAGAAGGAGGGGGTAGGTGTAGTTTATTGCAACACCATTGTGCAAGTCAATGACACTGCTTTAATATGCTACGGTCACAAAGGTTCGTACGAACGATAATTTCGTACGAATCTCGCTGTTTTTCCATTGTCTTCCCGAATTTCCATTGTCTGAAAATCGTTCGTACGGCGTTCTTAGCAGTTCGTTGTGGCATTGTGACCGAGGCTTTAACAAAAAGTAAAATAGCAGTACAACCTATATTAAAATGTATATGCATACTCGTAGCAATTCGTGTATTGTTTTGTCTAGTTAGAAGACCATTGAAATATGTATTGCATTCTCATTATCCATGATTTTCTGTTTAAAAAAAAATATCTTGCATTCTAATATCCAATTCACCTTATATCGGCAACATGAAACAAGCAGCATACGCGCACGTCTGAGTAGTGCTATTTGACTCATGATGACCTTTGTGCGTGGTACGAAGCGAAAATAGGAGTAAGAATAGAAACGGCAAGATGAGCTCATGCTCTCATTCCGTCTCTCTCTCTCTCTCTCTCTCTCTCTTTCTCCTTCTCTCTCTCTCTCTCTCTCTCTCTCTCTCTCTATCTCTCTCTCTCTCTCTCTTTGAGGGTACGGGGCTGGGTACAACTGACTTTCTAAAATTTAAATTATGACAGAAAAAAATTATATTCAAGTGTTAGGTAGATGGATAGTACCCTTCCAGTAAGCAATACATCATATTCACTGTATGGTTAGCGATGAGAAAATAATATTTGACAATATTCAGGTCGAAATGTTCTTACAATGCAGACATTAAATTTACACGCAACGGAGGAGGGGCTTTTTTACCATCTTGTAAGAAAAAAAGATTTGTTTTTGTTCAAAATTCTCCATGGACAGAAAGAGAAACCAAGGGAGCTTGCTAACAGTAAGACGTTATTCAACCCGCTACAGTAGGTTTAAGCTTAAGTCACAATCAGAAATATTGATTTGATTACAGATGGTTCGTTTACTGTTGATTTAAATCGATACGTGTGATCTAAAGACGGAAAAAATATTATGGTTGTGTCCATTCGTGCTATGATTAACGTGTGCAAATCGGGTGCAAATATATTAGCGGACGAATAAACGTACGCATCAAATCTTTTTAGATATGGTGTTTTTCCGCATCTCTCTCAGTTTCACGCTTTCACTCTTTGTCTATCACGTGATCCGTCTATCCATCCACTCCTCTCTCTATCATGTTTTTGTCACATCCTGTGGCAATTTTTTTTCTGTTTTTGCCTTTCTCTCTTCGTTCCACTGCCGTGTTTGCATACATATACCGATAAAATTCCTTTCCATATCAATAAAATGTATCTTCTTTTTACTGATCACACTTATATTCCCCATAATTCACGTGCTAACCTCTCTCTCACTCTCTTGTCTTATTCTTCGGTATGTTTTTTGATCGTTCTAGTTGATGACAAATATGTCATTTTCTTTTCACTTCTCTACTTATGCCATCGCATTTTATCAACACAAATTATGTTCATTAAATATCATTCTGTCACTTTTATCCACGTCTTGAAAGTTATCCAACTATTTATCCACCTACCAATGTCGTCATGAAACTGTTAGCTGTTCATGATCATCTTTCATCAGTGAAAATGATTTGTATTATCTGAATCAGAAACATATTAGATCTTCGTCTGTCAGTTTCAAATGAAATTATACTGAAGCTTTTCCTTATTCGGTCATTATTATATTGTATTCATGTTCATCGATTTTGTAGTACTTTTTTATCTTTTTCATGTCCTTATAGATCCGTATTGTACACTGTTGGTCATAATGGTGGAATATTTATTTTTACCCCAGTTTAGGGAAGGATTTTAAAACAATATTTATTTCTAATAGATCTAGATAATGGCATACATTCTCAGATTTTATTGAAAATTAATTTGCAAGTGTTTGTTTTTCGTGACTGCTTAATCATTATGTGTGCTACTATGCTAATCAGGTAAGGGACCTACGTCCTTAAGTCATAATTGACAGTAATGAGGATTAATGCCTCACAAAAGGGCACTAATATATAGCTGATCCACACGATTTTTATCCTGGGACCTCACAGTAATGAGGCCATTGCTTAGCCCCTGAATCGTGACTGTACGCAGTGTTTGCTAGGGTACGCGGCCCCTTCCACAAATCCCCCAAAACGAAGAAAATGCGATAAATTGTCAAAAATTCATTGCATTTCCCCCCGGCCCCCAACAGGAAAAATTCCTCTGTAGGGCCATGCATTATGGTTCAAGGCATGGCCACACAGAAGAGTTTTTCCTGTTGGGGGCCGGGGGGAAATGCAATGAATTTTTGACAATTTATTCCATTTTCTTCGTTTTGGGGGATTTATGGAAAAGGCCGCGTACCCTAGCAAACACTGCGTACAGTCATGGTTCAGGGGCTGAGCAATGGCCTCGTTACTGTGAGGCTCCAGGATAAAAATCGTGTCGATCAGCTATATTAGTGCCCTTTTGTGAGGCATTAATCCTCATTTCTGTCAATTATGATTTAAGGACGTAGGTTCCCTAGCTGATTAGCATAGTAGCACACATATGATTTAGCAGTCACGCAAAACAAACACTTGCAAATTAATTTTCAATAAAATCTGAGAATGTATGCCATTATCTAGATCTATTAGAAACAAATAATTTTTTTAAATCCTTCCCTAAACTGGGGTAAAAATAATTATTCCACCATTATGACCAACAGTGTATGTACACCTATATTTTGTCCAAATACATGTAATACACATGTATTCATATGCTTGCACTTCCCATCACTCTCTCTCTATCTCTATATATATATATCTCTGTCTGCCTGTCTTTCGCTCTTTTTCTTTTCTTTTTCTCTCTCTCTTTCTCTTTCTCTCACTCTCTATCTATCTCAATTTCTTTTTTTTCTTTCTATATGTTTTGCATGGTACATTCATATTATGCATTATTAAGCGCCTTGTAACCTTTGGAAAAGGCGCTATATAAATCCAATTATTATTATTATTATTATTATTATTATTATTATTATTAATATTATACATAATATTTTAACCCTCTTTCTCTCCTCTCTCTCTCTCTCTCTCTCTCTCTACCACCCCACCCCCTTTCTGTATTGTACGGATATACAGGTATGTACAATCATACCATGTATTATTACTATACATCCATTCCATCTCTCTCTCTCTCTCTCTCTCTCGCTCTCTCTCTCTCTCTCTCTCTCTCTCTCTCTATATATATATATACAATGTATATATATCTCCCTCTTTCTCTCCCCCTCTCTCTCTCTCTCCCTCCTCTCTCTTTACTTCACGCATTTAAGAGGATACGACCCTTACCTTGTGCCATGGCTTGTGTTCCTTCTGATCCCCCCGACACTGGTCTCGTCTCCGCGGTCACCCCTCCCTCGCCCCCTCTAGCAGCCCCTTGGGTCGCCACGGTGTAGGGTGCATGCGCCCCCGCCAATATGGGCCCCTCCGTCTCTGCAGCTGACACCCTTACCAACAATGAGAAGAAGAAATAGACACAGACAGAAGATTGAAGGAAATCTGTAGCTATCAAGTGATGGATATCCAATATAAATCACCAATAAACTGGAGAACGAAGAGAATTGATGATGACTAGATAGATATATGATGATTCGAGATCGATTCCGCAAGAGGTTGTAAAGGTGAGAGCGTGCAATCGAGGTTATTCCCCAGCCATATTTTTATCGAAGGATTAACACTGGGAATGTATCATTACAGCTAAAAGCCTCTCTAATACGCATGACCGAACTTCAGTTTGCAAATCAACAGTTGGCCATAGTGGACAAAGAGGGAATCTGATAATCGTAGATGAATGAGCTTCTAAGTTGTATCCAAAGCTTCGCAAATACGCTTTTCAATGTTATTCCATATTGTAGATGGTCAGGTGAGGCTTCGTGAATTCCACGGTATCCATACACCACGAGTTGATGGATTTATTGGGATGATCAAGCTTTCAACACTATCGGGAAGTAATTTGTGTCTCCCTCGCAAGGATGATAAGTACAGCAAGCCGGCAACACGTACGACCACGGCTGGGTGTACCGTCTGCTAAAATGAATATTGCCAATTCCACACCTCCGTCCGCATCTATGCGTGCTGATGCTATTGAACCGCGGTCTATCTGCTGGCATGACTAGCACCCCAGCTAAAACGAGCATCCCGTTTTGATGCCTTCCCTTTCCTTCCGTCTCTCTTCCTCCCGTTCTTTCCTTCTTCTTCACTCTTTCAATCCGAGTTCGCTACTCCTTTATCTCCCCTCACACAACGTTGTATGCACTCCAGCTTCGGGATGCTGTGTCTGCAGCGCATCCGTACGCCTTGTGGGCGACACACTGCATGCATTTTTTAGTCAGTATGTAAGATCCATACGATTATTTCAGTTAGAATTTCATCAGATTAGTCTTCTCTTCTAAGGCTCTGAACGCTGTATAACCCTTCAAGATTCCAATCACAAGCAACACAATTCTATTGAATTCCCATTATGCCTGTCAATTTTATTATCACAATTGAATTCATCACAGTTTTGCGATCCTGTTATCTTCATAATCAAATCGACAACACCACTATCGACATTTTGAAACGCACACACGATTATCTTGCTTACACTGGAGATAATTCTTTGTATCCATTACAAATCGACATCGATAATTTGATGAAACTGGGAAGAGGCGAATTCCATCTCCAGCTGCGACCTTCGGAACGCTGGGCAACAGGTGCTTAGCCTTTTTCATTTATTATAAGACCTTGATCTACCGATGCCCGATTAATCTAATGTTACGCGTACTTGCAACGTTACAAAACCGAATCCATCATAGTTTGCCTTTTGCCGCCTATACCATGTTTCATGTTTATGTGTGTACTATTAATCAATGACCTCCTGGTTTGTTAGGAACGTATTACTGTATCAGCTCTGAAAATTAAGGTACTCGTTATCAAATGTTTTGTACCATGTTATAGACGAAACTATTGTGTTGATGCCTATAATTATACTCCCCCCCCAAAAAAAAAAAAAAGAGAAAAAGACCGGTATGAATGTAGCTTGACACTCATTATCTGCAATTTCATAACTCTAATTCTTTAGAAGGAAAATAAGAGATACACATACATCTAACACTTGAGAGTTGGATATCTACGGTAGATGTCAAGTCATTTACACTTAGCTTGTATGCAGTGGTTCTAGGAGAACTACCCCCCGGACAACTACCCCCTACGACAACCATCCTCTAGTACAACTACAACTATCGTAGGGGGTAGTTGTCTGAGGGTAGTTGTCCGGGGGTTGTTGTCCTAGGGGGTTGTTGCCAATAATTGTCTGGGGGTAGCTGTCCGGGGGAAGCTGTCCTGGGGTAATTGTCCTGGGGGGGGGGGGTAGTCTTCCTAGAGGATGGTTGCCCTAGGGGGTAGTTGTCCTAGGGGGTAGTTGTCCTAGGGGTTGTTGTCATAGGGGGTAGTTGTCTGGGGTAGCTGTCCGGATACGGTACGTAGTACATAAATAGACTTGTCGCAGTCGAGTGGTTAGGGCACTTAATCGGAGATTTGAAGGTCGTGGTTTCGAGTCCCTCCAAGGCACTATTGTACTTTGGCAAAGCATTATTTGTGCCACTCTCCACCCAGGTTTATGAATTGGGTACCTAGCATGATGAAATTTCATCAATGTTGTGTTTTCGTTTCAAATTGAAAGCATAGCTGGAAATCAGGGTAGTAATGATATAAACTTGCGTTTTGTTTGCATATGTTTGGGCCTTTCACAAAAAGAATTATTATCATTATTATTGTTATTATTGTTGTTGGAATTATTATTATTATGATTATTATTTTTCTTATCATCTTATCATTAATATTTATACTGATATTGTTATTGCTATTACTATATTCAGTTCCTACTGTTACTACCATAAAAGTGCTGGTAATGCGATATATGTTTATTAGTCGATGGCGAATAATAATAACAATGACGACCTTGTTTTGTTATAGAGTAAAATGTAATGACAACAATAATCGCCGCAACTGAACCGTCCATATACTAATATAAGGGAATTCACCAGATGAATTATTTTCTGATGGTTCTTTTCTATCAATTAATATTTTGACATTTCTACGTATTTATTAATGATGTAACAGTGACTGTTGTGTGTTGTGTGAATTGGGAGATGATCTAGAAGCGATGATCATTAGTAATTATTTGTCTTCATACATGTGCCTCTTTCGATCCCATTACAATTATTTGAAGAGCAACTATTGCAGACAATCGTTATTATAACGATTGTCTGTGATAGAAGATGAATAGAGATCTCATCCTTTCTCCGGCCTCGTAGTTCTATAGGGATTATGATTGGTCCGTTCCCACGGCCACACTTATATTGTTTTTTCCACTGAAGCAAGGATAATCAATGACAAATTTCTCAAGCGATATGTATTTGAATTATGATCTGAATGTGTCAGAGATCATACGCTAATAGATGCATACTTCATTATGTTAACATTGCGACTGAAACATGCAGGGAATAAACGTTTAAACTCAGGGACAGCTACAATGATTTAGAAACACAGGTAGATACATGTATATAGAAGCTGGAATTAGTTTTGGAAATTTTCATACAAATTAGTATGGCATCTCATTCGATTTTGCAAGTTATTGATCACTCGATTCGGAACTGTTATATAGGTGACATTGTGTCGTAGTCGAGTGGTTTAAGGCGCTTGACTGGAGATGCGGAGGTCGAGGGTTCGAATTCTGACACGGCACTAATATCCTTTGGCAACATATTAACCTACACTCGCTACTTTCCATCCAGGTGTTAGAATGGGTACCCGGTAGGATGCGACCGTCTTTGTTGGTCAAACAGTTTTTGAGCGTCACGTCACGCCTGGTTGGAATGTTCCTCAGGGAGTGGAGATTGTACACACAGTGTAGGCAGGCAAGCACTGAATCCAATGACCGGGATGATAGTATATATCGTCCCTATTTTCACAAAGTGACGGTAGTGAATGAAAATCGCATACAATTTGCGTGCGGATTTTCCTCACTGCCGTCACTTCGTGAAAATAGTAACGATATGTTAAGCGCTTAGAGACGTCCGAGATGTATTAAGCGCTATATAAAAGCTGAATATTATTATCATTTAAAAAAAGAGAAGCAATACTTCATCGTGTTGAATGGGAGGATGGGGGGTCAATTCTTTCCATCCGGCACTGCTTACATGTATATTACCAGGCGCGTACGCAGGGGGGGGGGGGTTGAATTACCCCTTTGGTATTTTTTATGTGTGTATTTTTGAGGAAAAACCCCCCCCCCCCTTTGGTAATTTTTATTTTTTTAATTTTTTTTAATTTAAAAAAAAAATTGTACCAAAGACTGACCTAAAAAAGTTGACCTTTAATACCCCCCCCCCCCCCCAACGGAGCAAAATGTCAATTTTTCAAATTTCGAGACCAAAACAAAAAGTGTCTCCTCTTACCCCCCCCCCCCCCCCCCCCCGCTTATTCAGCGGCTTGCTGAGTCGTTGTGAAATTTTCGGCCCGATTTAAAAATGTTAACCCCTCCCCCTTGAAAAAATCCTGCGTACGCCCCTGTATATTAAAATAATGCAAAATGTATGTATATATATATATATATATATATATAATATTAATGAATTTGCAATGTCATTAATTAATTTATTTAAATTGAGTTAATTTTAAATTAAATTGAGTTAAAGAAGGAAAGCATGGTAGAAATATTAAACCCATTGATTAAACAAACACCCCTCTTCAATAGTGTTTGTCCCTAGTAATTACCTTGTCTTGTACTTTGCTCTTGATTCTTTTAACAAAACATAATTGTTTTTGTGTAAGTGCATTGGCCTCCGTCTTAGCCAGTTCGATAATTAGGGACTTTAGATTTGCAAGTCGGCATAGTGGACTGCTACATGTGACGTCCTTCTAGGGCAATGTGACGTCATTTTAAGGCACTGCTAGTGCCTTAAAAGGACGTCACACGTAGCAGTCTACTATGTCGACATGCAAATCTAAAAGTCCCTGATATGCAACATTTGTATAGCACAGCGTTCTCTTTATTGTAGCGAAGGTCTGTAAGGAAAAAACAAATGTTAAAGAAAACATGCATATTCTGAAATGTGGCTATTACTTTTTAATTGCTAAGTAATTAATACTTGTTTTGTTCTTTTCAAACGACGGTACATTCAAAATTCTTTTAGTGGCCACATGTATACAAAAGGGAATATCTGTTTGTATATACTATATTTTTCGCTTTTGATCAGCGCCCATTTAACATTTTTTAAAGGAACCTGTTCAGAAAGACAACACCTATTTCAATGTTTGTTTTTACCTCAAGCTGACTTTAGAAGTTTCATTGTATTAATTAATACGGATGTCAATGCCCATGTATGTAGCTCATATAAAGCTGTACGTCGAGTTACCGCTTATGAATTAAAGAAGTCCACCCAATACCAAATACCATCATATCAAAAATCTGTCTGAATTCTAATAAAAAAGTGGGCAGATAACCGCAATGGATTTCGTGCAACCATGATTGATTGGGCTGATTGGGCCCATTAAATAGAACCACTACCCCGGGTCGGGTGAGGCAACCATCGCATAAGATGCTTTCAGTATTAATGAATGTTTCCATTGCAATAATATGGGTTACCGTATATCGGTTAACCTACTAAAACATTAGCATAAAATCATAGTTGGACGGGAGATTTTTTGGCATTAGAAGGAGACCAAACAAGAGGGGAAAATATATTTAATAACAAAAACATCTTAGCGTTTTGGGTTAGTATGGTGGAGTTGTGCACAAAGAGAGTGGAGTGGAGTGCGTGGAATCAGTATGGCATTGTGAACATTACCTGGAGGTAAACATACATGCATGATGCGCAACAGCCAGGACAGCAATGGGAACGTGTGGAATAATACATCATACAGCGCTTTAATACATCAACGATGTCTCTAAGCGCTTTGCAGATATATTATTACCCCGGGCATGCCCGCACACAATGTAGGCACATTCTCCACTCCTAGGGGAGAATTCCAGCCAGGCGTCATTTTTCAGACGCTCACAATGCTGAGCAAACTACGATAACATTCGTCACCGCAGTGTGAACGATGCCGGCCATGCGACACACATTCCTACATTGGTGAATTAATTGGCCTGCTCAAATAGTATAGGCGTGTAATTAATCAGGACTCGATCTGATGATTGCAATAGATTAGTGAGCGTGTGAAACCGAACATACGACGAGGAGTTTTGATGATGCATGCATTCAGCACGACAGCGGTAAACCCAGCCGATAATGTTAGCAAATAACTCGATCCCGTATTACACCCTCAATGTTGTTTGCTTTTCCTCCTGATTAAGTTCCCCAGTCCCGTCTTTGTCCAATAATGCTCGCAAGGAAAACATCATAAATGGGGACCGCATTGCTTTGGTAGAGGCATTGCAGGGTCTGACTTCCTACTAAAAGACAACACAATGATACATTAAAACGGTTTCCTTTAAAATATAAGGTGAGAAACAGATTAAATGAAGAAAAAGGTTTTTATCCTGAGAATCTGACATGAGAAAAAGGTGAACGAGAAAACACAACGAGAACAGCATACGTGTATGTGTAACGGGTTTGTGTCGGCTTACTTCAAATCATCGGGTAGTCCGGTCAGATGGTGGCGTTACACGACCTTTCGTGAAACGAAAACGGACGATCATGTGAAGATGCACGTTAAGGACGCGACCTTTCGTAGATTTGCCGTAGGGTTTTTACAAAGTGTCGGGTAGATAGGACCCCATCATTTGTAGATATTAGAGAGGTTTATTTCACAAACATTACCCTCGACATGTCGTGAATAAAGGGGCTTGTGTTTTACAAAAGGTCGGAAAACTCGACCACCCGATCCGACGCGGTGACGCGATGATTCGAAGGAAGCCTTTGTCAGAGATGTCAGGAACTCTTAAATGATGAACCGTTTGTAGACCCGCCCCCTTAAATTAAGTTCCCAACTCCAATCCCGATCTGATAATTTAAAGTCTACTGGGTTGAAAATAGATAAAGCTTTTTGTTACACTAACATCAAATATACATAAAATCAAATATACATTATAATTTATATAATAAGGAAATAAATAAGCTTATAATGTAAAGCCTTTATACAGAAATTGTGTCGGATTTACATTGAGTATGAAAGACAAGGTTAACATTATTTTTGGTCAAGACTGCACAAATGCACAAGTGCAGTCTGATTATTCCTTTTTTTACGGGGAATTAGTGGCTAGAGGAATATGCTAAGAGAGTATGCTAGTAAAACGCGAGTCCACAACAACACAAAACGAGCGATGTTCAAAATGTATGAAACATGAACAATGGCGAGCTAGTTTTGATCAAAGGTTGTGTATTATCCTTGCTCATGTTGGTAAACGTGTGATTTTTATCGCAGCACATGCAGGGAAAATGTTTTTAAAAAAAACAGATGGCAGAGATTAGTAAAGAATAAAAGCACTTTATAATCTTATCTCTTGAGAACATGCTACATGTTCGTGCTTGATGACCTCACTCCACTAATAAACAAAACCACACAAATCTTCCAGAATACCCAACAAAATTAGACCTTCTCCGAGTAAATACAACTATACATTTAATGGAAAGCTGATTGACGTAGAACACAAAAAAAACTTACACCTAAAACGTAGATGTATATGGATGTTTCATTTCGTGAACAATAAACAGATAAAGAATTATACAGATTCAATAAAACAATAGAGCTGTTCGATAATTATTTGTAATTCGTTGTAATTTTCAAATGTAAGACTCTAAAATGAAAAAAACAAACAAAGAGATATACATACCATGTTGAAAGCACGTAAACAAACGCATCCGGTGGCTATAGCCTCTACATATGCTGACGTCATCAAGTCGTCTTCTGTTTTTCCTGAGGTTATTTCCGGGTTTTGATGCTCTTGAATTCAAGCTTTCAACAACTATTTCTTTTCTACGGCATGACACTTTGTAAGAAAATAAGCAGCAATTACTTGATAATCATGGCTCATAAGATTCAGTTTGTTATTATGATTTATCCATTTAATTTTTCAGTTCGGAGATGGTCTTTAAGTTTATCATACTTGCAAGTTATGGAGCTAACTTCGCTGAAAGCTCGTGTATTATGTTTTAAATAGTAAAATCGCTGAGTATCTTGGAAAATATCGGATTATTAAAAACTTTTTTTTGGGGGGGGGGGGGGGGGACTCCGGCGACAGGCGTGTTATTCGTCACTGACGTCATGAAAGGGGTCGTTTGCTAAGCTCGTGTTTTAATCGCAGAATATCGTGATAAATGTCCTACTAAAGTTTTATGGATTGCGAAAGAGGATATTTCGGTGGCAGTAAGGGGTAGGATGTATATCGGACCTCAGTGCACAAATAAAACACGAATTTTATAAAGACTGGATGGATGGCGAACTTAAACGAATACGTAAACATTAATTGTACCCTCTTCATATCGAGTAAATGTTCTATTCAAATAGTAAATGTGTGAATAGTACTCGCATGATATATGAAAAACGCTAAGATTTGAGACGATTTTTTTTTTTTAAGTTCTAGGTATGACTTTCAAAAGCGTCATGGAAGTCATAATGGGTGACGGCGTTGTATAATGACGGTACGTTGGCAATGTGAACGGACCTCATGTTCCCGCTTGGTGACCCCACAATGCCTTCCGGCTTCCTTTCTTTCCTCTGGTGCATGCATGGGATCGATCGGATCGCTGTGGCGCGTCAGTTTGAATTCGACCAAGTCGGCTTGCGGCACGCAGGGGGGAATTCCTTGGCAGACAAGCAACAAGTGGTAGAGTACGCCATGAGATGGAGACTAACGGACCGACAGGGTGTTTACGAAGATGAAATGATGGAGGAAAAACGAAAGAAAGTGGGTTGGAGCAGGGGGGCAAATGAGGTGAAGATGAAAATTATAAAGTGGTAGTGGGAAAGAACATACCTGATGGTGGAGAGAGGAAAGGGGAGGTATGTCCGAGAGTGAAGAAGAAGGCCTTGTGAAACGTTAGAAACAAAGAGCTCGACATGAGAAAAATGGGAACAACCAGAACGAATGCAGGGGGGGGGGAGGGTGTAAGTGAGTGAAGAAGAATATCAAAATGAATGAAACGTTGATTAACAGACTGAGAGGTTGCTCCTCGTTAGTTAATTAACACAGTGTTGGAAAGGAAAGATAGGGGAAGGATGGGGGGGGGGGGTATTGAAATGAAGCAGAGGATAAACTGGTAATGGAAAAAAAAAAGATTAGAAACAAAGAGCAACCAAACGGTTGATTATGAATAAGACAATGAAACGAGAAAGGGAAAGAAGGAAATGGGATTGGTTGAGCTAGGGAGTAAAGGACGTAGGCTCTCAGAATTTGCAGTGTAAAATAAGAAGAACAAAAACAAACATACAAACATCAAACAAAGGACAAGGCAGGAGAAGGGCACCAACAGAGCGAATGCTTGGTTTCGGTTGGTTTATTAACATGGAGAAGGAAACGATGGGGTGTGAGAAGTGTGGGTGGTGATGACATGATTGAAGCTAAATATTGAATATTGAGTCTGGTAGAGGGGAAACTAACGCGCCAAAGGGTTAATTATTGTTGATTATAAGGAGGACTACGAAATGAAAGAGAAGATGAAATGAAACAGGGGAGGGGCGGTAAATTAAAATGGAAGAAAACAACTTCAAAGAGCATAGCACGAGTAGGAGACTAGCTAGTTGGGGTTTCGTTTTGTGTATTACGAAGACAAAAGACATATGAAGCAGAAAGAAGGAAACGGAAAGGACGATTGAGCGGTTGGGAAGTGACACATGATATTTTAACGTTGTTAGTGAAAGGAAAGCTAGAAACAAATACGACATGACACCGTGTATGAAGGTAAATTAAGCCTCGTTCAGACACGAATTGGTAAACCGTTGCGGTTATTTTATGATGACGTCAATGGACAGTAGTACGCTTCACATTCCAGTGTCTTATAATACTCAGTAAATACCCTTTGGACCCTTGTTTATTATTTGGTTATTGGTTAATTTTGTTAAATCGCCGCGGTTTATCACTTCATATCTTCAGCAGATAAATCTCTGAGCAGTGTTTTCTTGTTCGTGTTGTTGAATAAAATGATTAAGAGAAATTGGCTGGGTGAATGAAGAAGGAACGAAAGGATGTGATGTAGCGGAGAATAGATAGATATAGGAACATGAACAAAGAACTTGACGATTGTAGAACACGGTAGGACAGGGTGATACAGAACAAGGGACGGATTCCAGGAGAGAATAATGATATTACGAAATGAAGAAGAAGAAGGGGCGTAGGAAAATGGGGGTAACAGATGATGAGATGCTAATTAAAGAAACTGATCGTACATACACACAACACACAACAGCGCATCAACACACACACACACTCTCACGAACACACACACACACACACGCACACGCGCACACAAGAAATGGGGTGACAAAATGATAAGGATAACTTCGAGAGGGTAGGTACAAGTTAGGAGATTGCAAAGTATGAATCAAAATAAAGAAGCGGAAGAGAAGTGGAGGAAATATAAGATGTATGGAAGGAGCAAGAGGCAGTGAGGGTTTGGGAATGGGCGACGCGGATTCAGAATAAAGTGAATAATTATAACTGAGTACCCATTAATTGGCTTGCGGTATATTCATACGGGAATGTCAAACAGGGGGTTTCATGCAGGCGTCGTCGGATGGAGAAGGAGGAGAGGAGCTTGGGAGAGCAGGCGCAATTAGGGTGTAATCCATGAGGTATTGAGATGAGGATGCTAAGATGAGTGGGGCTAAAAGGGTAAAGAAGCAGGGGACCGGGAAAAGGAGAGTCAGTGGATAAAAAACAAAGACATCAACACATTAGGTATTGAAAAAAGCTATCAAGGAACATGGGAGGTTGTTATGAAGAGTTATCTCAAATATTTTACATAATGATTCGAAAAAATGATCACAAAAAGTTTAAACATAGAGTAAAAGCATTGATAGTCATTTGTAGGAATATTTTGTTGTTGTTGAAGTTGTTAATGTTAATTGCAAGGAGAAATAAAGGTTGTAGCTACTTGCTCCCTCTATATAGAAAACTTGCCCAATCGGTGCCTTTCGGTCCCCCACGATCCTCTATTTCTTATCTTATTTGAGAGCTGAGTTGATGAGATAGCCACCTGTCAGTGGCCTCGCTGTGTGGTCTAATTCCTCTTAGCCACACTAGTGTTGATAAGCTTAAAAGCCTTAAAGAAGTATGACGCCCTCGAATTCTCCTCCGGTAGATATCCCACTATGAATCTCCAAGTCGTTCATGAGGAACGATATGACAGTACTATATAGCCATGAGGAAAAGGGAAAGGAAAATAGATGATTTTGATGCAATGTGTTCGTTAATCTTGAGCATCGCGTTCTCAGAGAACAGTCGCGTCAGATTAAATCAAACTGAAGAACAGGGCATGACACGAGGCAAAATATAGCAGAATAAAGAGAAAAAATGGAGCAGAGAAAAACAATATCTGGAGGGAAAAACGGGAATTTTTGACAGTTGAACGTGAAAATAATCTCTTCTCCCATGGGTTTCTATCTGAATGCCTTGTCGCGCCTATACAAGCCCACGTGGTTCGGTGGGGCTTGCGATGGCGGCTGTGGGTGTAGCAGGGCGTTAAGTCGAGCTTGACAAAGCCCTTGCCATGAGTCCTCCAAAAATGTGAGCCAATATATGAATCAAAATAAATATCTGAACAGAATTCGACAACAGTCATCTTCCTTAAAACGTTACAAAATAATCACATCTTAGCGGACGAGTCCATAATGTTATGAAGTTGGAAGCGTAGTATAGAACACTTCTTCTTCTTCTTCTTCTTTGCTTTCATCATCATCACCATCACCATCATGATCATTATTATCTTCCTAATCAGTATATCAGTTTTTTCTGTAATTCAGTATGAAAATTGACCACAGGTTATACGTGAAATGACTCTTAAGAAAGAAGGAAAGTGTAGATATCCAAACGCTCCATGAAAACAACACCACTCAAAGACATGACATTCATGTGGATCTAAGTGGGCCTCCATAGAACGTAGAAATGCAGTAATCAAACTTTGAATAATTCAATTATGGAACGCCAAGCAAGATGGTGCTATGGATCAACGCATGATATGGTAAACGGGGCCAAAAGGTTAAATTTGAAGAAGAAATGGAGTATCTGACGTGTAGTCCATCGTCTAGACACGGATGCAACGGTAAACATAAGCATGAATGCTGTGTATACTTCTACTTCTACTTCTATGACGATACTCAGCAGGATCCATAAGTCAGGATGTATAGTGCTGAGGAATATCCAGTGGGAGCTAGGACGTCAATGTCCATCTGTTACCAAAACCAGGTCACAATTAACAACAATCATTGCACAATTGTTAAACAAGTACAGTGATATTGATTTAATTTATACCGCACATGATTTTAATCAAATAAAGTATAAACAAATTGAAAATTATTATAAAATTAGATTTAAGGGAAATTTGACCTTTCGAAAAACAAAAACAACGATAAATGAGATTTCTTTTCACGTGAAAGAATGTCAAAGCAGTAATCCATTGAAGGGGTCGCTCTACAAGCGTTATCTTACTTCTTATCCGACTTAAATAAAATAGAACCTTTTCACTACTTGTTTCTGTCGAGTGCCGACCTATGCACTTGTGTAAGTTTTTATCATGAATAAAGCAATATTTTTAAAAATCCACATTTTGATTTCAATAAAAGGCCACTTCGGAGATAGCAATTGTACGAAAACGTCCCCAAAATATCCACATATCTTTTACACATGTACACTTCATACTTGACCCATTTTAGAATAATCACTGACAAAGTGATTCCTGAACTGATAAATACCTTCTGTTTACCCTTTTGAAAAGAATACTGTCACCTGTGTATCATAGAATGTACCGGAGGTACATAATCAAATTGTGATTGCATAACTTTCATGGACACATATCCAGCAGCCGTCTCGACGGGTTTTACAGTTGTGTACAAATGACCTTTATCTGCCCATTCACAGATAGTATCTATGAAGTACTGTAGCTACATGTATATCATACTCCAAAATATTCAACCAATCAAAATCATTTCTAAATATTTCGCATTTTTTGAAAGACCAGTATTAAGCTGTATTCTTATGATCTTGATCGGGTTTGCAACACTGTGCGCCATCTAATAATAATACAAATAATCTTTTAATCTTTTAAAGTCCAAATTTTATTAAGTTAAACCGAAAATGGAAATTCTTTTTGCCCAAGTGATCGTGAGCCCGGCAGTCACTGAGCAGCGCCAGATCGACGTTGCATTGTTGAACGCCAAACAAGGTAGCAGCAACTCCAGTTTTTTAACGTCTTTTGGTATGACGCGGCCGGGGTTCGAACCCACGACCTCCCGGTTGTGAGGCGGACGCTCTACTGACTGAGCTAACACACCTGTATGAGACATACGTAAGCTGGTGCATGGCATAAGCGTTCTTTGGGATTTATTTTTCTTACATCGTGTTCACAAGACAGAATATTAAGATCACGGTAACATCTACGTCTGAACGTAGCCCTGTGTCGAGATTTGGGAGACAGAGAAACCGATGTTTGTATGGTGGCTGTCAAAAACAAATGCCAATGAGATCAGTGATCGATTTTTGCCTCATCGATCATGGGTTCGAGTATGATAGGTGTCGATATCGTCATCCAGATGGACTAGGGTTTGTAGATGATCAAATAATGAGGCCCTGGGACGGTGACAGACGAGGTTGGTTCGTTTGTCTTTTATTTGGGTTCTCAGAGTAAATGTGAATTAAATAGGTTAGGGCGCCTCTACTTGGCTAGGAGAAGCTGAACTTTATGGCTACATGCGTACGTGCAACCAGTGACGAAGATAAACGAGTTTTTACTCGCAAGATCAATTATGCGAGGGTTAATGTAACTAGTGGATTGGCCTATTATCTTGCGTGTGTATTTCTTACACTACATTAATTAAAATAGGTGAAAACCTATCCATCATTACACTATTAATTAAATATTATATTACATAGTAGAAATAGAGATATTATGATGAGAAGAGCCTAAACAGATACATTTTAATACATTCATTTAGGTCTAAACATTAACAATTTCAATTTGCAAACAAAGAATAAACGAAAAAATATCTTGACTCGTCATATGCCAGTCTTCTTTAACTCATTTGTGTTCTTGATGATTTTTTACAAAACAACAAAAATCAATTCAGATCTTAAATCTAGGACGATAGACAGTGACCTTTCAGTTTAGTATGCAGACAACCAAGTCCTAGAAGTCGTTTTCTGAGTACGCGGATGGGGGCGAAGGTGGGGAGACCGACATCTTTTGTTAAGATTCGGGGGAGAAAAGGCATGTAAACAATTTGAGGAACATTTATAGGCATGTCGTATGTTGTTCTGACCCATCTTATATAGTTTTGATGATTTTTGAAATCGAAATCTTCCTGTCGGCGGGAAAAACAAACTGGAGCCCATCCACCATTTATATGATGATCCGAACCCGCCTCTGCTACGTGCACTTTGACTGAAATATTCATTCGGAGTCACATACCGATAGTAAGTCTTTGTAAAATGGTAAGCAGCCCCTTCTACATGCATGTCACGAACTCATATACCTCGTCTCTTCGGATACCCTCGTTCAGTTCAAGGAAATTCACCTCATGGTTCCAGTCGATTTTGCACAAAGTCTATTGACCGAAACATCCGTGCCCCACATGAATTTCTATAAGTGGGACTGAGTCGTCCCAACGCATGTACGTGTACAATTTTGAAATAGTTTCCCAAGACAGATTCACGAATGTGTTCCAAATCCAAAGCTATTTTTGTTACCCTAAAACTGCCGTGAAAATTTAATGGACTTGCCCGATTAAGTAAAATATTCTACGTTTGGCGTGTATGGCATATATAAAGCGATATTCTAAAATTATTCCACTAAGAAGAAAAGAAGAAGTTGACGCTTTGAATAAAGTTTAAAGAATGGGAGGGGATAATAATGACACAACAATAATGACCAGAGGGGTTTAAACAAAAAAGAAAGAAGAATGTAACAAAACGAAGAAAATCCAAAACCGAAGAAAAAATTGAAAAAAATAGTCTAACCGCCCACACCACGCCGTCTTCTATTATAATGAAATAGTAGAATCGAGCTCCGAGTGAAATCAGGTTTTTGTATTGGTCCGCTAGCTATGACTTTCACTCGGGGGAGGGGTTAGTTCAAATAGACCACCGATTTAAAATAAAGTCAAAGAATAAAAGCGCTGGGACACGATATAATATTTAAGGTGTCATAT
Source organism: Strongylocentrotus purpuratus (assembly GCF_000002235.5). Classification (NCBI taxonomy): domain Eukaryota; kingdom Metazoa; phylum Echinodermata; class Echinoidea; order Camarodonta; family Strongylocentrotidae; genus Strongylocentrotus; species Strongylocentrotus purpuratus. The sequence continues at coordinate 1,902,643 of NW_022145595.1, forward strand.
ATGTTTATTTACCAATCACTAACCTGTATCAACTAGTCTTCTAACAGTATTTATCATCAAACAATGTCATGGAAATAGTATCAATAATCCAGAAGATCTCTGTCTTCTCTTCAACATACATTCATATCAAAATACACCTTAAGCTAACATACAATTTAAAAGCCTTAACTTGTTAGTCTAAATAAATGGGACATTAAGGGTTGGGAAGAAGGAGGTTAGTTAGAAATTGTTAGTACTGTGGGCACTTACATACAGCGCGGTAGACTATTCGCGATTGGAGTGGATGTACCGATTCGGCCGTTTACAGACGAGATGAAGAGATGGACAACGATGCTACGGGTATGGGAACAGGAAAGATGACGACGTCGAAGACGGGAACGGAATCGGGAACACAGTTGCGGGATCAGGACGACAGGATCAAATTCAGGAACTCAGGATCAGAATCAGGAACACAGCATCAAATTGGCATAGGGTTAATGGTACCTATCTACCGACGTATCTGCAATCAATGTTCCTCCTATCAATGTTCCTCCTTATGAATCAGTTCCTGACACTTTCAGATTAAGTTCCCTTGAAGTATGTTGTAAAATTTAGTTGAATATTCCCGACTTGGTGATTGAAGTGACTTGGCTTTCTTGAACGATTCTGGAACAACGCTGTATAACGTACTTCGATAACTTTGTGAGTCCAGAACTTGTTGATTTTCACATGCAGCAATTAGTTGTTAGTTCAGGGACAGCTTGATGGAGATGGGAGGACAGGGGTACAGGTGGAGGAGACCAAGTCGGGGTGGAGCCAAGTGATCAAAATATCCATGCAAACTACTTTTATACCTCATTAAACATCTATAACAAATTAAGACAAAGAAAGATACAGCAGAAAGAGACAAAGATAAAGATAGAGAGAGAGAGAAAGAGAGAGAGAATACAACAAGAAGAGAGAAGGACTACATGAGCAATATTCCACCATGTTACAATAGTAAGAAAAGAACTTTATACCGCACCGAGGGGAAAATAATGTAAACAAAAACAAAACCAGAAAAATGACGAAAAAACACAATTTGATGGGGAAGGAAAGGAGTGATACCAGAGGAAGTTGAATGAAACGACCAGGAAAGGGAAAAGGAGACGTAACAAGAATAACACGTTGCAACAAGGTTTAAAGTGAAATAGATTGAACATTAACGATTGGTCAACATGGATATATGGTGACGCTTATTGAACTGGAGTGAACAGCCACGGTTCGTGCAGACGGTAGTATCAATTCTCATTACTATAGTCTAGCTTTCGCTATACACCTTTTACTTGAGAGATATGCATTCTGAATTTTCAGACCCGGCGGAGAGAAGGGCTGAGAGGGTGAGGGGAGGGGGAAGAGGAGGGGTGAGAGGGGGAGGGGAGGGGGAGAGTAGGGGTGAGAGGGTGAGGGGAGGGGAAAGAGGAGGGGTGAGAGGGTCAGGGAAGGGGGAAGAGGAGGGGTGAGGGGTTAGGGGAGGGGAAGAGGAGGGGTGAGAGGGTGAGGGGATGGGGAAGAGGAGGGGTTAGAGGGTGAGGGAAGGGGGAAGAGGAGGGGTTAGAGGGTGAGGGAAGGGGGAGAGGAGGGGTGAGAGGGTGAGGGGATGGGGGAAGAGGAGGGGTTAGAGGGTGAGGGAAGGGGGAAGAGGAGGGGTGAGAGGGGGAGGGGAGGGGGAGAGGAGGGGTTAGAGGGTGAGGGAAGGGGGAAGAGGAGGGGTTAGAGGGTGAGGGAAGGGGGAAGAGGAGGAGGGGTGAGAGGGTGAGGGGAGGGGTAGAGGAGGGGTGAGAGGGGGAGGGGAGGGGGAAGAGGAGGGGTGAGAGGGTGAGGGGATGGGGGAAGAGGAGGGGTGAGAGGGTGAGGGGAGGGGGAAGAGGAGGGGTGAGAGGGTGAGGGGAGGGGGAGAGGAGGGGTGAGAGGGTGAGGGGATGGGGGAAGAGGAGGGGTGAGAGGGTGAGGGGATGGGGGAAGAGGAGGGTTAGAGGGTGAGGGAAGGGGGAAGAGGAGGGGTGAGAGGGGGAGGGGAGGGGGAAGAGGAGGGGTGAGAGGGGGAGGGGAGGGGGAAGAGGAGGGGGGAGAGGGTGAGGGGAGGGGGGAAGAGGAGGGGTGAGAGGGGGAGGGGAGGGGGAAGAGGAGGGGTGAGAGGGTGAGGGAAGGGGGAAGAGGAGGGGTGAGAGGGGGAGGGGAGGGGAAGAGGAGGGGTGAGAGGGTGAGGGGGGGGGAAGAGGAGGGGTGAGAGGGTGAGGGGAGGGGTAGAGGAGGGGTGAGAGGGGAAGAGGAGGGGAACGAGGAGGGTGAGAGGGGAGGGAGGGGGAAGAGGAGGGGTGAGAGGGTGAGGGGAGGGGGAAGAGGAGGGGTGAGAGGGTGAGGGGAGGGGGAAGAGGAGAGGTGAGGGGTTAGGGGAGGGGAAGAGGAGGGGTGAGAGGGTGAGGGGATGGGGGAAGAGGAGGGGTTAGAGGGTGAGGGAAGGGGGAAGAGGAGGGGTGAGAGGGGGAGGGGAGGGGGAGAGGAGGGGTTAGAGGGTGAGGGAAGGGGGAAGAGGAGGGGTTAGAGGGTGAGGGAAGGGGGAAGAGGAGGGGTGAGAGGGTGAGGGAAGGGGAAAGAGGAGGGGTGAGAGGGGGAGGGGAGGGGAAGAGGAGGGGTGAGAGGGTGAGGGGGTGGGGGAAGAGGAGGGGTTAGAGGGTGAGGGAAGGGGGAAGAGGAGGGGTGAGAGGGGGAGGGGAGGGGGAGAGGAGGGGTGAGAGGGTGAGGGGATGGGGGAAGAGGAGGGGTTAGAGGGTGAGGAGAGGGACAAGAGGAGGGGTGAGAGGGTGAGGGGAGGGGGAAGAGGAGGGATGAGATGGTGGGTGAGGGGAGGGGGTAAGGCAGTCATACCCGTTAGGTTTATAATGTATGCCTATTCATTTCTTAAGCCTTATTTCTGTTCGATAAATTAACTGAAATATCCCTGTTTATTGAGAAAGCATATAGAATTGCAGTTACAGGATGAAATAGATATTTTACAAACGAGGAAATAGTTACTAAAGATGCAATATGCTAACAAGCTCAATGCTATAATATGTTTACAATCATTAATGGAGATCAAATTAAATGGACAGTTATCTTAAAGAGAAAGTTGATTTCTGGGAAGAGGTGAAAAATAATTTGTGAGCGTTATCATTCTTATTATGCAAGTGTGGAAGAACATCAGATGAGACATGTTCCCTGAAAAGCATGGCTCTTCAAATGCCTTCATATTCTAAATATGTCATGTACATCGTAAAAATCGAGGGGTAGGTTTTTTTACGCCACGTGTTCGTGTAGTCCCATATACATCTTTTTGTGTACAGTGTTTGTAACTTTACCAAGACTTGGCCAATTTCTTATCATTTTGATGATTCCAGAACCTTGCAATACACACAAATTTTTATATGCTAGATGATCAACCTTTCTGGTCGATTCCACACCGTTTCTTTCACAATGCAATCGCATGACCAGAACTCAACTTCATCTTTAAATAGAGACGATAGACAATAAAAAAACATTATCACGATGGTAAAGAAATATCTCGATTATAATGTGTAGTCGATGTTGGGGAGTATTGAACATGTTTGTTTATTTTATCCTCTCAATAGATTATCAAAAAATGTATTAAAAACAATATTCTTGTAAAATAGCCTCTTAAAAACGAGGAGACGTAGAGGGAAAGAAGGGAATAAATGATAGAAGGAGAGGGAAAGAGCTCAAGAAAAAAATTGTTAAAAGGTGTTTGAGAGAAAGAGAACGTTCGATAAGAAGTAAAAGAGATAAATAATAACCTACAAATAAATAAAGAGAGAGAGGGGGTGAATGAGAGAATAAGGCGAAAGAAAAATTACGAAAATAAAGTGAGGTAGAGGAAAGAAGTACAAGAAGGAGAAGAAGAAGAGAGAGAAGAAGGAGAAGAAGAATGAGAGAGAGAAGAAAGAGAAGAAGAATAAGAGAGAGAATAAAGAGAAGAAGAATAAGAGAGAAAAGAAAGAGAAGAAGAAGAAGAAGAAGAAGAAGAAGAAGAAGAAGAAGAAGAAGAAGAAATGAAGAAGAAGAAGAAGAAGAAGAAGAAGAAGAAGAAGAAGAAGAAGAAGAAGAAAAAGAAGAAGAAGAAGAAGAAATGGATTAACAGAGATTGAGGGGGTGGACAGAAATGGTATATTCTGCCTGTAGTGGCTCCGTCTGAAACACTTGTGCGCGTGAAATACAGACCATCTCTGCCTCCTCGGAGACGCGAGACGTGTTTTATATGTCAAAGGGAATTCATTACGAGTACGTCTACCTCATACGATATGTGGCTGTCTCTTAAGCTACACATTTATAACAATCAGGGAGAAGGGATTTGGCCGAATCAAGCACCTAAATGTCAGTATGCACATGTTAAGATTCAGAGTCACGCTGGCATGAATCGAAAATAAGGAAGGGGTGGAGAGAGAAGGAGAAATAGGGACGAGTGTGAAACAAGAGAGGGATAGAGAGAGAGAGAGAGAGAGAGAGAAAGAGAGAGAGCGTTAACATGCTGAAGGCAAAAGGGACAGATACAGATGATGTTAAGGGAGAGAAAATGTGAGTAAAGAGGTCAAAACATGAATAAATCAAGAAAGAGGAGACTGAGATAATTGTGAGAAAGGAAGAGGAAAGCTAGGGAAGGATTTCCGTATAATGGATCGTCCATATAACATTCCGCTACCTTCTTGCTCCCAGGACGAGCTTCTTTAAATGTCGATATTCATAAGACTAGGAAAGGGAAAAGAATGAGAAGAAAAGAAGATGCCTCTTGAATATCAGTAAAGCTGAAATGACTGTTGGTACATCTCCTCCCTGGTACATAATATAGAAGGCTAACCATTCCTACACAAGCTGTACATTGGTAAATATTCCCCAGCTTATGATGTTTTTCCAAATTGAATAGGCGCAGGAAACTAGGTCGTTCACAATGGTCATTGCTTGTTCGATACACAAATGAAATTTAATGGTATTTCTTGGCGATCGCGATGACAGAAAGTAGGTCAAGATCAGAAGATACGATGCATACGTCACAATAACAATAAAACGATTTACCCTAAGACTACCATTTCCAAAATTGTAATAATATATTTGTCATTAAGATTTCGGAATGCACGATTTGATCATCTTCATATCCAAGTACTCCCCTCTCTCACTCACCCTCTCTCTCTATCTCTCTCTCTCTCTCTCTCTCCCTCTCTATCTCTCTCCCTCTCTGTCCTCTCTCTCTCTCATTAGTAGTACACTATATATCTCTATCTCTCACTATCCCTCTCTATCTCGCTCTCTCTCTCTCTCTCTCTCTCTCTCTCTATTTCTCTATCTCTCTCCCTCTCTGTCCTATCTCTCTCATTAGTATTACACTATATATCTCTATCTCTCACTATCCCTCTCTATTTATATTACCCTCTCCATTCCTCTCTTCCACACACACACACACACACACACACACGCACACACGCGCGCACCCTCATACATATACACACACACTCTCTCTTTATCTGTCTCTCTGTCTCTCTTTCTCTCTCTCTCTTATCTGTCAAGTCTAGGGTGAATACTAATTGTTAAGAGACATAATCTCATCATATTACTTCGGCATTTCCACACTCTATATTGGGATAATTTTTTTTTTCTCGTAAAACCACTATAAATAATGACACGTTAAGTACATCATATTATTTGACACATGACCTATTCTCTAAGATACAGCTGTTTGATCTTTCTGTCTTTTTTCTAGTTCCCCTCTCTCTGTCTCTCTCTCTCTCTTTCTATTTTTCCTTCATCTCAAATATATTGAAAGAACAAATTGTTTTGCACAAGAAATGAGAGTCACGATCCTGCACGTGATATCACGGCGACAGGTGGCGCCATTCACGAAATAAAGTAGAGAAAAGAAGCCAACGTAACAAGATTCATTTTCACTTTATACCTTGTACAATGCACATACGAAGAGAGAATGCGATGCTGTTATCGAATACGTTTAGTTTGTTTCTACACCGTTAATAATTTTGGATGTTCCAACAGATATCATTTGAAGAAAGAGTCCTATGTTTCTCAGGTTACTTATCCTCAACAACTGAATCACTGAAACAACGAAAGCTCAAATCCAAGATCCTTTTAAAAAATGATAATAACACTCCCTGTGAAGTAACGAAGCTTCGAAGTATAACAAATCTTCAAAACTTGGAATTGTTGAATCTTCGAAATAACTTAAAATGATTTTTTTTTCTTTAATAAAATCATCTTTATTCAATATTGCTTTCGACTTTACAAAACATAACAAAACATAACAAAACATACAACAAGAATATAGCTGATTATACCATTTTTTTTTTTTTTTTTTTTAAAGCAACACAATGTTTTTTCACCTATTATCAAATGATACAAATTTGCTATTTCTAACATAAATGTATTGTTCAAGAGAACGATAATACCTTAACATGCATTTAAAAGAATTTAGTGAGAGTACGATATTTTTGCATTTGTTGGAAAATATATATAGTATTTTGCATATAAAATAACAAAATTAAATTGAACTCCAACGTTTCCATAAAACCCAAATATGAAATTAATTTTATTCAAAGTAACTTTATCCTCTAAAATGAAATGTTGGACATCTTAGAAACCTTCTAATGATTGGGCTATCCCAAAATAAATGTTCTATAGATTCCACGGAGCTATAACAAAATGAAAATAGGTCTGACTGCGAAATATTTAATCATTTAAGATATTTATTAACACCAAGTATACGATGTATTATCTTAAACTGAAAATAACGGATCCGTGTAGATAAACATGACCTAACAGGAACTAAGAAAGTTTTACCCCAGTCTATGTTTGGTATATTAAACATAGAATTCCATTTATCTATTGATTTAGGGGGACTAAAAACCTGTTGAACACTTACATTATGAATATAGCGACATATCTTTGTTACCTTCATTATATTTTTAATCATTTCCTCTTGAGCTGTTAGGTCTGCCTCTGAACCTTGAGGGATATTATTTTTCCAATTTGGGGAATAGCCGTTTTCACAGAATAAAATTCTTTATAATTATAATTATATAAACTTTGTTTCTAAATTGAAAAAAGGTCAAGAAGATCCGATAATTTAATTATACCTTTGTCATACCATGACTTTATGAATAATACTGTTTTTGTTTCCACGAATCATAGTGTTGTTCCATATATTTTGTCGTCTGATATTGGAAGGACTGATTTCCGTATCGAGTGTTAAAGTGGCCCATGACTGGGCAACTTCCCGAATAAAAATGATTTTATCGACAATATACTAGAATCGTTTTTATGAATATTACTTTACCAAAAAAGATTTCCTCCAAATGGAGCCAACCAAACTTCATAAAAACATTTCCATTGCCCAACATTACTATCGTCAAGAAGACGTTTAACACAGGCAATCTTTAAGCCTGAAATAATTGAGGGTAAATGTATCATTCTCAGACCTCCGTCTACATAGTCTCCAGTTATTGTTTTACGGTTTATTTTGTCTGGTTTTCCATTCCATTCCAACTTGCGAAGGAACCATAGCCCCCTTCTATGGCTCTTCAACTAGCTGGCACTGCCTATGACGCAAAATATGGAAATATATTGGGGGCAGACAGTCAGAAAAGAACATTAAAACATATATGGGAGAAGAAGGTTTTAGAGTACACTCTCGCCTGGATCCCTTTACATACCATGCGGGATTACAGACCTGTCAAGTCGGGGAAAGTGATATCTTATGTGGTTAAATGCTGGATGTAATTCATTTCCACTCAGTCTTATGAATTACGCATCACACACGGTATGAAGGGATTCGGGACGTGGGGTTCAGATTTTACCGGGTCACGACGAAAATGAACAAGATGAAAAATAAAACACGACAGAATCTCCAACTGTCGTTGAATATTGTAGTCTGAAAATGATTGATGTTCTGGACAAACTATTATGCATTTGTTTTTTTAAAACAATTTTTTTTTATTCATCCCTTTCTACAAGGAACCTTAAATGTGGAATTGATGAAGTTGGATTTTATTGCAAGCGTATTCTGAAACGTACTTCTTAAATTTACAAAAAAATCTGAATGCGAATAGAAAGTCCTCTTGAAATAATAAAGTATTTCAATCCTCGCACTAATCTGAATCCTGTGACATGCCTTTCTTAGGCATATAATATTTTCGAGGTATCAAGACGAAGTGTGTGTCAAACTCTTTGAACAGTCGCCGATATAGGGGTACAAAGTTGTTGATTTCTTTGTATTGGTTTTATGGGCAGTGATACCTCTAAATATTGAGGGAACATTTTCGTTTTCTCGATAGATATCGCAGACACAACGCCGATAATCTAAGCAAAAGAATTCAGGGATTGCCAGCGAAACTACTATGTGCTTTACGCTATGAAGCGATGATTAAAAAGAAAGATGAAGATAAAACAAGAACGAGAATGAGGATGAAGAGGAAGATGGACGGGATGAGGGAGATAAGCGGGAGAGAGAGAGAGAGAGAGAGAGAGAGAGAGAGAGAGAGAGAAAAGAGAAGGAATTAAAGGTAAAGACCAGTATTGGAATCGCCACAATTTCAAAAAATGAAATGGAAGCTCTTATTACCAATCATGTGAAAGAATATGTTTTGACTAATACATGATGATAATATTTTTGCCGAGAAACCGCCTACTAATTGATATATTTGGTAAATTAGTTTATCTACATGGTCTGTGAGAGATAAACGCACGTGTCGCGCACGTGTGCGTATAGTCCCATATACATCTTTCTGTGTACAGTGCTTGTAACTTTACGAAGACTGGGTCATATTTCTTATCATTTTGATGATTCCAGAACCTTGCAGTACACACCAATACTTATATGCTAGATGATCAACCTTTTCTGATCGATTCCACAACGTTTTATTCACAGTGCAATCGCATGACCATAACTGGTCTTTACCTTTATTTAAAGGAAAAACAAAACTTCTCTTTGTTAACTTCATATGTAATATGCACATTTCTAGGGTTTGCAATCGGAGGATTGCAGTTTTAACAAGCGAGAATAAAAGAGATACTTATAAGAAAAAAATCAAACATGAGCCTTCTTTGATTGTGCGTTCAACATTGTTTAGAAAAATCTATAGATAGACACCATTCACTCAGAGAAGGACTTAGATGAGGTTCTATCTTTGTGTCAGACATCTTTGGATACCGTTCTAAAAGCATGCATTCTCCGATTACATGAAGAAAAAGGGTTACTTCTCACTGCGGCAACAGTCTGATTGATCGGAAAGTAGATAAGGTTGCGTTCTGGCAAAAGCGACAAAGTAAATACTGTATAAACCTTCTCTTTCTAATGATATCATATTGGCTTATATTACATGAGGAATGTGAAAGAAATACTTTTAAAATACCCTAATACTCCAAATTTCCATAAATAGATTTTAAATTTCGACAATATTTTTATTCGACTGATGTAAAGAAGATAGAGTGAAATGGAGAGATGTTGCAATCAACCTCCGAACCGGGAGAAGATACTTAGATAGATAGATGTAAAGTTCCATGCAAACTATGTAATCTGTATTACATTAACACCAAGTGTTCTTTTCGTTTCAGACAATATGATATTATCTTTAAACTATAATGTGCATGTTTAATTTCAAGAAAAAAAACACGAATTTATAAAAGCAACTACTTTTGACAAATCGAATTCAGGCAATTTCAATAGCCTTATGCGTCACGTATTGGGATGTGCGAACATGTCAATGACATATTGCATAACAGTGTCGTGGTCGAGTGGTTGAAGGTGCTTGACCGGAGATGCGAAGGTCGAGGGTTCGAATCCCGACACGGCACCAATTTCCTTTGGCAAGATAATTACTTGCACTTGCTACTCTCCACCAAGGTGTTAAATGGGTACCCGGTAGGATGCGAACGTTCATGTGGTTGGATGAGCAAGTGTGCGCATGTAAATGCGACTGGCTGGAAGGCTCCCCAGGGAGTGGAGATTGTGCATACAATGTGTGCGGGTAAGCCTGTATCCTATGACCGGGGTAATAATATATATCTTAAGCGCTCAGGCACATCGTTGTATCGATGTATTGGGCGCTATATAAAAGCGGAATATTATTATTATTATTTCTACAGGACATACAATAAGATAAAGAAATTGCCCCGATTCGATTTATCAACATTAGTTTCGATATTGTTCTAATTAACTGATTAAAGAAATCACAGAAATCAACGAATAGGGTCAAATAAGGTCGCCTCGTGATCTCAGTTTTCAACACAGATAAAGGAGAAAGAAAGCAGAGAGTATAGTGTAAACCCCAAAATACACCAAAATATTTTCTTCTCTTTTGGTGGCAGTAAGAACGTTCCTTGTGGCACCACCACGCCAAGATAAGATGTGGCTGTGGTTTGGATGCCGTCAAGTAGCCGATTTTCAGGCCAACACAAGGTAGGTCACCTGCCCAGACTGTCCCGGACGACTCAGATCAAGTTTCGCTCATTTCAAATGCGCGCCATTTCTGTTTTTCTCCTCTCAACAGTGAAGAGTTAGATTAATTCTTTCCCCAGGGAGCACAAAAAGAGTTCCTGATAAGAAAGAAATGATCCCCAGATTAATGTGGTTAAAACACTCGAAAATTACGATTCGGGACAAATCTAAGTTTGGAATGTTACAATTCGATAATTTTCAAATAACCCCCTAAAAAAAGAATTAACATGGACATGAATGATTTATTCATTTATTTTTCTTCCAGATTTTCTTGTAAAAGCAAGATGGTCCAATTCAAAGCCATCGAGAGTGTATTTTTTTTTTTTTTTTTTACAAAGGAGCCTTGCTAGGGACATACAGTATTAAACAAAAATACATGGTAATGATAATAACGGCTTTTAAATGACACGAAATTTTGGTTACATATAATTTGATAATTCATTCGAAGCGAAGAACTGATTTGCATTTGCGGAGGACTGACTTTTCTTCTCGAGTTTCAACAGGTCGGAAAAGGAACTTGCATTTTATCTTAATTAAAGAAATGACAAATGAAACGTTTTATTTAAAGAAACTGAGAAACAGGGAAAGAGAGAGAGAGATATATAAATATATATATAGAGAGAGAGAGAGAGAGAGAGAGAGAGAGAGAGAGAGAGAGAGAGAGAGAGAGAGAGAGAAAGAGGTAGAGAGAGAAGAGAGAGAGAGAGAGAGAGAGAGAGAGAGGGAGAGAGAGGGAGAGGTAGAAGGAAACAGAGAGAAAGAGAGAGAGACAGATGTATAAAGTGGAAAGGGGAGAGAGGTGGAAAGAGGGATAGTAGATATAGAGAGAGACAGATAGAACATGTACAGAGGACTAGAGGAGAAAAGAGAGATCGAGAGAATATGATGATAAATTGGGCTCTACGGTGGTCAGAACAAAAGTGAGAAGTAGGGAGAAAATGAAAAATAAAGATTACGCATGTTAAGAGGAAAAGATAGGGAAGACTCGACTTGGAAATGGAGATTGATGAAAGCTAGCCCGCCTCTCCACTCAATCTACATTTCTTTCTGAGAGGGAACCGATAGAATTTTGATTACGGAATTCCACTGGGTAATTTTACAAATCGAGAAAGTCTAAGATTACCTATATTCATTAAACAGGCAGAAGAAAGAGAAGTAAAGAATGGTCGGGAGGATGCGACCGGGATGTTCTTTTAGCATCCATGGGTGATTGTACGATGAGAGAAACGAGGCAGAAGGAGCGTATACTCGTATACTTTCTCTGAAATCTATCCTCGGCTTGAAGTTTGGATGGGGAATGAATTTCATCTTTCATGTTGAGTCCGATATTTGGAGGCGGGGATTGATTGTATTTCTGCTAAAGGAAATGTCGGAAAAAGAGGAAATGTTAGTACGAGAGGTGCATATGACCGTATGGTGTAGAACGAAATAAAAATACCTCCGGAAAAATAAGTAATTGGGTTGTAATTAGGAAATTTGATCAGAAAGTACCTGTTCTATTTCCTGTTCATGTAAAAGCTGTCGGCAGGGCATTTGATATTGTGAAGGCATTACATGAATTTCCATTTTGCAATGCTTCAAAGAAAGGAAAGAGAACACAATGAGTATGAACAAAGAGATGAATACTACAACACAAAAAAGATGCCATGTCACTTTTAGTCAGATAATTAAAAAATAAGACTGGAAGATGAGAACTAGTCTACGTTGCTTCTATTTGATTGAAGCAACACACACACATTAATTCCTCGTAGTCATAAACATGAATATAAAACACACATTCTGATATGTGGACAATTACGCTCGGACAACTTGTCCCGGACAATGAACCTCTAAAAGCATCAAAAGGAACGATCAGTTTATTAACAACATACCATTTTTTGCAAGATAACTGTTATGAAAAATATACTATAATTTATCGGTCCGGGATTTTGAGGAAACCGATGGTAAAATCACCTTAAAATTTAAAATCAATTTCACGAGAACAATATTGTCAATATAAATCATAAAGGATATGGAAAAAAGGCAAGGGCATATTCGATTATGTTTAGTTTTTTATTTGTGAACCGAGTAACTGTGGGTCATTTTCTTAGTCGTTCAAACTCGTTATTTAGTGTTATCTATGAACACATCTCTTTTTTTCCCGCCATACTTCTCTCATCTCATATCTCCTGGCTCTCTCAGTGACCGACTTTTTGTCTCCGCTGGCGATTTAATTCATTCGCTGGAAGCAAAGTGGGGAATAATCAAATATAGTCAAAAACATTTTAACGAGCCCTTCTTGTGCAGCCCCGGTTTTATCAGAAGTTAATTTGGAAAATCCCCTTAGAACACAACCGAGAAAAAAGCCTTTCAAAACACACTAATTTTCCATTTGATTCAATTATCGAAACCATTCAAATTAAAAACGCCCCAAGATGTTTCTGGATGCCTTGCAAATTGAAAGGGTGAAAAAGGGAAAGGGTACATAAGGGCTTAGATTAGCTATGGAAGTGGAACCGGTGAATAAAGAGAGATAGAAAGAGAGTAAAAATAAAGATCGGAGTCACTAACTTAGTTATATCTTTATTTAGTTTACCGCTAAACACCCTGAATTAATTGGAAATAAATGAAGCCAATGAGAGGACAATTTGATTAAATTTATGCTCATTACTTGGAGGGAATATCGAATAGAGAATATTCTTTAATATTCCGTCATTTGAAATAAGTAAAGCTAAGAGTTTGTTAAATTCGTATTGTTTTCTCGCCACTTACTGATTCATATCCTGATACACTCGACTTCTTTCTCATAATGTCGTTATCATAGTTGTCGACAAATACGCCAACAGCGCTTCTTCGTCGTGAATTCCATGCCGTATGTGTACAAGAATAACAAAAGAAGCACAACTTGATAGATCATTCTTTTTGTAAAAATATAATTGTCCTGCGGTATGATAAAACAACAACGACATTTTGTAGTCGAGTGGTTTAAGCACTTGCCTTCAAATTCAAAGGCCCTGGTTTGATTCCCGACACTATTGCCTTTTGACAAGGTATTAATCTGTATTTGCCACTCCATACCCAGGAAAGAAATGTGGGCCTGGTAGGATGACGAAAGCATTCGCGTTAGTATGCCTATGCCCTCACGGTGACCATACGGAAGTTATACTCCCCAGGGAGTGGAGATGGTACACATTATGCGTGAATGAATCCGATGACCGAGGTAATAATATATGTAAAGCGCCTAAAGACAGTATTCCATATTAAGCGCTATATAGATCCAGAGTATTATGATATACATTCAAAATAACCACGCGACTTTAATGTCGAGTAATTTTATTTCATAGATATAAACCTCTTATCGGCGAAGTTAGCATCAAAGTTAGTATCTTCGATAACAATATGATAGTTGATCAATTTCTGACCACACACAGAATGAACAGGCCATTATATTTCCATGTAAATTAATATGTAGCTCTTTAAAAACACACTATGATGACGGTGATACATCCACAATGACATTCAAACAGCACTATACAAGAAAACAGGTTGAATGAGCTATAAGCAATCGAAGAAGAAAAATGTAATCATGACTATTCATTATTGTATTCATACACAAATACTATATGCGCATTATAATTGGTATATATCGCTTTGTATTTTTATTTTCATTCAAAATCCAACCCTTTGGTTGCAATACAGAAATCAATACATTTAATTAAAATGTAATTAATATTGCTTGTGAAATTGTAGGCATTTCTTCTAACGACTATAGTTCGAAATAAAAAATGAACACCTGTTCTTCAGAATCAATGACACTAATAATGATAATAATATCTCGCACATCCAACGGAGTGCTCACGGCGCCTACAAAGTACCCTCACTTTCAGTCAAGCTGCCCTATATCAGTTCCTACAAACATTCAGTCAAAATTTTGACCAACAATTTTGGATTCTTTGGCACGCAATCATTTTCGCAAAATACATTCACATCGTTATGCCGCAAAACTGTTATCGATTTGAAAAATGACAAAAAATGAAATAAGGCAAATGGACATTTACCCGCACTTTACAACCATTTCAATTTCGTTTAGTTTTATTTTCAATCACTAAACCTCATTTCTAGAGGAGGGGGCGAAACCTCTCACTCAACAACTGGAGCATGGCGATATGATATCGGTCAACGGAGCTGAGCACACTAGAGCTAGACGGGCATAGGTACGTAGGAGAGAAATAAAGAAAACTGCATATAATAAATATAATAACAAGGACAGGGGACGAAGCAGAGAGAGGGAGAGAGAATAATAATAATAATAATAGCTAGTTCTTATATAGCGCTTTTCAGGACCGAAGGCCCTCTCAAAGCGCTTTACAGATATATATATTATTACCCCGGTCATAGGATTCAAGCTTACCCGCACACAATGTATGCACATTAAAGAGAGAGAGAGAGAGAGAGAGAGTGAAAAAATAGAATAAAGAGAGAGAGAGAGAGGGAGAAAGTAGAGACGAGAGAGAGAGAGAGAGAGAGAGAGAGAGAGAAAGAGAGGGGAGGGAGAGAGGAGAGAGCGAGAGAGAGAGAGAGAGAGAGAGAGAGAGATGAAGTGAAAGAGAAAGAGAAAGAGGGAATGTATACTGAAAGACGAGGAATACCATACACGTGGACAAGGTTAAAAGGGTGAAAACAACCTGGATTGAAAGCAAGCTATAGCGGCCTTAGATCAAAGTGATCACATATGTTTCTAGCGCCATGTCCGTTCCACGGTGTCTGCATGATCGCATCACATGAGTAATAAGAATATATCGGTCGCAAGCTGAAGAGAAAACTGAGCAGGACATTCCACTTTAGTCTGTCATATTTTGTACTACTCTATTTAAAATCGAGTTATGACATTGAAATGAGCAACTACTAGATACCAAAGAGGGTGTAATATATATGGATAAAGTAGGGCAAGTCCAAGTTATGGCCAACATGTAACCAAGTATTATTAAATTGTATTCTGAAATCGTAAACATATATTGACCGGAAACATCATTTTATGTGCTGTGTTATTTGATTCAAACTCTATAGTATGGCTATCAGACAGACATACTGAAATCACCACATGTTTTTCATCGTATGTGTCAAAATAGTTTGCTATTTAGGGCAATGTTTCAGTTACACATTCGATCAACACGTGCATATTTGTAAAGGACGGCACATAGGCCTAGACATATCGTATGAAACTATTCATCACTTGTCGTCTTATGCTCATACCGTCATCGTGTTCATGCAGAAGATGATTAACTCATCATTTGTCGTCTTATGCACGCCCTTTGATCTTTGTTCAGTCCATTCATGCTGCAGGATTTTTTTTTTATTTAGGTTTTATTTCCACATTAACTGCATATGAAAAGAATTCACAGTGTAAGGCATATACAAGGTAACAAAACATGTACATAATATTCGATAGATACAACAGTAATACCAACGATTTAATGGCAAGTCATTAAATACAAATGATGCTAACAATAATCTGCAGTAATGAGGGGAAACCTTGAAAGCATTATGCTTTTAATATTAAAGGATTCACTCTTCCACAGGAAGAACTACAGAAGATGAAGAGGAATGCGCCATTCTGTACATGGAGTCATAGCCTTTACCCTAATGATAATATCCCGTATCCGGACACCCACCCCTGGACATCCACCACCAGATAACCACCCCCAGTCAACTACATATACCTCCTTGGACAACTACCCCCTAGGGCAACCACCCTCTAGGACGACTACCCCCCGGATAACCACCCCAAGTAAACTACCCCTAGGACAACCACCCCCAGTCAACTACCCCCTAGGACAACTACCCCCTAGGGCAACCACCCTCTAGGAAGACTACCCCAGGCCAAATACCCCCGGACAACAACCCCCATGATATTAATGATGATGGTGATGATAACAATTATTTTCCATTTCCAACATACATTTTTGCTGCTAGAAATAATGTCCCCTATTTGAAATTAAACAAAGTTAAACAAACAAAAATCAATAATAATACTTTAATATAGATCTCGTGAAATAAAGATTTTCAGTCTCGGGTTTTTAGATTGCACTTAGTCGATGTTTACGTAAGAAAAACCTCGATATTTCATTTCATAAAGAGTACTTCAACATGCTTGTTTGCCCTATAAAAAAACTTTTCATACAAATAAAAAATAAAAAACGGATAGTCCGATACAAATTTGTAGATGCATACGTCATGAACTCCATAAATACTTCATAGCCTAAATCTGGAGGATTTTTTCTTCACTTCCATGGATCTTTTTTCTTCCGGACTTGTTATACATCCTGCCGACAGTGTTGTGCGTGCGTCAGTGAATACCTAAACAAAACTAGTGGAAATGGAACACGATAGAATGCATATCTGAGCAATGGTCGTCTTTAAAGATAAAGTTGAGTTCTGGTCATGCGATTGTACAAGGGAGTTTACAGATCTGTAGCACATGGTACAAATGACCCCAAATATCCACAGATATTTTACACATGGAGAAGTTCCACTTTAAGCATCTTAGAATAATAACTGCCAAAGTCCTAGATGTGCTTCATGAATACCTTTTGTTTGCCCTCTTGAAAAGAATACTTTCACCTGCGTATTATAAAATGCAACGTTGGTGCATAAACGAATAATGTTTACGTTCACGAGCGCATATCCAGTATTCATCTCTGCGGGTTTTACTTTTTTGGTACAAATGACCTTTATCTGCCCATGCGCAGATTGTATCTGTATTGTAAAAGAAACGGTGTGGAATCGATCAGAAAAAGTTGATCATGTAGCATATTAGTATTGGTGTGTACTGAAAGGTTCTGGAATCATCAAAATGATAAGAAATTTGGCCCAGTCTTGGTAAAAGTAACCAGCACTATAAACAGAAAGATGTATATGGGACTACACAAACATGTGGCATAAAAATGACGTCCTCAATTTTAAGATGTTACATGTCATAGGCCCATCAAGAATAAAAAGGAATTTCAAGAGCCATGCTCTTCAGAGAACATTTTTTCTCTGATGTTCTTCCATACTTGCATACTAAACAATGCAACGCTCACAAATTATTTTCCACCTCTTCCCGGAACTCAACCTTCCCTTTAAAGGTGCAATGTTGACAAGGTCACGACCTTATACATCAGTCACATGACATGGTGAAACCATGGACCTACAAACCGACCCCAGAGCGACCGATGAATTCACTATGAATATGACGGACAAAGAAAGAGGACAAAATATACAGTTCCCGTTCTACCCTCAACAATTGCTGTGGCAGACAAAGGAACATCCCTTCACTGCTACTATGTAAAAATGTGTGGAACAGGTGAATATGGATATGACACATTACTGTTCTACACATTTTTACATAATAGAAGTGAGGGGAGGTTTTTTTGTCCTCTTTCTTTGCCGGTCATGTTCATAGTGGGATGGGGAGGGGGGGGGGGCTAACTTATAAAGGTATTCTCAGTGAGAACTCATTGGCCCGAATTCACAAAGCAAGGTTTGAGCTCAGAACAAGGTTTGACCTCAAACCTCCTTTTGTTTCGCCAAACCTCCTTTTGTTATTTACAAACCTTGTAAATAACAAAAGGAGGTTTGAGCTCAAACCTTGGTCTGAGCTCAAACCTTGCTTTGTGAATTCGGGCCATTAAGTTATATTTTCTTGCACTATCCATACATTTCATAGTGAAGGGGTCGTGGTAAAGTGGTTCATTCACTTGAATCTCAATCCAAGGGCTGAGGGTTCTAATCCCAGACAGACACTAACGTTTTGTGACAAGACAATAGGGACTTTTAGATTTGCACAACGACAGCGTGGATTGCTACGATCAACGTTCTTTTAATGCACTGCCTTAAATAGACGTCACACGTATCAGTCCACGCAAATCTAAAAGACCCTATTAAGCAACAAGTGCCACTCTTCATCCAGGTGTTAGTGGGTAACTGGGAATAGCTGGGGAAATAGTGATGGCAGGAAAACAGCATTGTTGCTGATGAGGCTTATACAGGGTAAACAAAATAGTTATTATTATATTATTTTCACTCTCATTTGATGCGTCAAAGACGGGGACAGACTGACGTAGTCATGCGTCACCCGATGAGGTTTCTTGCGCCACGTACGGGGGTAACGCAAATCTGAAATCTCAGCTGAAATGGTGGAAAGTAAGAATGTTAAGCCTCTGCCGGTCATGTCAAGCAAACGTATTGTACGAGATGCAATGTTTGCTACGCCCTAGTTGGAATTCTCACTTACTACCCCCACTCCCCTTCTCCACACAACCTTGCTCTTGGCTTTGGTTGTAGGTCAACTGACCAATTTCCGTTCCGAAACACACTCTTGCCATCGCTCGAACACACTTTCCTGGCCAGGTATGTGTCTCACAAACAGCAGGTCAGTCGCAATTCAGAGGGGCCTATGCGAGGCATTATGCAGCGACTTATAAACCAAAGTCCAGCACTTCCAGCTCATTATTAGCATGCTTCAGAAAGAAACAGGTGACAGGAGAAGAGAGAGGGAGCGAGAAGATGTGAAGAGTGAATTTGGGCGAAGGTTTCGTTATTTTGCAAACGATACAAGCCTCGGAATGAAGTGGTATTTCGTGTGGCGAGTGCATTACGTATGGCCTGCTAACAGCTTCTCCCTCTTGACCTTCTAAGTGCACTTTAAACTGACATGTCACACGCACCACTCTCCCTCTTCATTTGACCATTCTCTCTTCCTCTCTCTCTTAAACTGCTTCTTACTCTCCCTTTCATTACTGCTTCCGCCTTTGACTCTCAGATATAACACTTTCACTCACATTCCTCATGTTTTATCATTTATTGATTTTCATGTTTTGTTGAATTTCTAAAAATAAAAAACACGCTTATTTTTCTCTCCCTCTTTCTGATAAATTTGCCTGTTTATCCCTCCGTCATACGTTCCATTATTTGATTATTTTTTATTTTTTACAATACATGTCCTTCTTTTCAAGAAAACACTTTTTCTATTACCCCTTAAATATATATCTTTTTCTGTCCGTTTGTTTGTTTGATATTTATCTGTTACTTTCTCATTCCTACTCGCCTCCTCTCTACTTCCATTTCCCTTTATCTCCCTGTCTCCCCTTTCAATTTTTTTGTCTCTCTCTCTCTCTCTCTCTCCCTCCCTCCCTCCCTCTCTCTCTTTCTTTTCATTGCTCTTTATGCTTTTCTCTCTCTTTCTGTCTGTATCTTTCTTACCCTCTCTCTCTCTCTCTCTCTCTCTCTCTCGTTTTTCGGCGGTAAAATTAGAGGTACTCGGAGGCGTCAAGTTAAATCGAGACGAGGAGGAAGTTCTGCATGTTCAATGTAATACACTCATCTATAACGACACAAAGATTTCTCTGAAAACCCAGACCATGCTGGCGCCATTTCGCAACCAACTTGAGATAATATGTAATCAATATACAGAACTGTCCTACTAAATGATAGAAAATTGAACGTTCTCATCTAAAACAAAATTAAAATTAGGCCCCCGGCATTACAAGTAAATCATATTTTTGTTGAGTTATCTGGAACTGTTAGCAATGTCGAAAATTGTTGTTCTAATTTCTCCATTGCAAAGTGATTATATGAGATCAATAAATTCTGATGCAGACATAATTTTACCCTATAAGCTTTTAATTAGCGGATTGATAAAATGTTTGAAATAGTTGCTGCGCTTCATGATAAATAATTCATTTGTTACAAATATCCTTGGAAATAATGATATCTAGTTTTGTTCTTACGCATCGGCGTCACGAGGATAATAATATTATCAACCACAGACCATATGCAATCATCAAACATGACAAATTGAAAACAAAAAAGAAAAGAGAAAATTAGGACTTGTAAACTTATCGATGCTGCATCCTATAAACTAGACCTATTCCGAATATACTGTATAGATCACAATGATACTGTGACCTTGATCTTATATTTCTTTTTTACATCATCCGGACACTACTTAAGCAAATAGGCAAATTAACATGTACATGTAAGTAGGTTTTGTGATACAATTCATTCTTTAACTTTGATGTTTAGATTAAATTCAAATTTAGTTTACCTTTTCTCTTTGTGCCTTTCGTCATTGAATATCAGTGTGAACACTTGCGAAAGCAATACTAGTGATTCGATGAAAATCAGTTTTAGTATTTGAATGAAAGTGATCAAAAATATATTGCACACAGTATGAGAAAGCATGGAAGATTATAGAACATGAAGAGCACTTGGATATGTACACAATCTGATTTCTACTGCCTACTAGCACTACCACGTACTGTGATACAACCCCGTCCTACTCTATGGCATTTCTGTTGACCGAGGTGGCTCAGTGGTTGAGCAATCTCGTAACCGGGAGGTCTCGGGTTCGAAACCAAGTCGATGTGCCCGTCCCCCTTGGTAAGGCATTTATCGGCATTACCAAAGTCCCTCAGAGAGGACTTAAAGCAGTCGGTCTCTTGGTCGTTTCCCAACAAGCATATATGCTTTCTTATCAGTCAGGTAAAAAAAAACAAAAAACAACAACATAGTTATTTCCGCTGCTCTCTGCTGACGTCAATGGTCCCTCCGTGAATGAAGCCACACTAGACTACTGTAAGAATAAAACATCATACAAGTCCTAGAACTCTAGAAGTCCGGACCACTCTAAAGTCGGAAATTTTAACAAACCCCCCCCCCCCCCAATAAAAAAACCCATCGAGAGGAACACTGGATTCCGGCGTGCTCATGAGAGTTATGTAATCATTCATTTATTCACCGAACGCACATTATCTGATTCACAGGTGGAACTATTCTTCTCAAGAAGGCAAACAAAACGTATTCATGAAGCACCTCCATCCCTTTGGCACTGATTATTCTAAAATACACAAAGTGGGACGTCTCCATTTTTAAAAAGATACATGGATACTTGTGGTGACATTTGTACAAAATGGTCTCTTTCCTAATACGCACCAAACATCCACATAGCTTCCACTCGTAAATAAAATTGTTTCTCAATTTAATATTTATCATAAACTATAACCTTAACACAATCATTCAGACGTTTCGTAGTGGGATATTAAAGTTGGCAAATTCAACATGCTCTTATTTAACGTCCTGTGAATGCATAAAAGCACTAATTATAGACCTGTATATGTAAGTAAAACTGGAAAGAACTGAAAGCACTTTGCCTCGGGAAAGTGCTGAAATTTTGTGAAAAACACTCACTCTTTTTCTGGAGCAAACAAGTTTCTAGTGTATACATGTATGCGGAAGGATGTGAGTTAAGCAGTGTTATATTTAGAGCGCAACATCGAATAGGGCCATCCATGCAAATTTCCATGATATACCGTTTCCAACCGTCCTATATCGAAGAAAATAACCCATAGTAGTTGAGTGCTACCTCTTCGTGACGTTTTACTTTTTTCCTTCTTTTGATCAAGAATACTCTGAATTATAAACTGTACATGGGTAAAAAGTGCAAAAACATTTAAACTTTAAGTCCATTTCTGTTTCAGTACGTCGTGCTGTTCGTAATAAGAGCGATTTAATCAAGAAAATTTGTTCTTATTCAATTTGACAAACGATTGTTGATTTCTATAGGTCATGTTTATTTATTTTTTTACTTTTCATGAACTCTGTAAGAGTGTAGAGTACCAACACGTATTGCCAATTCGATGAGTAAAAGCTGATTCATTTAGACTCATACAAAACTTGAACGGCTAAAGTTAATGTTAAAACCTTAACACTAAACAGAAGGTCTACTTCTGTAGAATTACCTCGCAGTATTTAATTAAAATACTTAATTTAATAATCATGATCATAAAAGATTAAGTCCCTGTCTCCCCTTTCTTTCAACGGATACTAAACCTTATAATAATGATTATTATTTGAAAGCTTAATATGGCTTTAAGAGTGTGTGACTTTACTTTATTTGAAAATCCTTGTTAACATCTATTTAGAACGTGCCATTTTACTGATTTATTAATTTATTGTTTAATTTTACTTTACGCCGCGTATAATGATATGTATGAAGAAGATGTTTATTATTTTTTGTTTCACAAAATTAAACAATGATGAAGCATTTGATACTCGAAATGAAAAAATGTAAAACTGTATGATATATTATTCTATCATAAAGAGGAGGACGATGAAATTCAAAGACTCCTCTATTGTTTTGAATTATGCATGGAAAGTATGCGGTCAAAAGCAATATGTATGATTGACTTATTGGCAATGAATAAAACCATTTTTGTTGTTGTATAGCTTAGCCATCTAGCAGACCTTTGATATTGGAATCTTCTCTCCTCCCCCCTCTCCCAAAACGATAAAAATTGTTTTGATTAATTAGTGGCTCGGGGTCATTATTCACCACAAACATGTTTTGGAGGACACAGTTACCTGTTGGGGTTTACATTTCGGTAACGTAACAATAAGCAATACCTCGGTAGAGTTTGCTTCTTACCTTAGAAGTTCTGCCCCTCAAGTATTACAAATTAGGGGTTTAATTTTGCCCTCACTAAGATGTTAGTTATTTGCGAACAGTTTTATCAATTTGTGCCTTTAGCCACTTTCTATGGTACGAGTTTGGTAATTTGTTCAAAACAAATTATGTTATGTTTAAAACTTAATAACACTTAAAGCTGTTGTTATGACCTAGTTGTACAATAATTTAAGATGCCTCGATTACCTTCATGCGTCATCACTACGTCATCCTTTCATCTGCTTCCATAATGATTTATCATCACGATCGTCATTATCTCCGTCATCGTACTCGTCATCGTTATCATATAGTTATCGTTGTCATCATCATCATCGTCATCGCCATCAACATCATCTTCTTTACCATCAACATAATTATCATCGTCACCATCATCAACATCATCGTCACCACCATCAACATCATCTTCATGTTCATCATCGTCACCACCGCCGCAATCACCATCACCGCCACCACCATCATCAATAAAACAACTTAGTCGTCATCATCATCATCGTTATCCTAATGGGGAAGCATCATCATGCAAAAGATCATAATCGGTTGTTATCGTCCTCTTTCTTACATGTATTTTAAGCAGCAAGGAGATCATCATCATCGTCATCATCATCATCACCCTTATTATCGTTGTCATCATCGAAATAAGTGACTAAACATTAAATTTTCGATTTGCAGAAACTTCACATTTTGTTTATTTTTTCCTGTGTCATATACAATGTACAACCATTTATTTCGACGTAGCTTACATGTAAGCAATTACAATCCCCATCTTGGTGCATAGCTGCGTACATACGTGGGCAACGTAGGTACCGAGAAACCGATATAAAACGGGATTATGTGGAACGATAACGCACATCATTGCGATGAACAACTGCGAATAAATTATGCAAAACGAATAAACAAATAAAAATGCCCGTGCATAGATTGTATGTTTATATTACGGAACATTAAAGAAATTAATGTGCGTAACTTGACATCAAAAGTAACGATCAAACTGCTGTAATTTATCAACCTTTGCACGTAGATGGCGTACTTCCACATAAGAGAATAAGCTTCAATGAGCTGATAAATGTAATGTGTAATTTAGTTTTTCATTTGAAAGATTTCAAATACATGTACTTCATGCTTGACATGTAAGGAAATTTCATTAATTTACCAAACATAAGATGAATAATAAATTGTTAACACGGTTAAAGTATTTGTCTTTTTGTTTGGGAGGAGGGGGGGGGGGGGTGGGAGTCGTTCACGGATCCACTCCTTTTCGTTTTCTCAAATATTTTCACAATTCTAAAATCAGTTTCCGTGATTAAAACAAATAAAAAGAGAAGGGAACCCTTCTGTTATTTAAAATTTCACAAAGCTTTAAACAGATCTGACTCCTTTGATTTTAAAAAATGAATGAAAATCTTTTCCAAAAGATGTTTCACACTACACAAATGAAATGGTTGGTGGAAATAGTCTTATACCCCTCAAGCAAGAAGGATGGGGGATAACGGAATATTAAAATAGCATTTGAGGACAATGTAAGAGCAGCGTGCATTTTATTACAACGTCTAACATGCGACTGTCGTGTCAAAGAAAACCAGCTTTTCAATGCAGTCGAAAATAAATAGATATACAAAAAAATCCTACCAAGACTGGGCAATGGTTTTGCAACATGAACACCCATTATGATACCCAAACTGCAGGAATTCGATTCAATTCAATCGGTCGAAATGACATGAACACTAGGTTTCACGATATCTCTTAGACATTATGGAATGGACAAAACAATAAAAGACGGAACAATATATGAATGGGCACAGATTATTGTTCAGATATGAAGCGGTACAAACCTCGTTGTTTAATTTTTTAATAATGACGTTAGTGTACTACGTATCACATTTCTACATCGTATAACGCGTTGCTATGCGAATACGCATATGACCTTTGGTGCACACGGTTGCCATTTTGTTTCCTCGTTATAGAAACAGAATCCGCGGTGGTTTAACAAGTCATAACTGAAGCGCACATTGAATATGGCAGCAGAAAAAAAAGACCGCATCAACCATTTCCTATATATATTTCGGTATATATTCACTTATATGATATTATATAAAGATTAATAATCTATTAAGGCCTGGCAATAATTTCAATTTCAATGTGAACTCTAAGTCACTACTTATCTAAACTAAATTTAAGTAACGTGATTTATGAATGCAGCCCGTAATAATGGAATAGTAGTAATACGATAATAGATATATATATTTACATAATTATAAGCTGGAAATGACAGCAATATACAAAAGTTTTCTTTCATAGTATAATCATATTTTATATACATGGAAATGTATTTACAATGTTTGCAACAAGAATCGGCATTGGCACATCATAAGTACATTCTTTTTTGTTACATGTTAGTTCATTAGCAACACGTATAAATCAATTGTTGATCGCAATTAGGAACAACTGCATCTGTAAAGGCGACTAATTATACATTGTACCCCACCCCCCAAAAAAGAAGTAAATACAAAATATATATACAATCATGAACCCTGTTGGCGTTTTCTATTTGTACTAACTTCATAGAACTGCGTGTTTTATTTGGAGTTTCAGCTTGCGGATTCATTCCTCTGTTTACTCAATATCCACCAATAGTTTAGCTGACATAGCGCCCTCACCGATTGATTGTGGAGCCTGCCTCTATCACTTTATTTTGTTATTTGTCTTCGCGTTTTCTTTTTTTCAGAAGAAGGAAACGCCTTGTAAGGGCCGGGAGGCCCGGGATGATCATTCACAATCTAACACGTATGAAAATGGCGTATCACATTTGTGACGAACATTACAAGTTATTATGCCCAAGTTAACTCATTGTAAAATGGGTGACTATTGTTATTCAACATTGTGTCGTTTCAGGTCTCCGAAAGTTGCATTTCCCTTGTAATATCCAAGTCACACCGACATGACTTACACCACAATGCCAACATACAGAGCATATAATCATACACATCATATGGCGTAAATTATGCTGCGTTGGTTGGGAGTCTGTCTGTCGGTGTGACAGGGGTCTACACTAGCACATTTTCTCTACATGCAGTGTCTTGTTTTCCCCCCATGCGGACAGTATGTCTGTGCTAACGACTAGACTACAATGTACTATCATGATCATGGTCATGTATGCAAGACAAAAACAAGACAATTATTAACTTAATTCCTTCCTATTGGGAAACAGGCTTCGTATTCTCAATCATTGTATACTGAATAAATATAATTTTGAAATTAGCCCTTCTACTGTTCAACAGCGATCAAGGGATAAGTTGATGACCATTATCTACAAACCAAACAAGAATTATCATTAAGAAAAGAAAGCACGCTATTAAGTTTTGGATAACTACTGCTAGGAATAAATGAACAGAATGCAGACGATACAAGGCATACATGTACATCCTAAAGATATAGATTGTGCCACTGTTTGGCTGCTTCTCGTCTTGCCAGCATCTTCCCCCAATGACTGATGGCGCTGCCCTGTGTGTAGATGTATGGTCCTAGGATGACCTGTCCGAGGATCTTATCCTTCTTGAGCTGAGCATGTTGAGTTAGCTGGATGACCAGTGAAGTCTCATCGATGTAGGACATAGGAACCACGAAGCAAAGGGACTCCGTGTAGACAGGGTTGTCGGTGCCGCGGATGATGGCCGTCTTGCGAGACTTGACTTTATCCACCCCGCACATGAGGGTCACTTTCACGTAGGTTTCTGCAGATTCGGAAGAGAAATGTATAATGTAATATAGATACAAGTGCTGTTTTTAAAAGATCAGTGTTGTGTATCCCTAGGTAGGCAATCAATTAGTTTAAACTGGGCTGTCGGTATATAGTCGGTGCAGCGATGTGTTGACGTCCTACATGACTCGACTTTGTCAACTTGCGTTTCTGTATAATATGTGGAAGAAAAATGGATTGAAGTTTATACAAATATTACAGCTTTCTCAAGTCGGTTTTTTGTGTATTGATAATGGGATAATCATACAAGTTCGAAAGCAATTCCTTCTTCAATTGGCTGCGAGATAGACTGAAAGACGTTTCGGAAATTCATCTTATAATATTGAGAGGGAAGAGGGTGATTATGGAAAGATAGAGTAAAGGAAATAAAGAATCGATGGCAGAAAGGGCACTAACTTTGATGGGAAAAAGAGGTAGGAGGTATTAAAGCTGATGAATTAATTATAGACCAACGCGCAACGTACGCTAATTTGAGGTTTGAAATCTGAGTATCAGAGACTCGAAAGGTTTTCACTAACGTAAAACGTCTTATTTTGCGGCATTGCAGTGAGTTGCCTCGCCACGGTAACATACCACAGACGAAAAACACCTGAATATCACTCGAAAACCGCATTTTGTGGCGAATCCCCACGAGGCATTGATCACTTGCGCAGAAGAGTGAGTATGAAACCGGTGTTGCGCATGCAGACGACGTAAAACGTGAATTAGGAGCCGGTCCCAATTCACAATAATCACGAAAATTGTATAGATAACTATAATTAAAACGTTCAATTCGATTTCCTTAAGTTTGATAGAGGAAAATGCCGAATTGGATGTCGGTATTGCTTACCGATTTATGATAATAAATTGTTTACATGCCACGCACATAAATCTCCTTTATAATATGCCGCATTCTATTTATCATGCGATAGATACACCAACACCCTTCAACATTATCATTTCATCGTTTGCGGTGCAAGATTAATATCAGCTGCAGGTTAACAGGGATTTCATGAAGCTAATCAAGACTGGAAATTGATAATATTTCAAAGCCATTGTGTTTCACAAAGCAATTCTTCCATCAATAATTGGTGCATATTCTTTTGTTTAAATTTGCAAGCGTGGCAAACGAAAAACCACGCAGGTAAAGTGAAACAAGCAAACGATGTGTTGACGTGATTTCGGTTTCGGTTATATACCCATCTACTTAATAAACCAATTTTTACATTTTCTTTTCTTTATCTTTATCATTATTCATGTTATATGAGACCACCCCTAAACTATGTCGGATCGGGGTTGTGTGAAGCAAAACGCTAATGGCGTCAGCTGAGCCTTACTTAAACCATGCATGCAACAATGCGATCAATAGCTTAGCATGCCAAAGCCACTGATGATGGAAACTAAATTACAACGGCGGAGAATTCCCCGTTTGTCAATGGTAAATTGAACAATCGCCTGCATTCATTTTGATCTTGAATAATCAATGTGTCCGTGGGCTCCTCCCTAGATATGTTCAACGGAATCAGAGGGAAATGAGAAGGCTCATTAGCATGAAAATATTAGAATTTTGAAAATAAAAAGTTTGAATTAGAAACCCTCTAGTCCTGGAACAATACGGTTTCGTATTTGAATACAAGTGAAAGAATATTGTTAATGATTTGAGCCCTTGCTCATTTTCTTCTTTTTTACGAATCCCCCCCCCCCTCACTATATCGATCGCGAATACATTAAGCTACTTCGTGCAGTTATTTGAAATCATTGATGTCGGTGACAACAAATTACCCCGGAAATTTAAACACCAATTGTACTATGTGACATTACTGATGTGAAACCCAAACAGTAATCGTTGTTGATGTGACGGTATTAGATCCGATTATATCATACTATCCTTCTTATTTTCATTTATCCATTTGTTTCACACAGTTTTTTTTTTAACCAGCATGATGTACGTAACAGACAATCCATCCTATCACAGATCTGTTTTCGGCAAGTAGACAAGACACGACTTAGTGCTTTTATCTTATCGAAATGTGTCATCGCACGCCTCCAAGCTCTATCCCTGTTCTTATCTCGACGCCAGAACGTCAACGTAAGTCGTTCACCTTTCCAGAAAGAGGAACAATTATTGCAGCTCCAGAAATTCAACTAATGAAGGAGTGAGTGCTCCTCCAGTCTTTTCCTTGTCTCATAGCGCTTCTTAGATGGAATCACAAGGCTGTCTGTATGAATACCTGTTGCATAATTATGAGGCGTCATTTTGTTGACGTTAGGCAGACGCAGCTATTATAATAGCTGAAACAGTTCAAAAATGAAACAGAGTTTTCTTCCTTTCCCTAAATCATGGTGTTTCTGAGATGGGACCCGTTATCTGCCTATAATGTATGCTGCACACGCTGCGTCATTAGCTGACGGAGCAATGCGTCAGCGACTGTAGCTGTAATTGGCGCGCCATATCAGGGTGGCATCGTACACAAAATCAATGCATTTGGCTACATAGGCTTGCTTAGCATGCTTTATGAACGAAATCGAAACATCGCCTCGTGTACAACGGGCGACGAAATAATCAGAATGGTGTTATACCATCTATTAGCTCATTATGTCGGTATATGAATTGATGTCGTACTAAATTGACAGTTTTAAAGATAATTTGTTCTTTGTTTTTGAAATATTTGTTGGGATAAAACAATCGTGCTGCAGGTCATTACCCCACAACAATTTTCAAAATCACAAGCAATTGTTTGTAATTACCTTACTGTGTATAAATGATGAGATATAATCATTTTCTCATATACAGAATGAATACGCATAAACTGATTAGTGGCGTTGCATTATTACTTTTGAGACATCGTAGACTTTAATCAGTTAATAAATCCAAGAAAAATACTTAGCGAGTATAACACTGAAACTGCAATCTGCTGTTATGATGATCCATTCACAGTTTATTTCCATTCACTTTATTGAGTGGAAGAAATTTGTCTAAAAAAAAACATACTTTAACCGACAGTGACCAAACAGCTTGCGGTAACATGACGTATCATGTGACTATAGACAAGCAAACACGTGGGATGTTTTTCCCCTCATCGTATACTCTTCCTGTGGAGATGATCAACGAAAGTATGGCGGAGACAGAGAAATAAGAGCTTGGAAATACACGACGACTAAAGAAGTTGTTTGGACTCTTTTTCGCCCCTTCGGAGAAGGTTGAAGACGTCAAAAAGCACGGAAGAGGTGATTGATGGGAGGGAAAACAATAGAGCGTGAGAGAGATAGAGAGATAGAGAGAGAGAGAGAGAGAGAGCGCGAGAGGGAGTGTGCGGGTGTGTGTGTGAGTGTGTGTGTGTGAGAAAGAGCGTGAGAGAGATAGAGAGAGGGAGTTAGTGAGTGAGTGTGTGTGAGTGTGTATGTGTGTGAGATAGAGAGAGAGAGAGAGAGAGAGCGAGAAAGAAAGAGAGAGAGATAGAGAGGGAGTTAGGGAGTGAGTGGGTAAGTGTGTGTGTGTGTGAGATAGAGATGGAGAGAAAGGGATTTAGTGAGTGAGTGCGCGCGTGTGTGTGTGTGTGAGAGATGGAGAGAAAGGGATTTAGTGAGTGAGTGCGCGCGCGTGTGTGTGTGTGAGCGATAGAGAGAGAGGGATTTAGTGAGTGAGTGCGCGTGTGTGTGTGTGTGATAGAGATAGAGAGAGAGGGATTTAGTGAGTGAGTGCGCGTGTGTGTGTAATAGAGATGTAGAGAGAGGGATTTAGTGAGTGAGTGCACGTGTGTGTGTGTGTGTGTGTGCGAGATAGAGATATAGAGAGAGGGATTTAGTGAGTGTGCGTGCGCGTGTGTGTGTGTGTGTGAGCGATAGAGAGAGAGAGGGATTTAGTGAGTGTGTGCGCGCGTGTGTGTGTGTGTGATAGAGATAGAGAGAGAGGGATTTAGTGAGTGAGTGCGCGTGTGTGTGTTTGTGATAGAGATAGAGAGAGAGGGATTTAGTGAGTGAGTGCGCGTGTGTGTGTGTATGTGAGATATAGATAGAGAGAGAGAGAGATAGAGAGAGAGGTAGTGTGTGTGTGTGTGTGTGTGTGTGTGTGTGTGTGCGTATGTGAGGGAGAGAGAGAGAGGGGAGGAGGATACAAAGAGGGGTGGAGAGTGGGAGAAAGAAGGGATAGATGAAGAGATCAGATAGTCATCATGCGAAAGAGAAGTGGCTGTCAACCGCGAACTCAAAAGTGAGTGTGAGCGTGAATAAACGGGGGTTAGTTAGACGGCCGTCAAACGTCGCGCTGCGCACGCTTATTTTCCCAACCAACTGTTGCACTATTATTCTTTATCGATTTTACGACATTACAAAAAGTGGAACCCTCTAGTTACCGAATTTTGCGGGTATAATTGGTCTACGTATGGATGTTTTGGCTTTAGCGTCGAGAGGGTTAAGAAAATGGCGACTTCCTTCTGACACGTCGGATGAAAGCGTCGCACGCATTCTTTTTCGGTATGGGAGTCGCAGTATAATGGAGTGAGAGTGGGTGGGAGAGAGAGAGAGAGAGAGAGAGATGTTTTTGTTGGGAGGGGGGAGGGGGGAGGGGATATCACGCATTTTATTGCTACGTGAGTAATTCAACAAGAGGAGAATTTATGCAAATGCTGAAGTGCACAGACTGCATGAGACATTTATTACGAAATTACAATTAAAGCAGATAAAAACATGTGATTCGCTCAAAACAAAATGCCAGAACTACGAGCAAGGGACGCGGGACAGAAAATAGGAGGAACCAAAAAGAAAAGACAACGAAGATAACTTGCAGACGAACTAGAGAACGAACTTGATCGTAATAGATGAATACAAAACAAGAACAGGGGCGAGAAAGGGAGAACCACTCCATGAAAACCATTAGGACGGTAAAACTGGAGCTTTTATAAACACCGTTCCCTGATACAAACAACACATTTGTGACAATTGATGCCTGCTTAATTTGGATCTTTCTATATCAAGATTGTTTGCATTCTCCTCAGCATGCCATTACAGGCGACAATCCCTCTTTTTCATGGCGCCATTTAAAATAAAGAAAAACGGGGCCGCTGGGCCTAACTCCTTGGTGCCTCTCTTAATATCTCCCTTTCTGGTGCAAGAAACCTAAACACAACTCACCGCAACCTGGTAGAAGATACAAGAAGAACATGGAGGAAGACTACAGAATCATGGCAAACACCGAATCATGATGTTTTAAACATGTTTACGATCCTGTAAGGCATCAATATCGTTAGTTTAACCAAGTAAGTTATTTTAGGAAGTACATGTATTATGGCAAGTACGTGAACTCGCAGAGAAAGTAGACAATGTATACTCAGCCATGCTGCACAGTCCAAATAATATTTTATAGATGCATGCTATCGTAGCTACGAAGCCTAATAATTGTTTGTCTTGCTTTTCCTTTATAAGGCTGGCAAACCTTTAAAGGGATCGTTTAACAATGTTAAATCTGAGATACACGGCCCTACGTGTTATCAGTGTCTGTGATATGGTGTAATATTGAAGCCCTAAAAAAATTGCGCTTCAAAATGATCGAGAAGTGCCTCAAAAAAGTAAAAACCTTTGAGTGACCGGTTTTACCATACTCGTTTTCCCCAATAGACTGTAGTGTTATGAAAACCGTCAGGCGAACGGTTTTCAAAATTTGTAATTCCAGTCATAAATATCTTGATAATCAGACAGGCGATCGGCTTGTAAAAGTCATGGGGTTCCTGACTGACCTAAAGGTTTATAATTATCATTGCATCATTAGCTAAATCCAGAATTTTGTTTCAGAATCTGAGACAAAGTTACCGGATCCCTTTAATAACCATTTCACTTCAAATGGATTTAAACATTCAGGTAATAGCATAAATCAATAGCATGATAATAATAAATGTACAAGACTCGAAAGTCTAATCTTTTATGAGTCATATTAAGATGATTCCGCTTTGAAATGGAAACTGGTGGAGTCCACACAGTCATTAAAAAGAGTTATTGAGAGTGGATTCATCTCCTGAACGAAATGATGCTTATACAGTGTGAGTCAACAAAAAAGTTTACACCTAGAAAAATTGCAAATTATTTAAATATCATCTATGAACAGTTAATTATTACACATCCTATGCAAGAGTGTTTTATCCCAAATCATATGATATCATTTTTGTGTGGTATGTGTTTACGCTTGGATGAACATGAAGCTTTGTTTGCGACAGTGCCAAAATGAACTTGCGCCAAAGTTGTTTATGTGATGTTTGAATAAAACAATTGGGATTCGGGTATTAATTCGGTCTTTACAGATCCAAATAACATCCCTTACAAAATTAATCATGCCACACATATCAAATATTGAATATCAAATATCAACGAAAATTCGTGCGTGTGTTTATGTGTGTGTGTGACTTCGCTTCTGTAAAAAGCATATGCAATGCATTCCATTTGATACATTCAATTCATTCTCTCACTCCGCTAATCCCATCATAATACATACTGTAGGTATCACTTTGGCGCAAGTCAATTTTTGCACTCTCCCAAACAATGCATTATGTTCATTCAAGCGTGAACACATACCACACAAAAAGGATACCAAATGATTTGGGATAAAACACTTTTTCATAAATTGTATGATAATTTACTGTTCATTGATGAATTTTAAAATAATTAACAATTTTCTAGGAGTAAACTTTTTTTTGACTCACACGGTACATCTCCTAGGAAGACTACATGGTGCAAACTCCTCTGCACTGAGTCAGAGAGAACAATCAGAATGCTCACTTCCATGCAAGCTTAAAATCATCATAATTCATATTACACATCCGGCAGACAACCTGCACATGGTTATCCCAAATCACCCGAAGACATGTCCTAATCAATAGTGTGTCCTAGATACAAACAACCTTCCTCGCTAAGACTGACTCCTGTTGCTCTGATGGGAGCCTCCTAAATGGGATCTCATCTTGTAGCAAGCAAATGTCAGTGAAGTCAGTTTGGTTCACTGACCAACATTGCCACTGAGACTCTATTTTGTGTCAGGCAATTGAACATATATAAATTGACGTTGTTAAGGATATTGTGGATACGATTTTTGGCGTCGTTCCGGATGGTAAACATGACAATAGTGTATGTTCTACTGATATGGAACAACTGTTTTTTTTCCATTACAGCTGAAACGGGTTTAGCGCCGAATCTGAATCTCAATTTCAACTATGTATATTATACATGTTGTCGAATAAAGAAATAAAATAAAATAAACGAACACACCCAATGAATAGTGACAAAAATTCATGAAAATCTGTATTTCACTAAACGTAAAAGCTTAAACAAAATTACTCTTAGGTTAAAGCCATGAATTGTAACTTTGTAATTATACTGTATCGTCTGTTTTTTGGATTGTACACGAGTCTTATATCGGAAACCCATCATTTATTCTTTTTTTACTTTATTTTACGCTTTAGATAACAAGTTACTTGTCTCCCGTTGTCATGCATATAGATTGATATGACAATTCATGTAATATCAAATTTCCATTTTTGTCTTTCCACTTTGGCATTTTGTGTTTTGATATTTGTTTAATGCGTCTCAGAGCGCTCGTTATCTCTATTCTATCTTCTTGATATTTCTACCACGGAACATGTCGGATAAACGGATTATGCAGATATTTAGATGTTATCTAAAAATGGTGTTATTTATACAGATGTATGATTGCTCCCACGTAGCGCGACTTAATAAGATATTGAGATGGTCATTAGTAACGCACTATAAATACAAAGCCTGGAGGGAGTATTACAATAGGAATATATTTTAACGGCAACAAGCAAAGTTATAAAAAAGGTTTTGGTAAACTTGTTGCTAAATTTACACAGGAAGGCAGGTGATAATGTAGGGCAGGGGTTATACGACAATAACAAGCCGATATGGCTGTAACTGGCAGAAAACAATATCAGATCGAGATATCAAATATGTTATTTGGTGATATAAGTAGAAGGTTCATGAGAAAAGTTCCATGTTATTCTATGATAGTGAAGCGAACGATTGATAGAGATGTAGATAGAACAAGAGGGAGAGAGAAGAGAAGAGAAAGAGAAGAGAGAGAGAGAGAGAGAGAGAAAGGAAGAAATAATAAGAGAGAGGGAACATGGGTAAAATTGGGGAGGGTGTTTTTTTTTGACGGGGTATGTGTGGAGCAAGAGTCGGGAAGAGAAATAGAGAGAGATATTAGATAATGATAGAAAAAGATACATGCAAAGGAGAGAGAGAAGGAGATAAGGATAGAGAGAGAGACAGATAAGGATACAAATATAGAAAGAGATAAGGATAGAAATAGAGAGAGAGAGAGAGAGAGAGAGAGAGAGAGAGAGAGAGAGAGAGAGAGAGAGCATGGGAACATTTGGGGAAGGGGTAAGAGACATCAATACAGAAAGAGAAATGTAAGCTTACTTAATTTACAATGGGCGGAAAGAAACATCAAATGTTTTATATGTTCCTAATAATACTTATAGACGCGTTTAGTTTAACATTGGACTACGAAAAGACACTAAACTTTAAAAGATGAAGACACTAAAAGTATACTTTACCTAGGGAAGACACATTGGTTCCCTTCTCACATTTAACGTCTTTTGCCCGTAGTATAACACAGGAGAGCCTCTCTAGAGAAGGTAGATAGGCCAGGGATATCAACAGACGACCTAGGTTACCAGTGATCTAAGATATATGTAGAGAAGAAGAGAGAAAGAGAGAGAGAGAGAGAGGAGAGAGAGAGAGAGAGAGAGAGAGAGAGAGAGAGAGAATGAGTGAGTGGAGAGAAGTAAATTGGATAAAAAGAGTTATAATGATGGAGCCAATACATAACATGATAAAGGGAAGAAGGATTACGATGGAGAGAGAATAATAAATTGAACACTTCATCAAAACACGTTTTAATATCACCGTGTTTTGACAGATTTCTTGCACTTTTTGTTTTGTTGGCTTCAATTGCTCACCAATTCCATATAACACCATTGATATGCGCTGTATGTATGTACAAGTGCTGAAGAAAGACGGATCTAACGCTACTTTGTAATCTCTCTGGCTTCTTTTCACAGCATCCGATGTTGACAGCTCTTACTAAAATGTGATGGAGCATCTCATTATACACACACACTCTACGTCATCATTCCTCGGAGTTAAACATTCTTCACGATGATATTCTTGACTTCATGAATGCTTGATTTATGACTAGAATCTGATTAACAGTCGTTATTGGGTGACAGTATGTGCATAAAAAAGCAAACGCACTGGCCCGTATTCTGATAGAGTTTAAATCGACGCTGGCTTTTTGTAAAGCTATTGTTCGAAATCATGATTACATAAGAAGTTAGTTTGAAATTTAATTTAGTAAAATACGGGTCCTAGGAATTATGATTCTATACTCGTAACCCCGTCATTTCAATACTCTAAGCGTATCGTTACGTCAAGATCATTTGTAAACCATTCCTTCAAATAATTATCCTCCAAAATGGACCTCACTTGCATAAATGGTAAGACTTAAAACTAAACCTGTGGTAAACATTTTGCTTTCGTATCGCACGATTAAACTTATGGTATGATGTCCCTTGTAAATGTAAAATGAGTACATTGTACGTAATAAATGTAAAAAGTGAAGACAGATAAGCAACGACAGTATTTTGATGAAGGGTACGCACTCATGTTGAACGACATTTTATACTCGATAGGCTTTCCTATTTACAAGTGCTAAGACTATCTAAAATTTCCCCTTCTATGCCTACATTTTCTGCTCCATGTCTGATTTCGCTCCTCCGCTGCATAATGTTCATATTCTTCTTCCTCAGCAGGTTTAAGATGTTTAAATTTCATGATCCCTCCCTCTTCCTCTCGCCTCTCATCTCTGACTCATCTCACACGTATCTCCCCGTGTTCCCCCCTCCCCCTCCCACTCTGTGTGAAAATGTTCCCAAACCTGTCTTCACGTCGCTCTCTCTATCATGTTTGCTCCCTCATTCCCTTGCAAAGCTTTTTGCATCGAGATATTTGTCTCTCTATAAAACAGTTTTCTCATGAATATTTAAATCCAGGCTGCAAAGTGCCTACGATGTATTTAAGTGTCACTTCGTAAAATGCTATTTCAACATTTTTTGACTAAGTTTGTAGTGCAACATTTTTAAAGTGTGCACACGTTTCAAATTTAGAGCGAAGGCAAAGCCTTAGGCTACATTTTCTTGCAGAAAGGAGCGATGTAAAGCAAAATTTACTTACCATTGTTAATATAAATGCGATGTAATTAATTTGATAACAGTGTGAAAACTATTTAGAAACAATTTTTTCAAACGGTATTTGCCCGTTCTGAATCTTAGCTTTAAGCTTTGAACAGTGTTAACTGGGTGAATA
The DNA here is from genome assembly GCF_000002235.5 of Strongylocentrotus purpuratus. Classification (NCBI taxonomy): domain Eukaryota; kingdom Metazoa; phylum Echinodermata; class Echinoidea; order Camarodonta; family Strongylocentrotidae; genus Strongylocentrotus; species Strongylocentrotus purpuratus. Next base: position 1,939,741 of record NW_022145595.1, read on the forward strand.
ATTATGATCTGAATTCGAAAGATGAACATAATGTGTCATTATTTTGTCAGTACTTGCTTTAATACTGAATAAATTGTTTTGAAAGAAACACTTATGACAGCATTTAATTGGGTACTATATGCGACGAAATTACTTATATATAAATTGACAGCTTTAGGTGGTGGCAGAGCCGTAAAGGGAGTAATAAACATGATCGCTAAGTCTTTTAAAAATATCAACACGCGAGTGATTACACCACTCTGTAGTATAACCTATAGAAATCAAATTCGATCTATATGCCATACAAATGTGCGTATACATTTAAAAAAGCGATGTATACGGCAATCGAAATTGCGTGACTTTGGTTTTTCGGAAGTCTTGGCGCTCGTGTTAACGTCGAGACCTTTCCATTCTTCTTACCATTGATCGTCTACCAACCCGTCGACGGAACTCTCGGGGATGGTCCGTAGGCGTTAGGCAGTCGACCACGGGCAAGAGCACGTGGCCGATGGCACTAGTGGTACAGGCGCCATTGGTGCACAGGTCGTCTGACTCGTAGACCGAGATCCGGACGGCCACGTTCTCCGCGCTCTTGGTGCGGTCGAGCGGGAAAACGACGGTGTCGTCGAAGACGGGGTTGAGTGAGGCCTTGGCAGACTTGGACTTCTGGACATGTTTGCAGTCGGGAAGAAGGCAAGAGAGAACAACAGGATCGTAGGAGACATTCTCACGGTGTCCCTTCGAAGGCAGGTCCTCGATCGATTGGAGGTGAAGGTACAACCTGGTGTGGTGGGGAAGATGAAGAAGAAAAGTTTACATGTTAACCACTTTTTAAATTTGTGAAATTTCTAGTTAAAATAATAGAAGTAACATACAAGAATATAAAAAAACTAATGTTCTTAAGCACTGGACAGATTTTACCCCGTTTACTAGCCTAGCAGCCCTATAGAAACTCAATATGGAAATTTCAATTTATGTCATCCACGCGAATAAAATCCCCCTCTTGTACACCCGTTGTTGATATGTCATGTAATCCTCGATCAAGGAGGTTTTTAGGGTTGGTCGAGTAAGAGTTTCGTTTAGGAGGTAAATACTTCAGGACGTTGGCCATTAGTTTAAACCGCGATGATATTATGTTGTTTAGACATCCAAAATATGGTTGACCTCATTGCTATATCAAAATCGGATGTCTGAAGAAGAAGAAAAAAACAATATCGAAGTAATATGGCATCCTCTAAAAAGCCTCTCAAATTTATGAAACGTGATGACTATTTTCAATAACATCCTGCCGCAGTTGACTTGGGGATGATATCCGCACTCAGATATATTTCTCAAGCGTGACGCGACTGACACTAAAGCCCCTTTCACACTTTATCGTGTCCGGTGCGGAACGAGACGGAATTAGACCGAACTAGACGGAATTAATAGACTGAATATTATGGCCCCGAGAACTAGCCCTGTGGGACGCCAAAAATGCTGCCATGACCGATTTAACACTATTCGAATTTGCAAGGCGATAAACATGGTTATGGTCGTCCATTATTGTTTCTTCCAAGAATGCCATCTTGCGAAGAGAATTTTGTCTTTGTCATTAATTGTTGTTTATCGATCTAATTATCTAATTAATTATGAACAGTAACGTCGCTAACAGTATTCTCCCGTGGAACAGTGTTAACGTAATTGTTATACAAGTCTTAATGTGTAAGCCATATATTTAATAACGATTACAAAAAAACTGTGATTAAATTAGCCAGATCGAATGCTGCCTCATTTTGTAATAAAGTGATGACGTTTACTTTGTTCAAACCACATCTGCCCAGATGAGTCGTAGAGAACTCGGAGAAAGATCTGGGAAGTTCCGCATATAACTCGGCATTGACTCGTAACAACCTAAGGTGAACGTGTTCAGACACCTACGGCGTCTTTTCCAAGGTTTTACACCTCGGGAGGACCTGAAGCTCGGGAAAGCTCGACATAGATATGTGAAATAAGCTATGAGGTACTTTAATGTTAGGAGAGAATTTGCTTATTCGTCGTTTCCAGTATCAATTCCAACTGATTATAATGCACCGTAGCCGAGGAAGGCTAGAGGCCTGAGGCAAAACCGTCTTATCTTGCCAAAATTCAACCCAGTTGTGATCATAATTCATATTTGGTAAAACCGTGCGAACGAGATAACTTTGGATATTCGCACTCGAGTTGAGTACGTGTAGCTGTACTCGAGCTGCCACGGCCCTGGGATATCGAGAGGCGAGCTGAAGGGGGAGAGGGTAACATCAGACTAAAAAGCAAAGAGACTAATAGCCTATGAAAGATGAGGACGGGAAGGTGAATTAAAATCGATGTAAAATAAAGGAAAGTTATAACCAAAGAAGATTATACTTTTTAGGGGAAATATGCTTTCGCGACAGCCGATTCACTTTCGTTTGAATCGGGTACAGATGTTCAATCACCTTGAACCCGCCATTGTTCACCTTCGTCTGGAATACAAGTCACTTTGATATCGTAGACTCAAACTATATATTCTCCAACGTGTTCCTCGTATTCTTTCTATTCAAATTTGAATAGATTCTATTCCGATTGGAAATAAATGTTTTTGAGAGCGTATGAATGGTAAAACGGAAGTGTGGAGGGGGAGAGGGGAAACGCAAAGCAAAGTGAGAAGATAATCGATGGAATATTTCTGAGAATGATAGCATCCATGATAAGTAGGAGTTGCGCCAGCAAAGGGGGCTCGGATGATTAAGGGTGAAAACAGAAAATGTGAAATGTTAACGTTTGTAAGAAAAATGGAAAACGAGAGGTATTCCTGCTTAAACATGCTCAATGGCGTTTCAATAATAAAACTTAAAGGAAAAACTTAGGTCGGTTAAACTTACACACTCACACGCTATGTACGTTCCGGGGGGGGGGGGTGATATACAAACTTAAAGTGAAGCGAGAGAGTAGAATGGATGCAGAGAGATAAACAGGAAGGGAAAGAGAGAGCGATGAAGACAGAGAAAGAAAAGGAGATGGGGAGATAGATAGATAGATAGATGATCAGGAATTAAGTGGGGGAAAACCCACGTGAGGCGACAGGCATGACAACAGTACTTCTGAAGATTGGCGTGACCTCAAGCAATATTAGACAGTGATCCGGGGCCTAATGAATAAAATGCACTTAAGGACAATAATATAGAATTAATAGCTGTGAGGCGACTCCTAATAACGTTAAGAAGAGGGACGCATGGGAAGACCTTATTAATGCTCTACTTCTCCACTCCTGAGTGACATTTTTCTTTAGCATTGACATGATCTTGATGACTGAAGGCTTTGAAATGGTACTATACTGAGTTTATATGATTTTCCAATATTTTACATGACCATGCATGGTGGGAGAGCATTACAGGCGCGGGAGGGGGCCCAACTTTTTTTTTTTTTGCTCCTGAAAATTTGAAAATCGCGCCGGCCGAAAAGTCACTCAGTCGGGGGGGGGGGGGGGGGGGGAGGGATGGGTACAGAGCACAATTTTTTTTTGCTCCCGAAAATTTGAAAAACGCGCCGGCCAAAAATTCGCTCAGTGGGGGGGGGGGGGGGGGGGGGGGGGGGGGGTAGTGAGCACATTTTTTTTTTTATCATCCTCAAAAAAGGTAAAAATCACGTGATTTTACATGATTTTTTTCTCAAGGGGGGGGGGGCCGGGGCCCCCGGGCCCCCCCCCCTGGATCCGCCACTGGAGCATTTAACGTTTCTAGCGTTTCGTAGTAAACAACTTAAACGTCTCCTTCTTAAATATGAATCAAATTCAATTAAAAAAACATATTTTATTAAAATAAAGAACCGTATATCATTTTTAGGTGTTGCAGCCATTACATTTCTATATCCAGCTATCAATGATAACACAAAGCAGTATATATTGTATGAAATTTAACAGAGTAATGCGCCTAAGTGAGGAATTGTTATTTCTAATGACCATAATGATGTGAAACCGGAAAAGGAGAAACGTGTATCGCCTTTGACCTTTAATATCCATTATGATAAAAAGACAAGTCGACCACGTGACATAATATGTAAAACACTTAGCCTAAAGATAGTTAGAGTTGCAAGAAAATAACCATTCTAATTCCAAAAGCACTTTTGCAATTTAATTGCCTTGGCATTCTCATATTGTTTTATTCATGGCGGGAGGAACCGATTAGGTTTGATAACTGTATAATTAGAGATGTATAAATATATTTGACATTTCGAAGAGAGCTTATCTGTCTGAGGTCTGTCAAACAGTTTGATCCTGTTTTCTTCTTAATATTTAAACAGTAGAACGGAAATAAATAAAATGGTTTTGTTTTCTTATAGCACGAATCATTATCATAAATTGCATAAGTTCGCCCACGACTCTGTAATGGACGAAAGCGTGGAAAAAATTAAAATATCTTGGACCCATTCCCGCCCCTTCTCGGTGTACAAAAAGTGGACGAATTGTCCCAAAATAGGCCAATGTAGGTTCAAAACGTTGATGATTTCCGTATCATCTGCAGAATTTTTTCAAACTTTCATCAACCTGATTCTCCAGTATTTTCTCGTTTAACTAATTCAACTTGTTACTACGGTTGGATTTCCCTATAATTGGTCTCTTGGCAGAAGAACTTCTAGCCACCGGAGTCAAAGATTTAGTTGCATCGATTATTCGGATAGCCTTTCAATCTGGTAACGTAATGAAGTAAATTGATTCAATAACGAGACATCTTTTAATCATTTGGGATGTAATTCTAGAGCTCCCAGAGCGGTATGCATTACATTGTTTGTCTAACTTGTTACCAAATCGTGGAACAACGCAGAAGTATTTGAGGGGGTTCTAGGATACCTGCCCCCGGATAACCACCTTCCGGATAACCACTTCTAGGATAACCAATCTCTAGGACAACTTCCCCTAGGACAACTACCCCTAGGGCAACCGCCCCCTAGGACGACTACCCCGGACAACTATCCTAGGGGGCAGTTGTCCTGGAGGGTGGTTGTCGAGGGGGGGGGGGGTTGTAGTTGCATAGACGGTGGTTGTCCTATGGGTGTTTATCCGGGGTGGTTGTCCAGGGAGGAAGTGTCCGGATACGATTTGAGAGAGACGTTTCGTAAAATGGCTTTGCATTTTCATTAAAACAAGAAAAATGTTATAAATGGAAAACAACGACGTAAAGTCCCTTTTTTCATCTCGTAAACCATTTCGTCTTTTTCCTCCATATAGGAGTATTTACTTGATAAAACGCAATTTTCCAGAAACCTCAGGAGAAAAATCAATCACTTACTAAGAAATTGAAGCCGTCCCGGATGCGATCATTTATTGAATTAACTTCGATTGAATGACGGTACATGATGGATCATGTGATTTACCAAAGCTAGAGGAGAGCAAACTAATGATTGTATTCATATATTATGGCCACTGTTCTACCGAATGCATGAATTCTACAGCATGATACAAAAACATTTAATCATATAATTATGATAGGGGATTTCATAGCGTATTTCAGCTAGCATAGTTGGTATCAGAATTTTTATTTAAATGTATATGTTCGTGGGGCTCAATAAGGACTGTTAGAGACGCAATTTAGGAAGTCTTCAAGTCACACTTTTAAAACCAAACAAATCGCATACGCGGATATATAGTAGACAGGAGGTAGGGAATATGACAGGGAGAGAGAGAGAGAGAGAGAGAAAAGGAGAAAGAGAGGGGGAAATAAACAGATGGAGAAAGAGAAAGAAAGGGGAGATAAACAAATGGACATAGTGAATTAGGGAGAAGGAATAAAGATTGATAGACAGAGAGAGACAGAGACAGAGACAGACAAACAGAGGTTAATAAGAATAACTATCACAATCACGAGAGAGAGACAGAGAGACAGAGAGAGAAAGGGAAAGAGAGGGGGAGATCAAGAGATTGACAAAGTGAATTAGAGAGAAGGGGGAAGAAAGATTGAAAGACAGAGAGACAGACATACAGAGGTTAATAAGAATAACTACCACAATCGCATCTATTCCCGAAAAATCAACCAGTTGAAAGGTAAATTATAATACCCCATTGTATGTCCTATATGAGCTATGCCCGGATTACGTAGTATGTCATTGTCATGCTCCCAAATTTCAATACAATGTTATATCAATTGAGTCAGGTGGATTTTTGAAAGTAGTTGGTATTGAATTGAATTCATGTCTGTATTTATACACGGTTAAAAAAGCCCAAACAGTTACAAGACTGATTTCCATTGGGGCCGTGTGAAACAATGTAAATACATCGACTTAACATAACAAGGATAATGGTACATCAAATGACATATTTAAAACAAACAAGAAATAATCAAGATAAATATCTTTAAAAATGACGATAGAAAAGTACTGCCGAAAAAGTATATTTACATGGATAACAATAATCATGAGTGTCCAAATAAGAGTAATTTAAATATACTTCAAATTAAAATCGGTAATCGTGTTAACTGATAGCCCTGACTTTTTTCATTTAACCTGTTAACTCCCAACATATCTCTTTCCCATAGATTTAATACAGGTTCTTTCCAGTTCTCGTATGCAGTGGTATTAATTAGTGTATGTAACAAAGTATATAACTGGTAAGAGAGGATGGTGCTATTCACGGCTCAAAATACCATCAGGTATCTGGTAATGGTATTTAAGATACACTTGGTATTTCCATAAACATGCGACATGATCATCGAGATACTAGTAGGGAATATTGCATCATCCTCCATCCAATCCGTCAACTATGATGTGGTTTTGTTTGTATGTTTATTTCCCCCCTGTAGCATGTTTAATCCCATTATATATCAGATTGAATGAGTAAAATCCATTATCGCCGATGTTGCTCGAATGCATAGCATGCGCTGAACACAGGGAGAAGCAATTGGGAAATGGTCATGGGTAGACTAGTTTTAAGTAATTGGATTATGATCCGATAGTTATGTTTATGAGTGAAACGTAAAGTGCTATAAATAGATTAATGGGGAAAATGGGGATGTAACTCAAGGTAAGATTACACCTGCCCCCCCCCCCCCTAAAAAAAAAAAGACCAAGGCAATGCTTATTTCAGGAATTTTCAAATCATATCAAAATAGTCATGAAACAATAAACTTAAAACAGTTCATCAAAAAAGGGAATGTCTGTGGTAAATGGGGCAGAACCCCCCCCCCCCCCCCACTCCGGGGTCGGAATGACCGCTTGCGTGTTACTTAAATGTCCGGTAAAGGGGTACTTTTCACGCACCAAAGTCCGGCTCGTACATACACAAAATTGACTTTACACACCGGACTTAGGGGGTGTTTTCAAAAGGAGGGAACACGCATATGCGTACCCTAAATAACACTGAGTGGGGGGGGGGGTGGGGGCGGGTGCAGAATTAGTGAGAGAGAAAGAGAGGACAGAAATAATGGAACACGAAGGAAAATGAGAAAGCTGCATAATCTTGCAGAACAATTTACGATGTAGCTGATAAAGAGTAATTAATCATCATTACATATTCATAAACTGGACAAGAGTAATACCCGATAGAGACACGACCATCATCATGACTTCAACTCCTTTCAAATACCATATAGGCCTTGTCATATATACCGCTGGGGGTCGGCCCGGTCACGCACGGCTAGCCCCGTAATGACCAGGGACCTCTATTATCTCGCTACAGCTACGACACGCCATCATGCTTCCAACATAAGCGATATGTACGCATCAATGAGCTTAGAAACCTCCTCCCCGGGTCTTTGCGTATACGAAACACTGCAGAAACAATAGAACCTTGCTCACTCTCGCGCTCACCCACACTCACGCGCTCACCCACACTCTCGCGCTCACCCACATTCACGCTCTCACGCACATCATATCGCGCACTCCCTCACCCTTAATCATAATAATATTGATGGTTCTATATTCCTGATGAATTGGCGAGCCAGCTCAGCCATCGCCGGTGCGTGTAGCTTTGTATTATTATACCCACGCATGCAGAAAGATTCGGCGCACCGTAGTATGTCTTAATACGGCCCGGGGTTATCGTAGGCGATGTACACTGGGGATTAGCTACTAAATGTCAATGCTAGTCTGTGTGGTTCATGAGTTGATAAACAGAGAGACATGTATCATATTGATGGTGACAATCTCATTACATTACAGTTCAATTGAGCCACGATGGATTGAAAAAGGGAGGCGGGTAAGGGTCCAATGAACAACCCATTTGCAATTATAATTCACATGTACTATGACCATATTAAATCGATACAACTATACTTCATTCACGTCAATATTGCTTTAGGTGTTAGGTTTATTATTTTCCCAAATCGACTAGTAAGCTGACGTTAATACGAAGTAATCCTCTGAGAGGAGATTGATCTAAAACTGTCAAACTACTTATCCTTTTCTGCATCATCTTGTCCCCACATTTTCTGAATGATTATAAAACGCCTTTCATCAGCGAAATAGTTTTGAATCTAAATAGCAAAATAAGGAGCTAATGAGTATTACAACATCGAAGCAAAACGAAAAAAGATCCGTCTATGTGTATTTACAGCTATTTTGAGAAGAAACGTTACATATTTCCTCCACTCATACAATTATTTCTATCAAATTCACTTTATTTCCTATTTATTTCTAAAACTATTAAAGTATATTATGTCTAGAAATTTATTTTCACCTCTTTCTCAAACTGTGCACATTTATTTACACCTTTTCCTGAGTAATGATATTACTTTCAATAGGAAAATGATTTTTGTAATCATTTTCTTGCTTTCAACATATATTTTCGATATAGTCGCATATATTATTTTGTCCCCTCTGTCGTATCTCTTCACACACCCTGCATCACGCGCTACAATAAACGCATAGCAGAGAATATCATCATGGCTTATTTCGTTTCTGAAGAACCGTCCGCTTTACATGATATAATATACTGAGTGTGTTTTAAAAGACGATTTATCAATTGACCTCATGCAATTAGGAGCACACGTATCGCTCCTTCCTAATTACCAATCTTTCATTTCATTGCACACAAATAGTCCTGAATAGGCGCATATTGTATTTCACCCTGACCTCAAAAAATAATTTCTCTCTCTTTCTCACTCTCTCTCTCTCTTTCTCCTTCTCTCTTGGTCTTCTGGCCTCGTATTTTTAGTTCGTTTTCCATTTTGTTGGTGAAAAAGCTTTGATGAAATATTTTGCCTCCTGTATATTGTCAAGGCAAGAGTGATCAAAGAGAAATGATACGTGAAGAGGCACATTGTATCGCCCAATACACTGTTTACCCCTCGCTGGTTTTTATGTTGTTGATTGTAGACTCCCATCGTTTGTATTCCCTCTACACTAATGTTAATTTCCAAGATAATCTCAATTAATTCACTCATTCGCTCGCTGCCAACTAAATAACTTAGTCTTGTACTCTCAGGCAACTACAGCTTATTACAAAAATGCACAGGATTTGCATCAGACATTTGATTAAGAGTTATAACGTCTCTCTCACATTCTCCTTTTGTTTTCTCTCTTTCCCTTCTTCCCTAATGTTTTCTATTTCTCTCGCCTTCCCATCCTTTCTCTCCTACCCTTACTTGTTATTTCCCCCCTCTCGCTCTCTCTCTCTCTCTCTCTCTCTCTATCTCTCTATCTACATACATCTCTCAGTCTCTCTCATCCTCTTTGTAATCTTCGCGCTCCTTATGCTGGTATCTTTCTCTCTTCCTCTGTCCACTCTCGAGATCTCCATCTTCCTTTATCCCCCTTCCAATTTCATTATACAACTCTTTCTCTCTCTCTCTGTCTTTCTCTCTCCTCTCTCTCTCTCTCTCTGTCTCTCTGTCTGTCTGTCTGTCTGTCTCTCTGTCTCCCTCTCTCACTGTCTCTCTTTATTATTGCACCTCGCTATACTTTTCCATCTCGTTCATTTTCATACGTCGGCAAAACACCCTTTGAACCTCACATCAAAAAGCTACAGTGTCGCAATATATGCGATGTGTCGTGATAAATATCATATTGCGTGCCTGCTCTAAGGATAATCAATGATGAGAAGTATGAACTTGACTAGTCACTATTCATTTGATTCACAGCCACACACACACACTGTATTCATATTACAATAACTGCCTATGCCTTTCCTGTCGGATTCTATTCAATATTTCTCTCATACTCTTGCCTTTTTACTCCATTATTTTGATCGCTTTCATTTGCCTTTCACGTACGACATTGCTCAATAGATAGAATAATGAATACCAGTGTTATATCCCGTTCCTGTCTATGCTATTTTTAGGTTACCTTAAGTCCTGTTTTCAAATGATATATATTCATCTAATAGTAGAATCTACATAATCGGAAGCATGAGTAAAGCTCAAAATAAAGCTGAAGAGCTATCGGAGGAGATGTAATGTCTTATGGTTTTCATCCCAAGTTGCCTGCATCTAAAATACATCTTTGTTTGATGCTGACCGACTGTCTTGACATCTTGACAGAAGTGGTTCAGGTAATGAGCTGTTTGTGTGCCACGCATTATAATTCCTAAATGGAGCTTGTAAGTAGAATTCATGGGAAATTACATGCATTCAACGCACAATCGAGTTTCTACATTTAACCTGCCTGCACTTGACCAATGGGGAGATCAATCTAAGACACATCTTTGTTGTTGCCATTCAATGGATATTGTGTAGAACTTGTTCGAAATTAACCAAATTCTAAAAACAACCGAGCTTCCACCTCAACATTGTCCTGCATTCGACCAGAGTGTGAATCAATCTAAGACACTATCTACATTAGATGTTAACATGTTATTTGGACATCATCTTTGCAGAATTGTTTAAGATATATAGATCTGATGTCGAAAATGGTTCTAGGACACCTACCCCCTGGACACCCACCCCCGGATAACCACCCCCAGTAAACTACCCCCTAGGACAACTACCCCCTAGGGCAACCAGCCTCTAGGACGACTACCCCCTGAGACTACTAGTTAACTACCCCCAGACAACTACCCCTTACGACAACCATCCTCTAGGGTAACTATCCCCCGGACAACTATCCTAGGGGGTAGTTGTCCGGGAGTTAGTTGTCCGGAGGGTACTTGTCCTAGGGGTTAGTTGTCTCGGGAAAGTTGTCCGGGGAGTTGTCCCGGGGGGTAGTCGTCCTAGAGGGTGGTTGCCCTAGGTTTAGTTGTCCTAGGGAATAGTTTTCCCATGGGGTAGTTGACCGGGGGTGGTTATCCAGGGGGAGGATGTTCAGGGGTTAGGTGTCCGGATACGGTGGAATACTGGTAATTACTGTAATACTTTTGGGTTTATGTAGTTCAATATAATACAGCTGTTATTTCTGAGGATTTGCAATCAGAACATTAGAAAGGATTCAACAATAAATTTGTCTCATACTGCTAATAAAACAAAACATAAATAATGCGAGGAAACCTCCCATCTGTTTTTAGTATTAGAAGGTTTTTAAATAATCAATAACATTCCTTAGAACTTGACTAAATTTTTAATAAGGAAAGTTGAGAAATTATGTTGGTACATTAGAACTAAAAATCAATATGTTGACCTCAGAGACGTAAAAGCTGTACAATTTGAGAAGTCCTACTTTTAGTATGAGAAATGTAGGTATGAGATAAAAGCTCCTTATTACTTTTTTATGTTGTCAGTAGTTTATTCTCTCTTTATTTCCTCAGACACATGCCGTCGCGTGCCAACTATAAAACACACACTTTCCTTACGTTTTATCAATCACATTTAAATCCATGTATGCCATGTTATTGATAAATGTCATCATGTAATGTACCATTAAATTCCTATGAAAGGTATATAAAGTCTAGTTATAATTTAATTATGGTCATTTTTATAAAATCATAAGCATCCATGATCATTTTCAAATTAAAAGCAACATCCTGCACATCATTAAACCATTTAGGAAAATAGTATTGGTACTGGAAAGAAGTAATTAAATAGAGAGAGAGAGAGAGAGAGAGAGAGAGAGAGAGGGAGAACGACAGACAGACAGGGGGCAGACAGGGGTCAGGGGGGGGGCAAAATTAAATGGCTAGGAAAAAAACAATGAGAATGAGAAAAGGGAAGACAGGCGTGGAAGGGAGAGAGAGAGAGAGAGAGAGAGAGAGAAGGGTAAGATAAGGAGTAACCCAATTAAATGTCTATAGAATAAGATAAAAATGTGAAAAGGGAAGAGAAAGAGAGAGAGAGAGGGAGGGAGAGAGAAAGAGAGAGAGAGAGAGAGATGAGGGGGGGGGGAGAAAGAAGTAAACACAATTACATGTGCATGAAGGGAGATGAGGGAGACAATGTTCTATAATTCGTATTCATGCTTTGTTACCGCATCATTCCAATTCAATATCATGCAATCAATAGAGCGGTCTTGAATGTCTCTATTATGATGTTTAATGAGACGGAAAGTCGGGGAAAGTTCCCTTGGGACCTCCCTTCGTCAATACTGCTTGGTATTGGTGATATCAATCCTTGTCTGCTTCCTCCTTCACAATGCCCACTGCGGACATAATTAATACTCATGTCCATCATTTCTTAAAGTCGTAGCCATGTAATATATGTTTGATTCATCAAGTTAATAATAAAAATACAATAACATAAAACGAGATAGAACCCTGTATGAAGATATAAGAAGGACAGAGGCCAGGCAAATACAATTCCTAGAAGATATCGAGAGAGAGGAAGGCATACAGCAAGTGCGAGAAGTTCTGTTGACCACGAAGAAGCTAACTAGGATAGATAGATAAATGATGATGATGAGAGAAATAGAGAGAGAGAGAGGGAGCGGCGTCAGATGAATACAAACGATTCCCGATAACCAAGCCTCACAGATTAGTCCGAATACAATGTGAATAAGGTGAAAGCGGGGCTATTAGCATGAATAGCATGACAGACACGTGTTATTCCCTGCCATAGATGACCATCAGCAGACATGAGAGAGGGGAGGGGGAGGGGGAGGGGGAGAAGAGACAGAAAGATACTTCCTTTGGTCGCAATTCTCAAAAGGAGTATTATGCTCACCGGATAAATATATTTTCACACCATATTTGAATTTTCTACCTTTATCAAGCTGTTAACAAAAATGTTGGATTTCTCTTTTGAACAAAAACTATCAAATAAATTGACTCATTTCCTTTTAATGATTTAATAAGGGCTATGCTATGTCATCCGTAAACTGTATATCGAAAAACCCAGCATGAATTAGATGAGACGCCGTCTGTAGTTTGTACATGTAATATCATAATCATGTCATGTAGGCACACAATTTATCCACCATCTCCACTCCCTGTGGAGTAGTCATTTCGTAAAAGCATTGTAGCAAATAGGATCAGAATGGGTCACACAAACACATCCCCAATTCTATCGGAGTAGCAACTATTTACTTTATCAAAGTAAATACTACCAAATTTTAGCTCGAGTCTACGATGATTTTTGCATCTCCTGTCAAAATGTATAACTAAACTGCGTTACCTTTAACATTTCATTAAATTGTATGACGATTAATTGGCACTAGAAGGTGATAAAAAAAACTGCCACCTTAAATTTTATTTGACGTTTTGAAAGTATAATGAACTCTATAGTGTAACCTTGAGGTATCGAAATTGAAGAATAGTAATACCAAAGCTATTGCTCATTAATTTGAAACATCAAAGGCTTCTCTACCGGTTTAATGGAAATTAGAGTCAATTACGAAATGATTAAATACAATACACTGGATATCACCCATGCATTGATTAGGGTAGGGATATCAGACTATAAATTGAATACCTTCTCGTTGGTGATGTAAGGGATAAACTTACTTTAGTCTGTGACGCCACAATTATGGGTGTGAATGATGAGTTAACAAAGGGGATGAGAAAAAGAAAAGGAATTAGATAAGGACGAAGAAGATGTAATGAACTGAGTGAATTCCCTCTCAAGAAAATTCAACGTCTATTTGATCACATAAGTCACTTTTGTCAATTGGAATTTCACTTTATTCTAGCAAAACAGCAGCAACTAAAAAAAAAGCCATCTCCGAAATAATAAAATAAAAACCAAAAAACGTGATAAAAAAATAAATACTCATACTAAATAATCATTGTCATTTCGGGAATGATCAGCAGTAACTTACTGACTATTCACATAGAAACCTCATGTATAGCGGACTTGTGCATTACACACCGTATGCTTGGTATATGATATACCGATATACCATTGCTTTTAAAATTCACAAATTTGATTTATCTCACTAAGCAACTCGGTCAAGAGATTAACATCTGTAAAGGTAAAGGTAGACTTCTAGTAGCGGGACAGCAATGGATAGAAAGTGGCTGAAAGTGCTCGTTCAACTTTTAATAAAACGAATGGGGGAAATGACATAAACAATAATATACACCATCTTATAATAGGCACATACGGGTCTAAGCATCATATTGATCCCAATCAATAGGTTAAATCCCTCATAGTTATATACTCATTTGCACAAAAAAATGAATATACATATTAGTACATTTGAAAAACTAGTAAAGTTTGTAACATCCCATCTTTTGTACAGTTGTGTGTGGTTTAATTAAGACACGAAATACTATTCAGCATAGGCCTATATGAACTTATATTATAATTTTTTTCGTTAAACGTGAATTATCGACGTGCATGTAGTGTACGTCACGGTTATGGTATATGAAATTAATAATTGAAAGATTTGACAAGGATTAATTATAAAAGCAACTTCCATCGAACTATACACACATGTACCGCATTAATCAAGTGAACTGTAGCAATGAACACGAACCCTTATAACATCAGAAAACGACAGTGATCTGGGTAAAAAAAATACACGAATGCACTTCATACAAAAACCAATGTTGCCATCCAACATCGCGTCTTCCGGGGGAAAGACCTATGCAGAGATGAAAACATGTCTATAAAACGGAGGCTGGGATTGGCATTACCAAATCGAGAGGAAATATTAGGAATGACCCCTTTGACTACTTGAAGGAACGTCATCAGCAGAGGACCTGTTGACATTCTACATTGTTGTTGTGTCTCTTAAAAAACTCGCTCCCTCCCTCTCTCTCTCTCTCTCTCTCTCTCTGTCTCTCTGTCTCTCTTTCTGTCTCTCCCTATTTCTCTTTCCACCCTCTCCAAAGTTATAAATAGCCCTCTAAAATTTTTTTTTTTATTTCCCTACCTGATTTTGTCTCCGTCTCTTTTTTGTTTACTACTTGGGAGGGCACTGTTGAGTGACAACTATTGACAACCCTTGTTGATTTGTTTTGGTCTCTGTCTATGTCTATGTCTTTGTTTCTCCGAATATCGTTTCTATTAATTATGTCTTTCCCAGTCTTTTCTATCACCCTGTACTCTCTCCTATTTGGTATCAAGCTTCTTCTTTCTCTTATTATCAGTTTTATCCGTGTCTATTTTTTTCGTTGAGTGTCTCCTCAGTAGAGTTTCCTAAACGTGATGTTGCTAGACCGTACAGCCGGTATCGTCCTATTGGGATGCATTTTCCCTTCTTTCTCCTTCTTTTCTTTTTTTTCCTCTCATTATTTCTCTTTCTGTTGATGAGTTGAAAGCATCTAAGTACAAAGTTGGCTGTGCTGTTGACATTCTTTTTACCAATTTCTCTCAACATAATGGGTCTATTTTGAAGACAATGTTTGTCTTAAATGTGCTGCCTAAAGCGTACATTAAAATCCTGAAATGCGTTGATGAAGTGTATGAGAGAGAGAGAGAGAGAGGGAGAGAGAAATCACAGAGAGAGGGAGAGAGAGAGTGTGATATGGACAAAACCAACATACATCCATGCTGAGCATCACGCGGCAGTGATATCATGTTCTTCCTAAAATTGTTGTCAAGTGTTTACTTTCCGAAGACATGACGTGCTCGGTAAAATGTAGTTTTAATTTCTGTTCCTCCTTAAAAGTCGAGCCTTGAGTGATTTATGTTAGCATAGATCAAACCATTCTCCTTCACATTACCGTCAAATGTTAAACGTGACAATCTCGTGGGCATACAAGACTAAAGCGTGATGATCAAAATTGTGGAGTAATTATATATTAAAGATGCTGAAATCTTGACAACAGTGAACAGCGTCAACCGCAGTGAACACAGATTTCCTTACAAACCGCGTACCGGTTTGGTCATCACATCTTGCTTTAAAGATGAAGTTGAGTTCTGGTCATGCGATTGCATTGTAAAAGCAACGGTGTGGAATCGACCAGAAAAGGTTGATCATCTAGCATACAAGAATTTGTGTGTATTGAAAGGTTCAGGAATCATCAAAATGATAAGAAATTTGGCCAAGTCTTGGTAAAGTTACAAACACTGTACACAAAAAGATGTATATGGGACTACACGAACACGTGGCGTAAAAATCCTACCCTGGATTTGTACGATGTTACATGACATATTTAGAGCCATGCTTTTCGGGGAACATGTCTTATCTGATGTTCTTTCACACTTGCATAATAAGAATGATAACGCTCACAAATTATTTTTCACCTCTTCCCAGAAACCTTCTCTTTAAATCCCTCAGAACGTTGCTAGGCACGGATTCTCACTTCGTAGCCCGAGCTCATCACAATGTAAGATTAGAAGGACATGAAAGCTATGGGGCTGGGAATTGGTCGTATTTGCGAAAATATCAAATTGACCGTGAAGTATCGAGCAATGAGTAGGCGAAAAAGAGATAGCAGGAAAAGGAGCTGATAGCACAAACGGATTGGACAAAAAGGATTTATTTGCAAATGACCGATAAGAATAAAAAAAATTAAAAAAAGGAAAAGGAAAGGGGAAGAGAGAGAAGGAGAGAGAGAGAGGGGGTGGTGGTACATGTGTAGGTGTAAGAGAAATAAAGTGAGATGGAGACAGGGGGATTATATACAAGCTTGGGCAAAAGATGAAGCGGTAAGGAAGGAATGAAAGAAGAGATTAGTTAACAAGTTACGTCAAAGACATGGAGAGGGGAGAGTGGGGGGGGGGGGGGAGGTGAAAAATAGTGAGAATGGGACACGTTTCAACTAAAGTGAATTAATAAATGCAATTAATATATAATACGTATAGAGATATATGAGAAAGAAGAGCTTAATATTACTTCAAAGAGAAAGAGAGAGAGAGAGAGAGAGAGAGAGACAAAGAGACAGACAGACAGACAAAGAGGGATTAAACAAACTGTTTAAAGGTGACGAGAGAGAGAAAAATAGTTAACAATGATTCGTGCAACATATAAGAGGATTAACATGATAACAAAGAATGGCGAAATGAGCTGTGGCGCCAAGTAAAGTGCATTCATGTAAACTAAAACCTCAGCTTTATGTTTTAATGGAGGTAAGATTCGTATGGAATTACAATGCATACACATCATACTACATGACGCGTACTTTCATGTTTTCTGCAGGCATATGGCATAGCAAATGAACCGGTAGACGATGAGGGGGAAGAGGTGCATCATCGCAGTTGAGGAAGGAGGGAGGGAGAGGGAGAGGGAGAGACAGAGACGAAGACAGAGAAAAAGAGAGAGACACAGAGAAAGCGAGATAGAGAGAGGGGGGAGAGTGAGAGAGAAGAGAGACAGACAATCAGGCAGATACAGAGGCAGAGAAAAGAGGTCGATAGAAAGACGCGCACAACACAACACTCCATGATCTAGAGAAAGAAAAGCAACCCTGACATTTGAATAAGGAAAGATAGAGAGATTGCCAAGGATACGAGAGACAAGCAAATACATGCAACAGGTCCATTGAGTACGTATGAAAAAAAAGGGAAAAGGAAACAGGAAGTCACACAAGGAGGACCAAGTAAAGACAGCAGGAGCGAGCAAGAGAGGGAGAGGGAGAGGGAGAGGGAGAGAGGGAGGGGGAAGGAGCGGGAGATGGAGAGGGGAAGGGAGTGGGAGAGGGAGAGGGAGAGGAAGAGGGAGAGGGAGAGGGAAAGGGGAATGAGAGTGAGAGGGAGAGGAAGAGGCAGAGGCAGAGGGAGTGGGAGAGGGAGATGGAGAGGGAGAAGAAGAGGGAGAGAGAGAGAGGGGGAGGGAGAGGGAGAGGGAGAGGGGGAGGGAGATGGAGAGGGAGAGGGAGAGGGAGAGGGAAAGGGGAATGAGAGTGAGAGGGAGAGGAAGAGGCAGAGGCAGAGGGAGTGGGAGAGGGAGATGGAGAGGGAGAAGAAGAGGGAGAGAGAGAGAGGGGGAGGGAGAGGGAGAGGGAGAGGGGGAGGGAGATGGAGAGGGAGAGGGAGAGGGAGAGGGAAAGGGGAATGAGAGTGAGAGGGAGAGGAAGAGGCAGAGGCAGAGGGAGTGGGAGAGGGAGATGGAGAGGGAGAAGAAGAGGGAGAGAGAGAGAGGGGGAGGGAGAGGGAGAGGGAGAGGGGGAGGGAGATGGAGAGGGAGAGGGAGAGGGAGAGGGAAAGGGGAATGAGAGTGAGAGGGAGAGGAAGAGGCAGAGGCAGAGGGAGTGGGAGAGGGAGATGGAGAGGGAGAGGGAGAGGGAGAGGGAAAGGGGAATGAGAGTGAGAGGAAGAGGACGAGGCAGAGGCAGAGGGAGTGGGAGAGGGAGATGGAGAGGGAGAAGAAGAGGGAGAGGGAGAGAGGGAGAGGGAGAGGAAGAGGGAGAGGGGAGGGAGATGGAGAGGGAGGGGGAGAGGGAGAGGGGGAGGGGAGGGAGAGGGAGAGGGGGAGGGGAGGGAAAAGGGTAGGGGAGGGAGAGGGGGAGGGAGAGAGGGAGGGAGAGGAAGAGGGAGAGGGAGAGAGGGAGGCAGAGGCAGAGGGAGTGGGAGAGGGAGATGGAGAGGGAGAGGGAGAGGGAGAGGGAAAGGGGAATGAGAGTGAGAGGGAGAGGAAGAGGCAGTGGCAGAGGGAGTGGGAGAGGGAGATGGAGAGGGAGAGGGATAGGGAGAGGGAAAGGGGAATGAGAGTGAGAGGGAGAGGAAGAGGCAGAGGCAGAGGGAGTGGGAGAGGGAGATGGAGAGGGAGAGGGAGAGGGAGAGGGAAAGGGGAATGAGAGTGAGAGGGAGAGGAAGAGGCAGAGGCAGAGGGAGTGGGAGAGGGAGATGAAGAGGGAGAAGAAGAGGGAGAGAGAGAGAGGGGGAGGGAGAGGGAGAGGGAGAGGGGGAGGGAGATGGAGAGGGAGGGGGAGAGGGAGAGGGAGAGGGGGAGGGGAGGGGGAGGGGAGGGGGAGGGAGCGGGGGAGTGAGAGGGAGAGGGAGAGGGGGAGGGGAGGGAGAGGGGGAGTGAGAGGGAGAGGAAGAGGGAGAGGGAGAGGGGGAGGGGAGGGAAAAGGGGAGGGAGAGCGGGAGGGAGAGAGGGAGGGAGAGGAAGAGGGAGAGGGAGAGGGGAGGGAGAGCGGGAGAGAGAGGGGGAGGGAGAGAGAGAGAGGGAGGAGTAACAGAGCAGGTAAAGAGCAGGAGAAGTGCTGTGTGAATGGGAAAGGCGCTACATACGTCTGTCAGTCACCTGTTGCTACAATGACTGATTACCATCTAGGCTACATTACACTTTTATTAATCTGAATTAAAAAGCAGTAAAGAGCTCACCACGGTTAGAATCTAGAAGGTAGTTACATCAAGATAGAACAGAGATTGTTCTCGTCTTACCGAAGTAATATGTTAATCATAATACCTATTACAATACACTGTCGACATTCACTAATAAGCAGTACTTTCAATGGCTTAATTGATTTTTTGCTGTCTACAATATTTCTTAAGACGTGCGTAATCTTTGCGTTCGATAATGTTATGCCTTGAAGTGTATCAATGGCGATTTTGAGTTTTCTTTTCCGACTGATTTAATGTTTGATTTTTTAGACGACAAGCTTCTAACGTACAACAATATACAATAATAACAGATCAAATTTAAGTCAGCTTGAACAGGAAAACCTACGAAAGCTATTTTCAGTGGGGTACCCGACATACATGTACAAAATTAATAAGTTGAAATAGTAATATTTACAGACAGGTAAAACAACTGATTAGAGATAATAATGATGATAATGATAATTTGAATTTGAATTTATTAACAACAAAACAACAACATAACACAATGTTACAAATGTATTTAAGTGGGTAACAAAATAACAAAATATCCATGTAGATGAGTTACAAAGAAAAAGAAAATATCCATAGTTGAACCATGTGTACACATTAAATTAATCATACCATGTCATATCAAACCTGTGAATTAGCTATAACTTAATAAAACGTAGAGATTTGTGTCTGGAATTGACATTCACAGAGTTCCAATAGCGTATACCGGTAAGTGATTCAAACAAAGGATATTTGTAAACTTAAAAACTTAAAATGTTGTTATTAAGGGAGAACCAAAAGTTAGCAGCTATACATATTGAATTCATTAAAGTGATACTTCAGTATAGAAGTACCGTATCATACAATGTATGCCATTCGTAACGAGTACCTTGTTTTGTGAGGCAATTCATTATTCCGAACACACCAATCGATAATTTAAAAAACTAAAATACGGTGTGTTTACCCAATCTGGACAGTTTCATTTACTTTGTGTTTTAATAGTGTAAAACATGAAAATACTCTGTTACATGCAGTGTCTTTGGCAGGTGTAATTAATACACTTTTTGATTCCTGAAGGCTTTATCTATTTGTCCTAATATTGTTAGAATCTCTTACGAAAATCTACACCGCCTCCCTCATATTCTTTTTACGAAACGAAAGAAGTCTCCATTGTCCAAGCCTCGTAGAGTTACAGAGTTCAAACTCGTTTGTGCGCTTCGTACTGTTACCTATGCCTTCAGTTGAGATCGCACATATACAATATGGATGGAGACTATGTTATTTATTACACAAACTCACAAATGTAAAAGAAAAAAAAAACGTGTGGGGTTCATATTGGGCTATAAACCCGAAATATATTATAGTTTCAGAGACTCATCTCTTTCTCGAAAAAATAATTATACGAAATTGCACCAGTCCCTAGCCTCCAAAAGAGATAGAGAGGTCAGCCCATACTCCGATTGGGCGACTGTGTTCTTACCTATGTCACAAGATGTGAAATCGTATATACAGAGAATGGAAAATTTGCTGCTCAAAAACAGACAAAGGTGGAATCATGTTTAGCTTCAACTATGCCTAACTGGAAGATATATTTCAATGAGGGTAATAGCGGACAAATCAAAATGGATTGGCCGACATAAGATTCAGGCTTTGTAAGAAAGGGTAAGTAATGAAGAAGGAGGAAAGAACGGCGGACAAAGGGACCCGACGGACAAGAAGAAATAGCAAGAAAAGTGGAGAGGACACTCACTCGGGAGATACTTTGCAAAAAGAACAAAGATGGCGGGAAGGAAATAAAAGAAGGGCGAAATATCGATTTGAAGAATGCATAGTAGATGTGGGTAAGGAGATGCTAGCGGGGGAGGAGAATATCTTCCACCGAATTGACCAAGAAACGAGTTCGAAGACACGAGAGGTTTGCTGCTAGAAAGGTCAACAAGGTAAGGAAATGTAGACAATATATCAGCCTGTGTGGATTGTTTCTTGTTTTATTTTGTCCTACTGTCTATTCACTAAAACATGTAATTTCATTTGTAAATATATATATATATATATATATATATATATATATATATATATATATATATATATATATATATATATACATCATAGGAGATGTATCATTAGGCCTATATATATCTTAAGTATATATAAACGCTTAAGGAGCACCAAAAAGAAAATTTATATTTAAATTCTGTACTGTTAGTATTCTTTGACCCATGGTTTTTTTATTCTACGAGCGGGAAATAATAAAATATGAAGATATTCCGACAAAAAAGTTATATTTACATCGCTGGATTAAAAGAACAACATTTACTTCAATTACATACAAATATATTGTCGTATCCAAGAACAGCGGGCACGTGATGATCGGGTAAGGTGGGAATGGTACTCGGCTTTGATTTTAAACAAGAAGAAGGAAATATGAGGGCCGCTGGTTTCGTAAAATTGCTGTTCAAGCCACGTTGCACTGTTAAACTTTGAATAAGACACATTCAGCCACTATCCTTGACTCCGTTCAAGGTCAGCCGTCGCTCAATTGATTTGAAATGGGGAAGTCATCGGAAGGCGTAGGGACGATCCATTGAGAAGAAAGGTCGTCCATGAAATGCTTCCGCAGTAGTCACTTGGACAGGGTCTAGTGTTTTTTACCTACTCGTATGGCCCATTGAAAAGCGGGCGGATGGATTGAATAGCTCAACCGTTGTTGAGCTCAGCGTTTAACATCTATATTTACGCCAGCCGTGAATATGAAGAGTGGAGATGGTGGAATTTGTACCTTGGTAATTGGTTTCAACAATATTGCAGGACTGCTAAGTAATAAAGCAATCGCTATTTAGTTGGTTTAGGGACCTATCTAGACTGTTCGTATACTAAGGAGATACAGTTTCGAAATAAAACATGGCAGTCAAGCAAACTAGGCGCGAAGCTGTGGTGAAGTAACACAAAATTAAGTAGGCAAGTGTGGCAACAGATAGAGAAACGAATAATTATTTTCTAGGGGAAGTGAGTGGAAATTGAAGAAAAAAAACACACCTAGAAATGTAGGTGTACGATTGTGAAAAGAGAGCAGAATATATATAAAGAGAGAGAGAGCGCGCGAGGGAGAGGGAGAGAGAGAGAGAAAGTGTGTGTGTGTGTGTGAGAGAGAGAGATAGTGAGATAGAGAGGGAGAGAGAGAACAACAAAAACGAGAGAGAAAGAAAGTGTGAGAAAGAGAGAACGAGAGAGGTAAAGAGAGAGGGTGAATCGCTAAAGAAGATGAAGAAAATAGTTAGATGGGGTTACTTTTCGCGAAAGTTGAGGGTACAAAAGGTTGAGGTAGGAATTCATAGTACAGAATTCACACCTAGTGAGCGTAACGGTGATTGAGATTGGAGTCGAACCCAAACCAGACGTGTTAATCAGGCAGGGTATATTTTGAAATCAGGTCCCTCTCAGCCCTATCGGATTACCTTTATCCATGCACCCCACATCCATAAAATTGCCCACGTCAAACATGCCCGTAAAAGATATGACGTTGTACATGATAAGAATTTGAAACGAGTTCGGTCAGATCATAATGCACCAATATTCATTTTGATCAATATAAAGTTGCTCTGCGTGAGATAGAGGATAACTGTCGTTCTAAATAACAGATTGAACACCTTATGAGCTATCTCCGTGAAAACTATCATCCATAAACAAAGCTTTCACCTAGCCTCTTCCGTCATGATTAGTCAGCGTTGTTCATAATTTAGAGCAAGTATGCATAGCTTTGGCTATTACCCTTTTAAACAAGTGTTAACAATATCTTATAATTGCAAAATTAGCTTGTGTATGAAAAGGCATCATAGCATTGTGATGCGAAAAGGGGAAATGAATTCGATAAACAAAGAACAATTTTGTTAACCAAATTTTATTCAAACCAAAGTATTGTGGGGGTCAAAGGATGCTTATTCTCGATAGCGATGAAACCACGCCATTTTTGTATATAGATCTAATTCATATCTTTAAGTACGGAGGTCAATATTTACGCCCTAGCTTTGGACATCGTTGGTTAATATTCAATGGGGATCTAACGCAAAATTCTTTTGTTGCTGGCTATTCAGTTAAAATCTTCAACAATAACCTACCCGACAGATGCTTTCATAAAAAATTAACTTAGATAAATCTGACGAAAGAAAGGTCGCCGAGATTTTCACAAGATTTGCCTAATTCATTTAATATCTGATTTGCTATAAAATGTATACAGAACTTTGAATAGAAGTGTCCTTAAATTTGAGAGGCTAATTATGTGTTGAGGTATCAGGTGTGATCTTTTTATGAAAGCAAATACAATAAAATAAATCGCCTCTAAGTTATATTTGGATAGTGTAATCTTTATCTCGAATCCCAACGTTAAAAGTGCTACTCTGATCTTATCATGAATATTACAACTCAAACAAAACAATTGTCTATACGTGAAAGTTAGATGTTACTCAATGTATAATGTGGCAATAATGGGCACGACATGTTATCGCAATAAATAATCTTTCAACAATGAAAAATATATTACGAACGTAGAAATTGAGGCAACATCACTGCTAAAAAAAAGGTTAGATATTAACCTAAAACCTAATTCTGGGGATGTGGAAAGCAGTTCCTGTATTAATCTTGCATGCAAATCTAGTTGTTTTGATCACACATTCCGATAACGATTGCATTAATGTATTACATGCATATCGATGTCCTCGATACGCTAGGTGACATCACTTCTAATCATTCTAATTGAGCATGAAAGTGTTCAACATGTCACCGGGTTTATCTGATCGTGAGGTGATAAAAATGTCTATTAAACAGATTAGAACCATCAGAACTTGACACTACGCTACCGAAGTTCACGTATTGTCACGTTCAACACGTAATACCTGCAATAAAACTCTGCGCAGTTGAGTAGCTACGAGGCACAGGGGCATAACCCCTTGATTGGCTTAAACGATAGTAAGAGAGGGGAGTAGGGGAGAGAGCGGGAGGGGAAAGAGAGAGAGAGAGAGAGAGAGAGAGAGAGAGAGAGAGAAAAGGAACATATTGGGAAAGACAGCATGTAATAAGAAAACTTAATATCCCCGACCCTTTTAATGGACCTGTTCTCTCGCTTTTCATATATATCTATTATTGTGTACCTTTATTTTTTATGTTTTGATGATAATCGTTTTAAGTCAGTATCTGATTTTTGAATTCGAATTTGAATTCGAATTTCTTGAGCAGCAGGATGGTGTCACCCAACAAACCCCCCCCCCCTGTGGAGTCAGTTCCCCTTCAACTAATTATAATCCAGTAATATGCCACTGTGAAATTAGACTACGTGAAGTAGATGTGTAACAAATATCAAGGATTAGGGAAGGAAAAAAACAAAGGATAAAAATAAAATCCTTATTGTATCGAGGTCAGACATTGAAGCATCATCAAAATACAACCATGCTTCCGAAATAACGCGAAATATAAAGAAGATGTGGATAAAATTTAAAAGACTGAGCGATAAGATAACAAAAGTGAAACTGCACCTGATACCGTCCCGAGATAATGGGAGAGAGCTACTGCTCTCACAGTAAGATCCAACGAAAAGGTGTGAGCAGAGTTTAAAAGGAAGTCGACAGCAAACCAAATATCGACCTCATATTGACCTGAAAATGCAAATCGAGGGGAGCTGGACAAAACACGACCCGATGAAGCAAGATGTAAACAAAGTTCTAGACATTGGACGAAGAGGAGAGCAGTTGTAAAATCGACCTCATTAACATATTTCCAAGTATTACGAGGCGTCTATGCAGTGGCAGAATTTGAGGGAGGGGCAACATCTTCCCGTGCTCCTGCCCTCCCTATGTAACCATGTTGGAATACCTGAATAACACAAGAACAGTAATAAAAGTTCCCCTTTACAATTGTGTAATTCTTCGGAATTGAAGGCCAGATATACAGACGCGTTGATTCAACGCCGCTATTATGTTAATACACGATCTTAGGTAGATACGAACAGAGTGGGAACGACCCGACGATGAGCAAAATCATATCGTAAGTGAACCAAGATAAGGCATTACAAAAACAATATCGACAAAAACCAGCTAAGCCACTGCAAAAAAGGGAAAAGAAAAGAGATCTGGGGAAGATAAGGCCAGAGCTCAATTGATTAACACAAAGGAAAAAGGAATACATGAACGGATGGTAGTGTGACAAAATTAAATCATCAGCAAAAAAGAGGATGCTGCATAAATGCACGGTCTAAGGATGGCAGTTGAAATCAAGGAAATTAGAAAATAAAGTCAGAATGAAGCTTTGGCTTATGAAAAGATGCACAGTTTTGAGGTTGATATCAACAAAGTTATACAAGAGAAAACAGGACGAAAAATAAAGAAAAAATATCTACCGATTAATAGTGACCCTCGTACCACGACACGTGCAAATATGGCATATGGGAAACTGTTTAAACCAGAATGTACATATGGTAGGTAGGTGTCAGCAAAAAACTACTTCACGATTCAAAGATTATCCGGGGCTATTAAGAATATACGATCCAAGAAGCTAGATGTACAGTAGGCTTGCGGGTGCACCATGTGAGAGAGAGGGAGGATTGATGTGGGGCATAATTGAACAAACTGGGCAAGGAAGAAATAAAATAAAAAATCTACCCTATACACAAACAAACTCAGCGAGGGCTACTATGAACATTCTAAATGTAAAGTAGACCTCAATAGAGTCCTTGACATTCGTTAAGGAGGGAAAAGGAAATCGAACAGACAGTGACCCGGGATAAGGCGTCACAATATCATCAAAGTTCAACTAGGGCTTGGTTTTCTCTCCAAGGGTATAGATAACCTGGAAAGTGTTTGTTCAGTTAGTTAATTCCTTCCAAGACTGTTATGAATGAGAGGGAGAAAAGGGGGTAATCGCTTCTCAGTTTTGAGAAGTGGAAAATGAAGGGGAGGAAAGACGTCAGAGGAGGGGAAAACAGAGAGAGAGAGAGAGAGAGCAAGAGAAAGATAGAGAGTGGGAGAGAGAGGGGAGAGAGAGGAATAGAGAGAGAGAGATAGAGAGAGAGAGAGAGAGGGGGAGTGCGGGACGGAGGAGGTACGGAGGACGGGTAGAGGGAAACGTTATTACACAGTGCGTCCCAGAAAAAACGAAACCGAGAAGTATCGATGTTCTATCATAATTTAATCACAACTATAATTAATGAATGATACATATTTGGAAAGCTTAGAGTCTCTTCTTTCATGTGATGCTACTCAGATGATGCATATTTTACGCATGAGTGATTAAAAGCAATTTGAAGGAAGGAAACCAAAAAGACATTTGGCGGACGGTATCTAGATTTCGAGGAAAAATTCACATTTCTAGAAAGTTGAGTTTCTGCCCTTTCATATGACACCTCAATCAGGAAAAATGAGCGAGGAATGACAAAGTTCTGTTTGTTTAAAGTAGTGCTTGCATTTCCATAATTTTATTAAACGAATTCGTTTTCACTGGCTGCCTGCCGTATCAATAAACGAAATTAACAAAAGACTTAACTCCGTTTCATTGACAATCAGCCGTAGACGAGAGTCTTCATGCATGGCTGATTGTCAACGAAACGGAGTTAAGTCTTTTGTCAAATCTGCTTTTTGCTACGGCAGGCACCCAGTGAAAACGAATTCGTTTGTTAAAATTATGAACATGTAAGCTTTCCAAATATGTATCATTCATTCATTATGGTTGTGATTAAGTTATGATAAAACATCGATACTTCTCGGTTTCGTTTGTTCTGGGACGCACTGTATAAAAAAACGAACGAGAAGTTAGAAAAGGGTTAACAAAAAATGACTGCTGGGATTGAAAAAGAAGGGTAGGAATATAAGAATATGAAAAAGGATGGTGGGAGAAAAGAGGAGAGGGGAGGAGAGGGAGAATGAGACAGACAGAGGGGGAGCGAGGGGGGGGGGGGGGATCGAAAAGGGTCCGATGTGCGTATCGTGGCGATTAGACAGCGTCAATGCTCAGTGATAGAGGTATCTAGCTATCCTCCAAGGAGGCATGCTACGGGGCAAATAATAGTCTGACATATCACCTACGTTTTTGTTATTCTTGCAGGTATCAACAAAACCTCTTAAGAATTATGTCTTTAAAAATGAAGAAAAAGAAAAATCGATAAAGGATATGTATATGTACATGATGTTTGGCGCCATTTCAATTCTAAAATTGTATGAGGTATATGACAAAGGATCACTGCACGGAATGACCACAGTTCTGTGACCACAAGCACCCAAAACTTCAGATGTTTTTTTCTTCATATCTCCATTGCGTCATTTTCAAGATTTATGGTTTCTCAAAGGAGTACGCATTAAAATATAAAAATGCGTTTGATACAATATTTAATGAAACGATAATAAAAGAAAGTAGGATGGAGGGTACAGATATTCAAACTTGCTCCGTTTGATTATTGTTTTCATTTTTTTATATAGATAAAAAGAAGAACATTTCAACTGGTAATCACGGTTTGGGGACCACAAGCAAGGCAATTATAGAGCAGATTTTTTTCTTATTGTTTTAAATCACATCCCCGTGTAAATTAAAAGGTTAATATGTGGGGGCGAGAACAAAAAAGTCCGTCACGTCAAATGAGTACGATTCAACCTATTAACGGTCAACAAACAAATTCTCGAAGAATATGACGTTTGAATTATAAATGTACCCAGGTGTGCTCGAATTGCTTCCGGGTGAATTGTTAATTTGAAATTGCGTTCTACTTCATCGTTCTATTTTAGATGCGAGTTGATGTGTCCCTGATGACGAAACTAATAGTAAGGAGCTCATCTGCCCTGCCAAAGGTTAATCTACAGCGGGTATCTCAGTTTTCTCAATTTGACTATTATAGCCTAAATTAACTGCTTATATAATGTTTAGCCTATTCATGAGTTCTAGATTTCATTTGCTGAATAAAGTGAGGTACATGTGGCTCATGGCTTATCAGTCACTATATAATTTGAACTGCGACCTTAGGTTACAAGTGGAAGTATATTTTTTTATCAGGAATGCTTGAAATATGTCTGCCTTCACGATCAAATCGCACGAATGAAATGAGTTATAATGTTTTGTGTATGGTATAATATATATATATGTATATTATATATGTATATATATCTTGTAAAATATGAATATATTCTATGTATTATATACATTTATTTTCACCTTTTCATTTTGTACCTTTCACTGGTGACAAGTGTTATCAAGCGCTATGATATATCTGACGTGGACTAGCACTGAATTTTGCTAGCGTGATGTTTGAGAATAAAAGGGAGAAAAACAACACCCACTAAATGCCAGGGTTATCGCCTGCAGGGGGCCCTTTCGTCTCCGCTACGTAGTGACGTTACATATGACGTCATCAAGATTCAAATTCACCTCCAGCTTCTGAAATACCGAGCGCCAGTTCAGATCGTCCCGCACATTTCAGCGTCCCCGGTAAAAACACAGAGGATGCACGCGACATTTACAAAGCTCGTCAAAAGAGTCAGAGACAAATATGTTTTCCCGTTCATATAACAGCTTAACAATGTAAAAGTTATGGGCGAGAGAGGTATAAAAGAAAAAAGAAGAGGGGAAGAAGTTGAGGAGAAGGAGGAACACGAAAACGAAGAAGAAGAAGAAGAAGAAGGAGTAAACAAAGAAGAAGAAGATTAAGAAGAAGACCAAGAAGAAAGAGAGAGAAAGAGATAGAGAAAGGGGAAGAAAGGAGCAATATTTTGAACTTGATAAATGTGCTCTATAAACTCTTTATGCTTCATTCTGTCTCAATATTGGCATGGAATATACGTTGATTACTCTTCCGTCCAACTATTTATGTGCAATTATGATTAATGCGTTTGAATATTACCCTTCCGCTATGGGCAGATGAGAAATGATATTCAGCAGAAATCAATTTGTTCTGATTTCCAAGTTGATGCAGAGATCGAAAAAAGGTTTGTTTAAAGGTTAAACACAAAACAAAGAAACAATGAATAAATAGGCATAATTCTGTTCTAAGTATTATATTTTGCGATTCTTTTTTTCTTCTCAGGAAAACAAAGAATTTGCAATTCATGACCTATCTAAGATTTTGGTTTCATTTCCAAGTGTCTACCAGGGGGATAGTTGCGATGTTGATTTTAAAACGGTTGAACAAATTATAATAATAATGTTCTTTTAAAATACTTTTAATACTTTTAATATACATTATATACGTATCCTAAAAGAAAATCGCAAGAATCTAAAACGATCCTTTATGCCGTATATTATATTGCTGATTGAAATTGAATGACGGACTATATCTACAGGGGCGCAGGGCAATACAATATGTGGGAAGCATCTCAAAGACACTAAAATATCCGATGGACAGCATTTTCGTTTATGACTGTTGATAGGAAAAAGAAAAAAAAGTAAAACATGAAGAGAATTGTTCAATATTTACTTCTTTGCTATTTTCCCACTTCCCCGAAGAAGCAACAAGTGGAGTCAAGAACGTCGGGTTCCAACATACTCACGCGATAGAACTTTTTCATTTTCTGTTTTTTTTTTCACGCTGCAATGACGTCACCTATGACGTTATTCTGGTACTTTAAACCGAATTAGTATTTGGCGCCAAGTTTTTATATCACAGTGCCTGAAGGTTGTCTCGATTAATTCAAGAGATAATTAAAGAACGGACTAGGCCTAATATAAAATATATTCAGTGGGAGAGCTGTTTAACCGCTTATCAAATTACCGCCGGTGTCATCGACTTATATATACTCGAGCAGAGGATAAAAAGGGTTCGAAACTACAACGAAATACAGGAATCACTGTTGATTACATTTATAATACAGGGTATACATGCTACTTAAAAAACACCATCGAAGTCTTTATTCAGTGGAAAGATTTTCGTATACACTTTAGGAGAGGATTAAACAAAAACTTAAGTGAAATTTTCCGAACATGATTAAGTTTGTAATTTTGAGAACTCTCCACAAAATGTACCTCCAATCTGCTGATAGTCGGGTATGCAACCTTGAACTGTTAAAATGTTGCTTTCTTTGAAATAAATTAACATTACTATAGGAAAACTATTTGATGATTCAGTATCCATGGTAACCAGTAATGTAACTAGTACATTGAACCCTAACGGTCGAAATGGCCTTTGAGTTGCACATGTGCTTCGAGTGCCTTGAAGTTCTACGCATAAAGGAGTATGTGATCATCGAAAATCTGAAATGTCATCGTTAGAAGCTAAGTGTATTTTTTAGGATTTTGCGCGAGCGATGCATATTATTTATTTGCTGAGGCTTTAGGGACGTTTTCGAGTCATTTAGGGCAGTATGCATTCATGAACCACCGAAATTCGCTCAAGAATATGAACTCCGAAATTGAAAGGAAATCATGCTTCCGCTAGAAACGAGACATTCATTCCACTCGCCTGCAATTATCATTTAATATCAACGTCGATTGCTTTTATGGCGAGACATTTTGAGATGTAGGCAAACATGAACAAAATATGATGAATTCAAGGTAACATTCATTTGACGGGGCTGGTGAATATATATTGACATTGAAAATGACGGGTTATTGTAAAGGCTTGTCTGTATTGATGATGATTGGGAAGAAGGAAATGAAAGATTTGTTTTCTTATGAAGATCCCAAATATGAAAGCTGGATTATAAAGGCTGTGAACATGATATATGTTTATTTATATGTTATACAAATGATATATGTTTATTTTGCAAACGAGTATATTTTTGTAACTGTTCTGTATAAATGTTATAAACGATGTAAATATGTTCATTCAGGGCCCCATGGAAGACCACTACTTGTTGGTGAATGGGCTACCCTGTCAAAATAATAGAAATAAATAAATAAATAAATAAATAAAACATGAATGGCGGTTAGATGTGAATCATTGCCTTTGACAAATATCTGAAAGACACATTAGTCGCTAAGGTGGCAGATCAATTATTTTTCGAAAAAGGAGGCTTAATGTTAAAGCCTATTTAACAAGCAATCAAAAAGAGAAACAGAAAGGCGGAGAGAAAGAATTTTGGAGGAATTTTTCCCAACATCTAGCACAAATCATAAACTATATAGAAAGAAAGAATTGTAATTTAGATCGTTTATCATGCTCTATTATAAACATTCATCTTGATTAAGAATAGTCAAGTAATATATTATAACAGTATTTATCCCATCATGTTATTTTTAAATGACTTGTGGTAAATTACGGAATAGGCAAAAAATAGTATGGGAGTGATAGACAGATAAAGAGTTATGAGATGATGGGAGGGAGACAGAGAGAGAGAGAGAGAGAGAGAGAGAGAGAGAGGGGGGAAGGGGGGAGGGGGAGTGGAAGGTAAGAAACAGAGGCTGGTAACCTCATCATATACATGAATGATTTATGTGAAAGTAATCGTCTCATTTGTCATATCAGACAGACCGTAAAATGAAGTCTTCTCAAGCAGTTGTTTGAAGTTCAATTTCTACCACGGGCTGTTCGTTTTAATACACGTTAGTATAAATCATACATGTATGTTGACGAATGTTACTCCTTGTGAGAATGACATGGTGGAAATTTGTCATCAAATTGTCATGTATTTCTTGACACCCAACGAAGAACAACATCGTTCTCAAACTCTCCCATATCAAGTATCACGCTCTTGACGTGTTTGGTGTTACGAAATCAGGGCGCTGTGGACCCGCCCCCCCCCCCCACTCCGAGAACGGACGGATCCCATGCGTGTTCCCAAAATGTCCTTTTCGTAACAAAAGAAAAAGGTGGACCCGTATTGACTTTACACACCGGACTTTTGCTGAAAGGGGGGGGGGGGGTGCTGAAAAAGGCTCGTATAACAAAAGAAAAAGGTCGACCCGTTTTGACTTTACACACCGGACTTTTGCTGAAAAGGGGGGGGGGGGTCGCTTGGAACACGCATATGCGTACCCTAAATAACACTGAGTGGGGGGGGGGGAGCGGGGCTGTGGAATACATTACTTGGCTATTTTTAAGGATTCTCTCAAACTGTAACGAAATGCAATCAATTAATACAACATACAACAAATTCACACCGTGCACCGTGTTAGACTGTATTATCTCACAAAAATATGAAATGCAAATTGATCTATCAAATAATAACGATAGAAAAGAGAGTAATCCTATATAAAAGTTACATGTATGTTAATGTTTCACTCGAGTTCGGACAACCTCGAATTGGCGCTTTCGTTACATGAAAAACAGTCCAAGATTGTCCTCACGATTTTAGCGGGGAAAGGCCACTTCCATAGTAAGTGTCAGATGAGGAGATCGGGTAACAATCTTGTACCCAATTAGTCTTGATCTTTACGCGCGGCTTGATCGATTGCTGAAACATTTAGATCGTCGAGTGAACGCAAAAGTCAATTTGTTGAGAAATACACGCGGGGGAATTTCTTGACAGATTAAAAGCGTGGCAAACGTTATTTCCCTTTCGTTTGTTTCCCGGCCATCTGATGATTCCAGTCGTGCGTTTGGGAGCATTACTTTAGGTGTGATTCGCTTAGTTCGAGCTCTGACATTTAGCCTCATCAAACCAGAGGGTAAAACGTGGGCTTGAAATATTGATGTCTCTTCCTTGACGTTTTTTCCCTTCTCACTATAAGAAGACAAAGATTTATACGGGTAGAAATCATTGTAACGATATCCTTGATTTGTTGGTTCTACGGTTTATGAAAGTTTAAGGAAGAAAGGAAAGGAAGAAATTTACAAAGTGATAGAAAGAGACAGGTGGTATATATAGATTTTAGGAGCGCCAGGAGTGTCAAGTCTGACAGACATGAGCGCTATACAAGAACCCACTATTATTATTATTATTATTAATCACATTACCTTCTCTCCAATGTCAATGGCAGGGTTTTCCCTCTTTGTCATTAAACAGTTATGTGTACATCTTCCACCACCTGTATCTGATGTCGATAAACCAATAGCCCCCTCTTAATTACTATTTTCCTTTTTAATACGCCTCCTACATTCTAACTCTTCATTTCTTGATCCAAAGGTACAGTGGCGAGCTTATGGGCACAATGTAGAAGATTTGGCTCACACCTTCACACAAATCTTGCCGACAGAGTAGCGTTCATCCAAACTGATAAAACACTTCAACTTAGTCGGGATACCTTATTGCATGGCATATGGGATATCAGGAGCGTTTCTTCAAGCTCGATATGTGTCATAAGGTATCCCTCCACATTCTTACAATTTGATTGATTGCATATGGCATTGCGTAATCGTGATGTCAACCCCCAGACTTTTGACGTATTAATACACCAATGTGTGTATTTGTGTGAGGGGGTGGAGTGGTAGCCCAAAGAAATTCATTGTGACATATACATATTATAAACTCAAAGCCGTGATGGATATCCTTCTCTGCCCAGTAGATACATTGAACATAAGACAATACTAATAATGAGATGGTTTGAGTAATCCTACCTTTGAGTGGACTCCTCATATCTGACACTAAACGTTAAAATTCCATAGGCTTCCTCATTGGCATCGTCTTTTGATGGCGACTGCGTCTTATCCAATCCGGTCTGCGCGTCTTCCATCACGTAAAGTTCGGGCCGAATCTCCCCGAGATCGCACATCCGAAAGTTCTCGAAGCTACGCCTCCTTCGGGAGTCAACGGGGGAAGGCACTGTGAGTGTACTCGGGCTGCTGGCTCCGGACATGCTCGAGGAGCGCTTTCGGTTTTCATCGTTAGGGTTCGCGAACTGTTCGTCAGGTCGAGGTCTTCGCATTGAGGCAGCTCGTTTCATAGGGCTTGTACCAGCGGGTACCTTGGCACTGCCTTCAGAGGAGGTGCTCGCATCATCGTCGCTATAGTAAGGGTCCAGCCCTGTGAGAGGATCAACATGAAACATTTTAATAGGCGTTTACATTCAATCAGTGGTATGTCATATTATCTAGACAAGATAGTGAAGACTTGCAAGAAATCATCTTAAGGGCTTTTCAATGCGTTATTGTAGGTCACAGAGAAATGATGCTAGGATTACGCCATACGCAATTGTTATGTTTGTGTTTTAATAAGTGATAGACAGGGCTGCTAAAATTGCCCTATACACTGTTTTTAGGTTTATTTTTTTGAAGGTCATTGCGATGGTGTTTCACCAAGATAACAATAGTTGTACGATATTTCACAAGATCAACTACTCTCTTAATTTCTAAGACTTATTTTAAAGTCCAAAGAATTTATTCTAAAGCCAAGGGGGACTTGGATCAGGAACAGTCACTGATCCAAGTCCCCCTTGGCTTTAGAATAAATTCTTTGGACTTTAAAATAAGTCCTAGAAATTAAGAGAGTACTACCTGACAACCGTCCCGGCCGCGTCATTTTTTTCTGCGGCACAGATTGGGGCTTTTTTTAAAAAGAGGTCTTGATTTAACCCTAACCCTAAACTTTCCCATAGGCTCAACACGCACCTAACCCCAATCTGTGCCGCAGAAAAAAATAACGCGTCCCGGCCCACTTCCTCTCAATAATTTCCCCCCCAAAGTCATGATAAGAATAGTGTTTAGGGGTCATTGCACTATGATGTGGTTTTCCTACCCGTGAGTGTACTAGGGGCCAGATGTCCGGTTGTAATATCATAATTCATAGTGGTCCGGGACAAATGTCGGGGATAGCTGCCTCGACGATGTTTATCCTACTAATAGTTGTTTTAAGCCATACCCAATTCTTGTTATTTTAAACACGATTGTAAAGTGATTCCAATGGGCTTGTACGACCCCTTTTGAAATGTGCGAATGTTGCAAAGACTTATTGCGTAATCCGAACATGATTTATATGGAATATAATATAAGGTACTGGATTGACTTTGAGTTGATTTGTATAAAGTAATGACTATAATTAATATAAAAACATAATGATGGGTTCTTGTATAGCGTTCATGTCAGTCAGATTTGACCCTCCTAGCACTTCAAGGAATAAAATTCATATCGGGTACCCATTTACTTCACCTGGGTGGAGTGTGGCAAATGTAGATCAATGTTTTGCCCAAGGACATTAGTGCGGCGGCGGGACTCGAACCGCGGACCTTCTGATCGACAGTCCAGCAACGTATCCACTCGACCATTATGATTATGATGATTTATCTAATCTCTACTCAATCTCAATAAAATAAACTATTTGTAAAGAAATTAAATGTTTACAACATCTGAAAAAGGAAACCTTTGCTCATATAACATTCAACACATCTAGTCGTGAGAAGGTTGTTCTCATAATAGTACACGTGGCATACCTGAGTGCTCAGATCCCGAGTCCTAAAGTATGTGGATATTTTGATTAAGCTTCATTTGGCTACTCAGACACACCAACCCTTGATCATTGCCTCATTCTGGCATATATGACGTCACAAGTGTCGTATATTGTTAACTGGAAAGGTTTAAGGCAAGCCTGATTAGTGCACGATCTAGATTGCACTGCATTAAAGTATCATGATTTTGATGATAAATGCTTTGACCGCAGTCGCGATGCTGGATTAAGCATGTCTAAATCATTTTGTTTTGATACTCGCGAATCATAATATGTAATAATAATAATAATAGGTATTTATATAGCGCCCTTATCTAGACATTTCTATTCCGAGGCGCAGAAATGTATTATTACCCCGGCTTTAGCCTAGCTGCATGCCATTACAGCGCTCTGGCATTTCAAGGAATTAATTCCTGCCAGGTGCCCATTTACATGAACCTCACCTGGGCCAAGCGTGGCAAATGTAGATTAATGCATTGCCAAAGGACACAATGCCGTGTTGAGGATCGAACCACGACCTTCGAATCTCAAGTCAATTGCTTAAACCACTCGACTACGACACTTCTACTAAACATGCTCCCTGTCGACACACAAAATTTTCCGTGATTAGGCGTGATTAGCTATACCGTTTCGCGATAGTTTTACGACGAAATTGTGTGTGTGGACGCTCACTAACGAAACATCGTACAACGAAACGTCGTATAACGAAACGCATGTGTGGGCATCGTTTCGAACTAGAACTCAATAAAGAATCTCGCCTATTCACGCCTAATCACGGAAGGTGTTGTGTGTGGACGTAACTAGTGTAACTAGTGTAACTAACTGGGCGGGGCTTAACGTGACCTAGAGCGAAAGGAGACCAGACCTCTCATTTCCGCTTCCATTTCATGACCGCATAGTAGCAAACTGCGCACCTATACGACATTTCGCTGTAGAGTTTCAGGATTACTTTCTTCTGTGTGTGGACATCCTGGAATTTATACGATGATTATTTATACGACGTTTCTTGTGTGTGGACACTCTGAAATTTATACGATGATTCTTTATACGACGTTTCGTTATAGAGTTTCGGGATAAATTGTTTTGTGTGTTGACACGCTGATGGATGTGTCTGTATTATGCAATTGCATTAAACATGGGAATGTGGCGTAAACGTTTCACTTTAATATCAAATGCGTTTTCTTTCTTTTTTCTTTTTCATCGTTGGTCGTCATGTCGAAAAGATACGACCTCACACTCCTTTGAACACTATTTCAAAATGTCACCTTTTAACATTTATCCCTTTTTGTTAACATTTTATTACAATATGATTCCCTTTTTTACCAGCCTATTCACTCGTCATTATGTCAGTCTGAATGTACTTGATACTTATGACCTTTCATCTTAAACTTACACCCTAAAAGCCTTTAGGGAGGGGGGGGGGGTGGGGAAAGGTGAGTAGAAGAATAATATATATGAAGGAAAATAAGAAAGGTCAAGAAAGGATATGAGGAAAACAGACAAAAATGAAGCACAATTATTTGTCTCAAATTACCAATAAGGTGAAAATTGTTTTCATTCGATCATTAGGTGAACTGTCAACGCTTTTAAGTTAATGACACTGAAAACATGCCCGCTAATGGTATTGTGATTAATGTTAAATTATTTCGTTAGCGACATAATTTTCAGGCGACGTATAACCTTTTATTAAACACATTTGCTAAAACTTCGATATACCTCACGGCACTCACACTTCAGTCAACTGATCCAAACTAGCAAGAATGTCACATTCTATTTGCGATGTTCGATTTAGAGTAAGGTTCTGGAAATGAGGTTGCGGAAATGACTAGGATTCTTATCCGGCCCTACATCTGACATATCAAATTCCTCGGTAGAAAGTCACCCTTTAGATCATTCTTTTTTCAACCATTGCCTCCTGGAACTGGGTGGGCGCTGTTGTAAACCCATGTGAAATAATGAGAATTATTCGCCTGGGGATTTAAATGTCATATAGAGTAATGAAAAGTGTCACAATTATGAGGGTGTGTTAAATCTCTTACTGCGGATAGGCGAAACGTTTTATAAATCGTTTCAATTACACTTGCGATATATATTCAAGCGTCACTTTATAGACAAGAAAAGAAAGACTTTGCTATGTCCCATGTTTTTGTTCATTTTAATGTCTTAATTTGAAAATAAATTGAATTTGAATATCATTTTACAGAATATTTGTCTTATAATAATATTAATAATAATATTTTAAGGTCCACTCCAAATTTTATCAAATTAAACCGAAAATGGAAATTCTTTATGCCCAATCGATCGTGAGCCCGGCAGCCACTCATCGACGTTGCTCTATCCCTTATTGTTGAACGCCAAACAAGGTAGCAGCAACTCCCGTCTTTTAACGTCTTTTGGTA
The DNA here is from genome assembly GCF_000002235.5 of Strongylocentrotus purpuratus. NCBI lineage: Eukaryota > Metazoa > Echinodermata > Echinoidea > Camarodonta > Strongylocentrotidae > Strongylocentrotus > Strongylocentrotus purpuratus. The sequence continues at coordinate 1,977,889 of NW_022145595.1, forward strand.
TGACGCGGCCGGGGTTCGAACCCAGGTTGTGAGGCGGACGCTCTACTGACTGAGCCAACACACCGGTATCAAGTAGACCTTAAAATTATTTGATTTACGAATACGATAAAGAAGAATATTAGCTGTGATTATATGATTCACATTTTATTTCTAATGATGTAAAAGTTATCACTCTTTTTATTCTTCTCAACGAACAAAAATTGTGGCTTAACAATTTGCTGTGATTAAGCTACATGTACATGCGGTTCTACTAGCCAGTGCAATGAACTCTTAAGTGAACTTTCAGTGACGTCCAGAACAGCTGATATTGGTATTAGATGGTCTTAAACATACTGCAAAAAGAAAGGAAAAAATCGATGTTGGCGCTGCGACTTGTTAAATCGTTATTTGAGCTCGAAAAGATGGGGCACATTAGGACGCTTGGGAACAATGTATATTAGCATAACGAGCTAGATAACGAGTCGTAAAATAGAAAGCAATGAGTCTGTCTAGCCTTAATGAAGAAGAGAACATAATCTGCCACATTGATGTGCCTGCAATGGAATTGTACAAGAAATTTATTCTTTTGAAAAATTATTAAAACTATGCGTGTTATGAAAAAATTATCTGGACTTACGAAACAGCCATTTCGTCATTTGTTTAAATTTACATTTATTTGTAGTACACTTCTGTCCCATGCTATTATTTTTAACTTTACTTCCAGTGTTTTTTCTTTCTCCATCTTCTTTAGTTTGTATTATCCTCTTCTTCTGTGTAACTTACTTTTTGCTTAGGGTTAAAAAAAAACGTGTTCTTTATTTTGCTCTTTCTTTACGTGAATTTATCTGCTGTTTCCTCCTTTCACATTCTGACTTGCTCTTTGCTTCTTTATTTATTATTTAAACAAATATTTTATTCGGTTTCGTACGGTATTGATCCTGTGGATTTAGGGGTATTTCTGTCGCGAGGAAAAGTCGGTCGACTGGGATGACCCACTAGCTAACACTGCTAGTATTAAATAGAATACAATTAATACAAATGTGTTAATCGAATTGCAAGTTAATCAATCAATATGCAAGGCTGTGGTAGCCGAGATAAAAAAAAATAGCCTGTATAATCTGCTAAACAGTTTTTAAGTATTCATGTATTTGCGAGAATTAGGAGGCCAGCGGGTAGAAAATGTCAGTTTATCTTTTTCACGCACGTTTATATTGATTCTTGCTTGTCAGTTATGCGATAAGATAAAAGAATTTGGTTTGTACGCACTTATTGGCTCCTGCTCACTTATTGTAGGATCCAGTTCGATTTTTGTCTTAGCTATATTATAAAGAGGAACCAACAACGTTCACAAACAAAATAATCGACTTCAATAGCTGTAATGATTTCACACCGAATTTTTAATTGATTTATATTATCACTGCGCATTTTATTTTGACAGAATCCTTCAGGGATGCGTCTCACGAAACCGTCATAAGTACAAGTTGAGCATGGAGTTGAGTTGAGCGACATCCCATTGAAACGTGTGTATCAAGTTTAACACGCGTTTCAATGGAATGTTGCTCAACTTGTACTTATGACGGTTTTGTGAGAGGCAGCCCAGGTTCCTTCGCCACAAATGCTTGTTATTCCAAAAATATTCTGTTGCATGTATTCACCCTTTCTTCTCCTTTTTTTCTTACTAGTAATATTGTTTTAAATGTATACATTTTATATACGTTTCCACATTTTTAATGTAATTGCATTATATCTGTTTAAATTGTATTTTAAATGGAATTGTGGAGTAATATAAATAAAGTGATTTGAACTTAAGTAATAGCTAAAAGGAAAAAAATGAAACAAATAACTAAACGCGTAATGATATTATGTGACCGCAACGTCCGGGGAAGCTGAGAAAAGTAATAGCCCCAAGGAAATGCAACGGTGCTGCAGATGATACTATTGGTGTCAATGATGCTTGGAAATATATGGGTACTGTGCTCTATACGGACATTAATGGGAAACCCAACCTTGAGAGTACAATACGCTTTAAAGAAGCAGAAACATCAGATATACAGACGGATGAAATTTTGAACGAAATCGGACAAAAATGACAAAGTTATGAACTTTTCAAAGTTGTTATCACTCTATGGGTAACTCATATTGGCTGAATCAGCAGCGACTTTGTGACGAAGTCCTGTTCCAACACACAAAAATGCTAAATGAATTTTTATTCCCTGCAAAATCTTTTCCATTTCGAGAACCTTTAATAATTTGCTACCCAAAAGGGTTAGGGTACGTAGGAAGAAATTTTGTTGGGGGACATTTTAGAACACGACAAACGGGAGAGTAACTATCCCACGACTGCGTCACAATCCACTGACGAAATTGCCAATTTGAGATTTGCATAGATTTAGTGATCTCATATTTCAAACCTTCATAACTCCCTTATATTGGTCCGATTTAATTTAAACTTTCTTCATTCTAATTTTTTTTTACATGTTTTCCCGTTTTCATATTAATGAGTTTATAACAAGGGTTGTAATAGCCTTTAAGTCGATCAGAATGCAGTAGAATTTTCAGAAGGGGTTTTGACGTATATCCAATTTGACCTTTTAAAAACAGATAGTTATTTTGCTTTCGTCGCATCCATCATAATCCTTCAATCTCTGAACTGATGTTATGTATCTCCGTCTTCGCCTTCTTTGCACAACACACAGCATGGTGTTTGCACAAAACGTTACGAGTATTCACGTGTGGATGCTGTTTACCGACGCGAACTTTAAGGAACAATCTGGATCGAAACAAATATGCTTTTTTAGCCTGCCAGCGTATTTTGATATGTCTTAAAGACTCGCTCCCCAAACTGCATTTTCTGGCAAAAGATAGAATATTTGACTGGACCACGCTATCTTTTGTGTGAATATTATCACAATAGCGACGAAAGATGCAGCATATGCTTAATTATGAAGTGATTGTAAATTAACTGTTGCTCTGGACCTATTTGCATAGCAATGATGCTGATGGCTCTTATGAACCTATACTAATAATGATTCAAATAACTAGATTCAAATATATTTTTTTGTTTAATTATTTTATTTATATAAATTGAATAATTAAACGAAAAAATATATTTGATTCTAGTTATTTCGTTGTGTCTACCCACATCATCGCTTTATATTGTCTAAAACTAGAAATAAAACAAAACAAGCAAACGAAAACATAATGAAGGATAATAGGCAACATGTTTAATTACGGTACAGGCCCACTCGATGATAAATAAAAAAAAATCAACGGATCATTCATTTTAACCGGTAGTAAAGATGATTTTTCCAGAGCGTACTGCTTTTGGAATTTACCAAATGTTGTTGCTAGAGGGATGAAATCCATCATCATGTGGTCTGAGACTTGTGGTCATGACAATCATACCCGTTCTCTTCCTTGGTGGATTATTAAAGTGAATTGACTTAAATTATTTTAGTAGTAACGGTATCCGGATCCCCAGAGGCAGCAGGGCGATTTAATTTTGGATTCTACCCTATGAACTACTTTTCCGAGGTAAACCACATTGTTTAGTCAACGTCTTTGATTGGCAGAAAACGTATTTGTTTATATATCATAATATCTATTCATTTATATCTGATATTTATACAGGGTGGCACATATCACCAATTTGGCGGTCTTTCAAAAGGCCCTGTTTGGTAAGAATAAAACAAATATGACAATGATTTCATCGAATCAAGTTTAAGAATGTGCTTATTAAAAAGACTTTTTTTTCTCTTACAGTTGTATATGCTTTAAAGTTAAGACAATCAAGATACATTATACATACACAAATGCTGTTTCATACTCAATATAGACACGTACAAACATGTACATCTTACTATACAGTGAGCATACTTTCAGAAAATTCCTCGTAAGTTCAGGGGTTGTTTGTAAAGGCATTCGATTCCTTACGTAGCGCACGTGTACGGGCTTGAAGAGCACATTAGGAAAAGTAAGATACATTTGGGAGACCAATCAATCTCCCTCCAGGTTCCACTTATTCAAACAGGAAACACTCTCCCAATGCTGACAGCACAATCTATTTTTTTTTGCAGGGGGTTGGAAAGAGAAAGCATTTTAAAGTCACCAACTCCTGAATGCTGAGATTGTATTTAACCAAAATCGGAAATGCGGTCACAGCAGTGAAATATTACAGACCATTTTTCAAAACGCCTGTATCTATACGAGAATTTCTTTTTCCTTTACATAATTGCATATAAGTTCAGTCAAGTTATGTACTAAGTAAAAATAATAATGATGCTAATAATAATAAATCTGGATTTTCATAGCGCTTAATACAAAATAAGGTATCCAATCTCTGTACAGATATCATTAAAACACCGGTCATCATATTTACTCACGCACAATGTGCACCATCTCCACTTCCTGGGGAGTGTATGGTCAACGTGCATGAGAGCATATTTAGCAAGAACTGTCAGACAGGCTATCGTAATTTCAACAGGTCCCCATTTCTATCCTGGGTATGGAGAGGTAAATGTACACAAATGCCTTGCCTAAAGTAGTTAGATCCGTGTCGGGGATCGAACCCACGTCTGTTGAATGTCCATTCAAGTGCTTGAACAACTCGACTACGACACCTCTAAGACTAATATGATCCGGTAACTTTGTACTAGATCCTTTAAAAAAATCCTTGATTTAGCTTATGCTGCAATGATATTTATAAACATTTAGGTCAGTCAGGAACCTCATGACTTTTACAAGCCGATCGCCTGTCTGATTTTCAAGATATTTATGATTGAAAATCGAAATCAATTTTTGCGTTTGCCAAACGGTTTTCATAACACTACAGTCTATTGGGGAAAACGAGAATGGTAAAACCGGTCACTCAAAGGTTTTTACTTTTTTGAGGCACTTCTTGATCATTTTAAAGCGCATTTTTTTTTAGTGCTTCAATATAACGCCATATCACAGACAATGATAGCACGTAAGGCCGTGCATCTTAGATTTAACATTTTTAAATGATCCCTTTAAGAATTTTGAATAATGCTGAACATGGTTCTGTTTTTCGACAACCACATTCCTTCTCTAAAACAGATAAATAGATAAGAATAAATTAATCAAATTTTAAAAAAACGAGGAAGAAATAGCAGCAAAGGATACAAAAACTTCGCTCTGTGCTTTCTAGCTGCGAATAACTTCTGTTAGGTTTATTCTAGGTCATAATCATTAAATAAAATAAATGGCATCATCTTTGGATGTAAACCTCCCCCATAAATGTATGCACTCTCCTGGTTTGCATTCGGCATTGGAATTTTTCCTATCGATTTTCACTCTTTTTAGTTGTGTATGAGTGCTCAACGCGTAATCATGTTGGTTGCCAGGGCAATCGAGTCTAAGATGTATGAACTTATCAATGCTGGATTCGGTGATGTGTGAGGGTGGGTACATTGATCAAGTAAACAAACAAGAATGAAACGAAAAGAAAAGAGACGTTAGCTCATTCCATTCCATATATATCCTTCCGTTTCCATATAAAGTATTGAGGGAAAGAGGGAACAAAAAGAAGAGAAGGCCGACTGAAGAGAAGGAAAGGGTTAGAGAGGGAGAGAGGGGGATAGAGCGAAAGAAAGAGAGTCAATACAACGAGAGAGAATGTAAAAGAGAAGAGAAGGAGAAAGATATATATACATGTATAGTATGAGAGAAAGAGGTGGGGTAAGAACTGAAAAACAAGCCAAGAGAAAGGGATAAAACAGAAAAAGGGTAATGATAAGAAAGATGTAGCAGGGAGAGCGTCACACAGAGAGAGAGAGAGAGAGAGAGAGAAAGAGAGAGAAAGAAAGAGAGAGAGAAAGAAAAGGGTCAGAGAGCAAAATAATCAAAGGTTGTGATATAAACTGACTTAACACAAGAAAAAGAAATTATGTACGCTTGATAAAATACTCCCGTTACATAAACAATAAATCTCAGGACAAATTCTTTTCAGTCAGTTTACAGCCAATAACATTTATCACAGGAAGTAATGGCTTTTGGCGAGAAATTGACGGAATATCTCGCTACCACAAGTGCTCCTTTCGAAACACACTCAATCAAAAATGGTACAATTACCCCTACAGCTACTTGATGTGTGTAACGTTATGACTGAGCAAGTGGTATGCAAAGTTATACGTCACAAACACACCTCCCCCCCCCCCCCCTCCTCGGTCCAGATGGCGAAAAAACTTCGGTATTTAAAGAACCCACTGAATAATGAGAACACAAGGAGATAACTGAAGGATTCCGGAATGATGTGGCACCCCCGTCTGAAACCCAAGTACCACTATAAAGGTACACAGGTCTATTAAAGATTCTCTCCCCCTTTTTTACGTGTTGTTAAAAAATCCTGGATCTGCCTCTGAAGTAGCTGACAGGATGAGTGGAGATTCATAATTAGTTCCCTGGAGTACTAGCACTAGAACAGACGCAATCACCCGATGATCTGAGAGGAACTTATGCAGTCTTGACGGATTGCCCCAACGGTCAATAACCCCGCGTGAATGCACGGTATATATTAAGAGTTTAGATGGCTCTATGAAGCACCAAAATTGTCTCACACACAATAAATCTATGAAGCACCAAAATTGTCTCACACACAATAATCGATGTTTATATATTGAGAGTTTAGACGGCTCTATGAAGCACCAACATTGTCTCACACACAATAATCGATGTTTATACATTAAGAGTTAAGATGGTTCTATGAAGCACCTAAATTGTCTCACTCACAATTATAATCAATGTTTATATATTAAGAGTTTAGATGGCTCTATGAAGCACCTAAATTGTCTCACTCACAATAATCAATGTTTATATATTGAGAGTTTAGATGGCTCTATGAAGCACCTAAATTGTCTCACACACAATAATCAATGTTTATATATTGAGAGTTTAGATGGCTCTATGAAGCACCTAAATTGTCTCACACACAATAATCAATGTTTATATATTGAGAGTTTAGATGGCTCTATGAAGCACCAAAATTACCTCACACACAATAATCGATGTTAATATATTAAGAGTTTAGATGGTTCTTCGAAGCACCAAAGTTTGTTTTGACGAATTCCGCATAATTTAATTCACTGCATTTTACATTTTAGAATATCCGAAGTGATAAAGTTTTTTCTTTTAGCAATGAGTCAGAGTTAACACTCTGCTGTAAAATTAGTATACATATATATAAAGGTGTATTTATCTACAAAGTAATAAAGGAGTATTATCTGAATTCAAAACAATATTGATTTAAAAGGCTCACGTGAAGGAATTTAAAAAAAGTTCCAATGGACTGTTTGGACGTACAGGGTATTACCTGTATTTATGAGCTAACGCCTTCGTGTCTTTAAGGTCGCATAGAAGTATTCAATCATGGGGAAATTGACACCATTCGGGTGTTTACCCAATAATAGGTTATAATGATTTCGAAACGATGTTATTTATTAATTGAAATGGAATTGGTAACCTCACCAATTTTTTTAAAAGAGAGAGAAAATAGAATAATGAACTTATTGTCAAAAAACGGTGTTTTTCTTCGAAAACAAATACAGCTTTCGTCGGCATCCAAACGATCTGTCGCACACTGCTTCCCCTGTCAAGAAGCATTGCAATCCATCAAGGCTTAAAACGTAACCCAGTGGGCAAGGTTGGCAAATATATTGTGATTTTGTTACAATATTACTTTCAAATCATTTTTGCCGAAGGGATTTGTATCAGGTTTGCTTTACCTAATTACCATGAACAGGTCCCTGCTGTGAAACATTGAATTTCCAATGACAGAGAAAACGGGGTCTATGATGTATTTTTGGATTAGCAACCTTTCCAGACTCGTGCCAGACCCCGTCACACTGGCGTACTCATACCAATTTAAGAAAACAGGGGCGATTTGAATGGCAATGATTTACCTTTGTGAATAAGAAATGTTGATGTTGATCCTTATTAAGCTCCTCAAATGATATGATTATTGTGGTTCTAGGACACCTATCCCCTGGACATCAACCCCCGGATAACCATCCCCAGTCAACTACCCCCTAGAACAACTACCCCCTAAATTAAAGACAACTACCGCCTAGGGCAACTATCCTCTATGACGATACCCCTGTGAAAACTACCCCCGGATAACCATCCCCAGTCAACTACCCCCTAGAACAACTACCCCCTAAATTAAAGACAACTACCGCCTAGGGCAACTATCCTCTATGACGATACCCCCAGGAAAACTACCCACTAGGACACCTACCCTCGGATAACTACCCCCGGACAACTACCCACTAGGACAACTCCCCCGGACAACCACCAACCGGACAACTACCCCTACGGCAACCATCATCTAGAACAACTACCCCCGGACAACTATTCTAGGGGTAGATGTCTGGGGTAGTCGTCCTATAGGGTAGTTGTCCTAGGGTATAGTTGACCGGGGTTGTAATCCGGGGTGGATGTCCAGGGGGAAGGTGTCCGGATACAAATTATTGTAGATAAAAACAAGGTATTGATAACTTATATCCGGGTCAGCGACTCTGTTAAGAATTTCCTTACAATTGGGACTTTGGTGGGGGTTGGGGGAGGGGGGGGGGCGAAGTTCTTCAGTGAACTTCTGATTCCCGAAACAGTGCAAGAGCCTCTACTTTCTATTCAATCACATCGTATATACGTTGTATAGTAGTTACACGCCGTTTTGTATTAGTGTAAATTATATGAATACGATGCAAGGATTAAATCTATAAATTACTACTGGAATTGTTGGTATTCTACGTCTTCCAAATCATCTAAATCAAATCTAAAAAAAAGGAAAAGAGAGAGAAAAGATAGTAAGGGACCCATAATGGCATTGTTGAGGGGGCTACTGTCCATAGAAAAGAATATATCCAGGGGGTGTTTCATAAAGCTGTTCGTAAAGTTACGCATGACTTTACGAACGACTTGTATATGAAAAGCCAAATGGGATGCTCAATCATTATTGATTATTATTTATTAAGTTGAACTGTGCAGATGTAGATTAACATTCTTGTTATAACATCCATTTTTAAATCAAAGTATATTTTTTGCCATAATTTAATTGAGGTTATTAAAAATATCAGAAATAACTTTGGGCATCCTATCTGGCACTTCATATACAAGTCGTTCAGTGTAATTTATATGAATACGATGCAAGGGTTAAATCTTGGTACTCTTCGTCTTCCAAATCATCTAAATCAAATCTAAAAAACGAAAAGAGAAAGAAAAGATAGGAAGTGACCCATCATGGCATTGTTGAGGGGGCCACTTTCCATGAGAAGAAGATATCCAGGGTTGATAGACCGGAGTTGTAGTTCGGGGTTGAGACGGATAAAATCACTTCACATCTAACGTAGATTGTGTCAAGACTGGCAATATCGACTGTGTTTATGATCATAGGCCAAAATCTTAGTGTGAGCAAGGAATCTGTGCAGAACTATCGTCCAGTCACAAGCAGTGGCGTGATGACGACCATGAGGGAGTACTTGAATTGGGAAGGGGGAAAGGGGGGCTAGTCTTTCTCTGAAAACAAATTGCGAATTCGCAAGACAAAATCAGATTGGAGCTTATGCTTTATGCCAATTGCATGAAAGGCATTTACGTTAATCAACATCTACTGAGCCAATATACTCGTAGAGCTTCGTATACACCTTTAGTGCACTTTGGTGAGGGGTGCCCCCTTACTGAGGTGCACTCCCGTACCCCTTCTCCCCTCTGCATTTTGGTGAAAAACTATTCAGAATCGAATGAGGTCTGTGCTATCTGTCCATTGATTTAAAGCTACTACGTTATGCGACATTCATCGGTACATTTATCACAATATCAACACACATGTGTTGCACTCTGGTGACGCATTCCCCCCAATTCAACCCCGACCCTGACGCTCCTCCCCATTTCCTCCCCACTACTCCTCCCTACTACTCCACCCTTCCCCCATCCTCAGTCAAAAAGTCTAGACGTACCATCTATGGCAATGGAGTACGATGGGGATTATGTTATTGCAAGTGTCAACGTATTTCCAGTTGATCCTGGACTACGGGTAGGTTTATAGATGACGTTTCCACTTCATCGAGCAATTACACTTGCAATGACATTTCAGTGGGCCCAACCAGGGATATACGAGTGAGTGAGTACTCACCCAATGTATCACATGTATCCGGAATCCATACTTTAGGCTAATCGTCGGAGTACTACATCACACAGTTGCAGGGTGTGGTAAAAGAATGGCAGTGGGAACGGATCATTTAGTGAGTTCGGTAGCGGGGAGGACGTGGCATTCTGCATGTCCCAATGAATTATGCATAGGACATGGAATGGCAGGTAAGATTATCATGAACCGTATGCATTCTTCATGATCCTCTTTTCCAAGATTGTCTCCCGGCACCTCCACTCTAATACGCCTTGTTCCCGCCTTACTAAGATGAATGTTTTCAGGCTCACTAATGCCGTCTGAGGTATTTATCAGTCTACTCTAGAGGCATTCCATTCACTTCTATCGCTTATAGCCGGGACATGTATTGCGCACCCATCTATGTTTATTAATAAATCAAATTACGAACAGAAAGAAAGAGTAAAAGAAACATGAACCAGGATAAAAGGGATAGAGAGAGAGAGAGAGAGAGAGAGAGAGAGAGAGAGAGGGTGTGTGTGTGTATGAGCGGGATGTAAAAAACTCTACTTGCTTCATGGTCAGTTATAGATGGGCAGGAAGGGGGGGGGGGGTTAAGGACTCTGCCCACTCCACAAAAAAAGGGGGGGCCACATACGTTAATCCGTGTAGCTTGGGTGTCGATTACTACCGAGTCTGCGGCCGACAATTTAATCTGTAGAACGATTGAAATCAAATACCAGTTGGGTATTGATCATCATTCTCTCTGTGAATTCATAAGAGGAGGGAAAACCCCAGTCCGTGATGAAGTGGGTTAAATTTCAGAGTTCGATTCTATCACGAGAGTCATTCATTTAAAGGCACACTGCCCTACTTGTAGCTACTTGCTCCCTCTATATAGAAACTTCCCCAATCGGTGCCTGTTGGTCCCCCATGATCCTCTTTTTCTTATGTTAAATGAGAGCTGAGTTAATGAGATAGCCACCTGTCACAGTGACCTCGCTGACTCGCTGGGTGGTCTAATCCCTTCTAGCTGAAGTAGTAAAGCCTGCCTTTAATGCGAAACATGGATAACAGGAAAATACAATATCTAAAAGCCTTAATTCTTGCTCTGGAGATGACAATTCATAATTGAGAGTATACATGAACTAGTCTTCTCGTTTTTATGTCAAAAACACAAGTCCACTTGTCGAGTTCCATCTAGTCGTCATCTCACCTTATCGTCTTGAATAAGCCTACTTGCCGAGTAACAACAACTCGTCTTCTTGTCGGCACAACTTGAAGACTTGAAGACACCGCTCTCATAATCTCTATGACTCCGCATCCTTTTTCGTTTACATGGTAATAGATACAGTCATCAACCTCCATGAATTCTAAATCAATCTCTTTATTATTTGTTATCATTATGACTGTGTTTCCGTTTGTGTCTCTACCAAAGGATAACAACAACTTAGAACTAGTATCTTCTTTGTTTTCATTCGTAATCATCTTCGATTGATTACTCCAAAGCTAAGAGCCGATCCCTATCAGCGGGAGACATCATCAATTTCTCTCAGAATGAAAATATGGTGTTTTTCCCAGCGGTTATGCTTCACTGGGGTTTCTCCCTTCATGACCAATTTTTCATTAGACGATAGTACCCCGACCGCCCAAAACAAGGTCATTATTGTCATAAACATGTATGAAAATCCAATCGTGTGTCGGGGAATTGAAATTACTCAAGCTCCTGGCATTATTCAATGCCAGTATACTTTGAAATTAAGCCCAATATTGTGAATTAATATCAATATTGTGGCATAATGCATCATCAGATGTCATTGCCTTTCTAACAACTATGTATGATTTATGGTGGATATGATTAAAGAACATACAATGGAATCATGGGTAAACAAAATTGTATTGTAAAAATACAATGTAAAATATATAAAATGAAACAGGTAAGAGGGATCCAGACACATTGAGAGATTTTTTTCTGCCTCTTTATATGGTAGTAAAATTCACGCTGTATCTGAATGCTCTGATAATTTTGACCAGTACTTCTCTCTCCCTCCCTCCATGCGCCCTCCCTCAGAGCATTCCCTTGCCTTCTTTTTCTCTCTCTCCCTCTCTGTCTCCGCTCTCTTTCTCTCTCCCTTCCTCTGTTTTATTTATCTCCCCTCTGTCCCTCTCTGTTTATCATTCTCATCTCTCTCTCTTCCTCTCTCTGCTCCTCCTCTCAACTCTGTCTGACTGTATGCCTCTCTTTCTATCTCACTCCCCCTCTCTCTCTCTCTGTCTCCGCTCTCTTTCTCTCTCCCTTCCTCTGTTTTATTTTTCTCCCCTCTCTCCCTCTCTGTTTATCATTCTCATCTCTCTCTCTTCCTCTCTCTGCTCCTCCTCTCAACTATGTCTGTCTGTATGCCTCTCTTTGTATCTCACTCCCTCTCTCTCTCTCTGTTCTCCACTCTCTCTCTCTCCATACACACACATATACACACACGCATACATATTATATATCTTTTCCACAATAATCATAACAATGTGAAAACTATGAAGAGCAGAACGAATTATTGAATTGAATCAGTATAGATAAACTCTATTACGTGTTGCTTCAAGTTTGACAGGACCTTTTTTTCCTCCCCTAGAATAATATTTGCGTCTCAATCGGGCCCTGGGGGACGGGGAACCAGCCGTGCAGAAAATTTCCCCGACCCGCTGGAGGAGTAGAGGCGGTCTTACGGTTAATAGCAATGTGGTTTGGGAGGAATTTGTAATGACAGCATGTTATTACCTTCGAAAGATGATTTTATCGTCTATCTTTCGGCATGACATTTACGGTAGATGTGGCAATATACGAAGAGACGTTTGGTAAGCAATGGATGTTATTACATCATCTGAGCGTATATGTACATGCACGATGGTTAAAATTTCCAGGTCCACTGAAATGAATTTTCTCTTTCAATTTAAGATTTATTTTATATTCCATACAGCTTATCGTCTGTTAACATTGGTATGTAAACTCATTGACAGGATATAGCATAATCATAACAGTACGGGAATATTGTTTCCTTTGATATGCATCGATTTTGTTTTCCTTGTATTTTCCCACGAAACAGGATGAAAAGACACGATATCATTTTACTAAAAAATGATTTTATATATACAATGAAAATATTAAGGTTTTACCTTTGAATATTCATGCTTATTGTTACAACAAGAGTTTTTTTTCCATTATTTTCTTTTAAAGTGCACCATTATTCAATTTGTAGCATTGGTCCAGAACTCACGATGGGAAATTCATTACTTCGTTAATAAAAGTCGTATTTACCTAAATTTGATATTGGTTAAAATCGTAGAAAAGGGAACAAATGCTATAATGTATATTGACCAGCGAAAAAAACAATTTCATGTGAGATAATTTTAAAAATAAATGACTAGCCGCAAAATGTAAGATTACAAATAAACCTGTTAAGACTGAAATGCAGATGACAGTTTCAAACACGTTCTTTTTTTGCGCGGGAAACTTAACGAGCAGCCCAAAACGACGCCAAATTTGAAATGCTGCGCCACACAACAACAATTCTGGAGCGACATCATAATATAAACAACTTGCACGAGCCTGAAACTTACCCAATCCTCTCATGACATGAGAAACAATAGATCCTGCGCGCGATTTGACTGTTGGTAATGCTTTTAAATCCATATGGCTGGATAATTCCTTCCCCTAAACTTCCTTCAAGGAGAGAGCACATTGTAAATAACAGGTAGTCTTAATAACAACGTAGCGAACGTGCGATGCATGATTGAGAGGGAGATTGCGAGTAGTTGATGATTGTGAAAGTAAAACGAACGCACACTACGACGCTCCGCGGCGGTACATGTGCAGTATACGTGACTGGATAGGGTGCCTACCGTTGCACGCATATGACAGTGTTTTTGGCATATAAATAGACATTGTGCATATAGGCGGCGCTCCATGATGAACTTCGCAATCAGGTGTCTGGTCGCATACCAGGCAAAAAAGTGCATCGATTAAAGTTTACATCTAGACAAGTTACCTTCAGTAAAGGAACAAGAAAAAAAAATATTTTGGCCTACCATAAGTATTTTGTTGCTTTTTAGGGCCTCTGTCATGTTACTCTCTTTTACCCCCTTTCTCTGTTTCTATCTGTTCCTATTTTCATTCTACCCTTTTTGGCATTTATATTTTTACTCTCTCTTCTCTCTCTCTCTCTCTCTCTCTTTCTTTCTCTCTCTCTTCTTACCACCTTGCCTGCATGACTATTATCATTACAAGTCATAAGTCATATTCCATCCCCGTGTTAATTGTAATTCTTTTCGGTGTAGCTGCCTTTCCCCTATACCTTTTCGATGCCTATTTTTTTTCAATTTCAAGTTCATCTCTTCACCCCTCTCTCTCCCTCTCCCACTCCCACTCTCTCTCCACCTCTCCGTATATCTACATGTCACTGCTACATGTATGTATCTCTCTCCAGCTTTCTGGTGCAAACTATCCCACCATCTTCCGCACCATTGTCAACGGTTCGGGCGAAATCAATAACCATCGACATGTACGCCAAGGGATACCGAAATATTACCGGGAAATTGAATTTAGCTACAGTAGACAAATACACAGGTTAGAATTGAGTAGGAGGGAACGAGCATCCGGTCCACACGCGCACTTGATCCCCTTTTATACCTCTCTCTTCTCTTCTCATCTCTTTCGTCATATCCTTCTATCTCTTCCTCCTTCAAACACACACACACAACTACACACCTCTAGTGCTCTGTTGCTCTCTCTCTCTCTCTCTTTCCCCCTTCTCTCTCTCTCTCTCTCTCTCTCTCTCACCATTTAAAACACACACGAACAACCTTTCTGTATCTCTCTCTCTCTCTCTCGTTCTTTTCCTTCCCCTCCCTCTCCTTTCTCACTTATCCCTCGATCGTTATGAATGCCATATCATTTAGAAGAGAGTATTCCACCTTCCTACTCCCAAGCTCTCTTCTCATCTGCATCTCTCCAATATATAGTTGTCTCCTTCTTCGTTTTGCCATTTCCCATCCATTTCCTGTCTCCTGCCTTGCTTGGCTGCCTTTTACTTTCACTTCCTCTTATTTCACTTTACATCGAACCCTTCCTTTTCCTACTCTCTTAATTCACTATACATCCTTCCGTCTCTCTCTCTCTCTCTCTCTCAGTCTGTCTCTCGTACACTGTAAAAAAGAATTTGTTCATTGGTAATTTTTACGTATTTTTTCCATGTAGAATTTACTTGAAAACATTAGTTTTGCCACTTACGCACTAAATTTAAGTCTTGCTAACTCAAACTTTCAATTTAGTAGAACATACGTGGAATATTTAAGTAAAATCAAATCGTCGGCCAGGTGGCAGAAGGGCGTAAGCGCGCGAGCGACTCGAAAACTACTTTTCAAATTATTCGCATTTAAAGATTTGTTTTATATTTAAACTGCTTTCCGTCCCGAAAATTGGTTTAAAACATAAAGACTAATAGAAATGTTGTAGTAGAACACAGCCACAATTTTTTTTCTCGGAAATAAATCAGTTTTATAAAAGTTTGAGGCGATTTAGTGCTATAACGCCCTTTTGCTTAATGTTTCATTATTGACCTGAAATTTGAGGTAACGCCCTTCTGCCAGCCAGGCGACGAAATACATAAGAACTTTAAGTAATTTCAGCTTGTATTAATTTAGTAATTTTAACTCAAAATCAGAAATTATACGTATTACTCAAACAATTTATGTTGATTATTCTTATCTTTTTAAAGTAAGGACCGATGCAGTGCGTAATAGAAATATTTACATAATTTATGAATATTCATTAAGACCAAATTAAACTCTTTTTTAAATAAAACAATTCTTTTTGGGGGTTGAATGAAAATTTAAGGACTTTAAAACATTTCATTTCATTAACACAATTCATTTAACATGGCTAAGCAAAGACAAGACAATTTTTAATTGTTACCCAGTTCAAAACAAATCAAAACTTGATATTTCAAGAAATTGTCAACCAATTTTCCTTTTAAGATGCTACGATCAAATATATATAAAATTTGGAGCCTTTCAATATGTGTTGAATTGAAGCGTATGTAATAGTTTGTGATGGTGGTAGATACGGTTAATTCTTAAATAGAAGTAGTGAATGATTAGTGGATGTTACTTGTTAGATTAGATGGGTACCAAATCGTGCAATATGTAATCCTATCATAGCTTTTGTTTAATTATCTAAAATGATTACAATACTTAAATTATTTACGTTAATGTAACTCGATTTAACTGAGTAAAAATTTATTCAGCAAAATAAGTAAATTCTACCTAAGATGCCGTAGGTAATATTTACTTAATAAAAATAAGGCAATTCTTTTCCTCAATTTTATTGAATTATTTCGACTATTATTTTTTTACAGTGTACACACTCTTTGACATCAACCCTCTCTCACTCACCCCCTTGCCTTTCTCTTGCCTTTCTCTTGTAACTAAGAATGGTCGCATGCACTATGAGCCCTGCATATTGACTGATGCTGCTATAGGAATATTGTCAAGCCAAATAAACCTGTTCATCTGATGTAAGATTATATATCTCATAAACGGTTCCCATTTCCACTCATCTTGTGAACCCTCTTATGACGAAAACAAGGTTTGATTGTGTAAGTTTGACCACCTTCTTGTCTGCGAGTGTCAGGAATATTTATTTCGTTTATGTAAGAAAGTTTAGGTAATTGATGGAATCTGCAGGTAAGATGACCCCACTGTAAATTATGTGATGGCAGGTAAACGACCTGAACCCTTTTTTGTTTCAAACATGCTAAATGCGTTCTCCACCAAAGTTAACAAAAGTCAATGAAAACAATCAATTTGGTCAATGTTTTAAATGACAAATGCACACTAGGACTGTTGATCCGTCAGCAAAAGTTCAAATGTCAATTGTTTACTTATGGACTCAATTAACATTGACAATAAAAAGGAATTTAATATTTTCCATTTGATTTGTTAACTCAGATGTTTTCGTCCATGTTTAACCGTAATGGCACATTTTTATACATTTATATTTTAAAGTATTGTATCACTGGGATGAACAAGTCTCTTAGGAATATAACACTATGTCCCCGTGCCTCTATTTTCATTTGAGTAATGTTTCACTTATCTTTTATTTGTTTCAATTCAGAGGGTTCTTGCACTTATTATTTTGCCCGCATTCCCGTAGCTGCGTCATCGGTTTAGCTTTTCTCGATTCGCTTGAGCTCAACATCTGAATGAAAACGACATTGTATTGCAATCAAGGAGAGAGAGAGTGTAGTAGTTCCGGTGAAGGTAAAGACAAGAAAGATCCCTGTCCAGCGTACTGGAATATAATGCTTCGGATTTACACTTAAACACAATGCAATAGAACGAGGTTAATACGATATAAAAGCTTTCAGAACCTGATGTTACCAAATGTACCACGATTGTAAGAATTGAATTGTCGATACTAAAACAGCTGTTAATATGGTTAAGGGGGGGCGATGGGTAGGTAAGTTCGAAGGAGTGAAAATGGATGATAATTTTAGAAAAAGAGATGGCAAGAGAGGGAGGGAGAGGAGGGAGTGGGGGGATGGAGGAAAGAACAGAGATAGAGAGAGAGAGAGGGTGGATATATATATATATATATATAGAGAGAGAGAGAGAGAGAGAGAGAGAGAAACAGAGAAAGAGAGGGGCAGAAACAGAGAATCGTACCAATGTTTAAAAGCAAGGAGGCTGTAGAAACGAAAATGCAGGGAGGCACAAGGCAATAATGAAGAAAAAAGTTTTTTTTAAAAAGAAAAAAGGAAGAGACTGAGTTGGGAATGTGTGAGGGTCTGTGAAAGGGAGAGAGAGATGGAGAGAAAGAGAGAGAGAGAGAGAGAGAGAGAGAGAGAGAGAGAGAGAGAAAAAGAGATAAAGACCGATCGAAAAATTCTAGGGGAGGATGAAGGTAAATAGCCCGAGTATCCAACATTTCAACCACTCTATTTAGCCGCCGAATCGTTGGACGTTCGTCGGGGGGAGTGCATTCATGCATGTTTTGGTGCTCAATTTACCGTTGAAAATAGAGTGTGCTGGCGAGCATAAGTCTGCGAATTTCGATGACTGTTCAGCATTATGCAATTTATTCAATTGATATTTCATTGATTGAGCTCCACCTTTCTATCTCTTCGATCTCCTCCTCCTCGTGCTCGAAAATGACCTTTCGCCATTGTTCAATGAAAAGAGGGGGGGGGTGGTTGTGGTGTAGAGATGGGGTTAAAACACTATACTTGTTTTGACTGTGGTCGTACACTCGATACTCAAAACGTATTAGTTCGCTACTTTATGCGTTCCCCTTTTCTGCATTTTATTTGCTTAATCTAGGATACACAGCACATGACAAAAAATAGCCGCGATGTATTTGTGCAGTCCTTAAATAGAACTACAGTTCTGTGGGGTGCACAAAATATATGCATTTCATCAGCAGTATACACTGCGCATGCTGTTTGTGGGGTGTGTATGGGTAGGTGCGTGTGTGGGTGTGGGTAATCATGGAGGGAGTGGGTGTGGTTGTATGTGGGTGTGCATGGGGTAAGTGGGTGTTGGAGGGTGAGGGGGTATGGGTTTTGGGTGTTATGGTGGGCATGGGGGCATGGGGGCATGTACTGCGTATGGAGTGAGTGGGTGGTGGGGAGTACATTGGGTGAGTGGTGTGGGTGCGTGGGAGTCCATGGATTGAGTCTGTGCGGGTGTGTTGGAGTAAACGGGTTGAGTGGAAGTGCGTGTATGAGGGGGTACATGGGTTGAGTGGGTGTGGGTAGGAGTACATTGGGTGAGTGGTGTGGGTGTGTGGGAGTGAATGAGTTAAGTGGGTGTGGGTGTGTGAGGGTGTACATTCGGCGATCAAGGAGTTACGTGGTGTTATGTGAATGTATGACTTTCGGCAAGGTGGGATAATCAAAGTCATTATTTACTTTTGTCTACTCTTATGTTGTTTTTATTTCAGATGAGAATCGATCATAAACTTGAAATCAGCCCTCAAAGTGTATATGACACACCATATCGAATTCCATGACCGGCTTTTTTTTATTACAAAGGTAGACAACATAAATCTCCATAATGCGATAATGCGAGGTCGTATCCATTGTACACATATTACTTTTATTGGCTTATTATACAGAAAATCAAAAAATGTTAAACAAAATGTTTGGCAAGCATAATTGAGGTTGTACTTCTCAAAAGATCAGAAACCATCTGCAAACAAAACTAAAGATTGTTGTTAAGGGAATAACACATTAAATTATTTTACACATTCGAATTAAACAGACAATAATAAGACTTTATAATAAAATAACAATGATTATTCCGGATATTTTGGATATTATTGCAGATTAGAAAGACAGTCTTTCCTCTTCCACCAAGCAATAATTCAAAAAGCCATGCGATATATAAACGTTTGACAGGTTTTTCTTTTGAAGTAGAGCGTGATGGCGCGCAAGACGAGTAATTTTGAGAAAAATTTAAAACAAGCAGCTGGCTATTTCATTGAGTTAGGGCTTACTTTATAATAATGACAACCAGAGCTACGAGGATTGAAACATATCAAATGTTATCAACCATTGCACGATGTGGGATAATTTATTTAAGATTTCTTTCCCGGAAACGACGATGATCTGGGGATGCGATGGAAGCTTATCAACTATGTCCCAACCCAAACTAACCATGAATAAAGATTATGATCAGCATTTCAGGATTTACATTCATAATTGCAGTGGTACGTTACCTCTAAAACGATAAGAAATTAAGCACGCTCAAAACCAGTGGCTTTCAGCGATGCTCTCTCTTTTGATCACAATGCACAGCTACGGGGAATCTTGCAGAAAGAGTATAGTAAGGTTGTTCTCAATGCACAAAGATAGGAAACTGTTTTGTAGAAAACAACACGTGTCTGTTGTGGGATAGTAAGGAGGCAAAGATCGATACGGGTAATACAGGGTTATTCAACAAACATCGGTCTGTAATGGTGGTGCATTTCCTTGTTTTTGATGACACTCTTCTTCTGTCCGAATATAGAAGTGTATATAGATAGTTACAATAAAAATCGGGTATACTCCCTACTCCGTTTGTTTTCTCTTTACCCGCTCTCCCTTTCCTGTCCCACGCTTCTCTCTCTCTCTCTCTCTCTCTCCTCTTCCCTTCTCTCCCTCTTATCCCCTTTATCTCCCCCTTACTAATACTATTATATATTTCTCTCTCACATACTCGTCTCCCCAATCCTCAATTCTCTTCCCCTTTCTCTCTTGCCTATGAAATATCATACTGGGGCCCGTTCCTAGAAACCGTCATAAGTCTTACTTCTTGACTATCCCTTTGAAACGCGTGTTATTTCTATAACACACGATTCTATGGGATAGTCAAGAAGTTAGACTTATGATGGTTTCTAGGAACGGGCCCCTGCCTCTCTTTCTCTTTGTCGTCCTTTACCATACTTCACACAATAAATATTTTTGTGTTCTCTCTCTCTCATTTTCGACTTCTTGAATGAATTTCTAACTATGAATACATTTATCATCGATTTTTGTTTAAACCTATGACTGATAGCACAATTCAAATAATGAATAAACATTAATTGCACTTTTTACCAGTGAATTAACATATTTAGAGTTACATTTTTTTTCTTTGAAAATCCTCTTCAGTCTAATACCCCCAAATCCATCATTTCTTAGTACTATCATCAAGTATTAATAGCACGACTGCTTTGAATGTTTGCAGTCTTCATCATTCGCTAAAATCGTCAGTAATACAGAAGCCGCCACCCATACAATGCACCCAATGCCACAGTGCTAACTCTTCTCACCAGAGCTGACTGTCACGTCAAATTGCCAATTATATAACGATTGAGATTTGTATAAAAATTCCCCCAAACAACAATTCAGGATAATTTGCAAAATTAAAGAGGCGTGAGGAAAATAAGAAGATGTGGGTGAATAAGCGTTGAGCGCTAAGAAACATTGAAAAAGTAAAGAGAGAGATACAGGCGAAACGACGGACAGAGAGAGGGAGAGGGAGATTAATAGAGATAGATAGAAAAAGAGCAAGAGTGTCGTTTGCGAGAAGGTCGTTGATTCAATATAATTTACGTAGATGTGATGTCCTTCCGGCTCTCAAAAAATGATATTAATTGAGTACAACGCACGGATTAAGCCATTTTATTCAATGTCATTACATACCAAATATTGTCATATGTTTCAGCTGACACTTAATATTCGAAAAATATGTTGCCCTTTATCAGACTTATACAGGTTTTTATCATTTGTCAACGTTTCAATGTCATAACCAGTGTTATTCACACGGCCAGTCTATCCAGTCTTTACAATAAACAGACCGAGAACAGAAAATATTTATAATAAGTTTTTAGTTAATCTTCATCAATTTTACTTCAGACTTTCCCCATGTTGATAGACTAGTAAAATACAAATGGGAACTAGGCCTTCGTCTCTGGCTACTGATTTCTTGTCATTTATGATTCTAATTTCATACCTGTTTTTATAACCTCATTTAATTTTAAAGTGTGTACTAAAGTGTCACATTTTATATTAGATATTATTTGTGGCTATTTTCGATTCTAATTTCACAGAGTCAGACAGTGAAAGAGATTTTAAGGATTTAGGGATTGTCGTAAAGTGTCAATTCAAGTCTGTGCTTGCAGACTAATAACGCTCCCATATAGCCACAGACTTTCTTGTATTACGGAAAGTAGACAATGTCTCTCCCATGCCATGGACATGATAATGCTTGTGTCAGAATGATCCATCGGTAACTGTTAAGTCTGTCATGTAGAATAAATTGGAATTGTAAATTCGAAATGAACATGACACATTGGTGTTTCTTTTTTCTAAATTTAATTTCTTTTTTAATACGTACTCCTTTACGAAGCTTTCATAATGTAATTATGTTTTGACAACGCACCATGTTTATTATTAATGTGAAAAGACAGTACCGTTTAATATCTGTCATAAATTCAGCAATGCATAGCGAAATTGCGTTCCACACTTTTGTATCTGCAACACGTCGCACAATACTTCCCTTTTTTTACTTTCTTGTATTCTTCTCTTCCTGAGCAAATTCATACATCATATCATGTAAACAAACGAGATATCAACTTTTAACAAAATTCGATGGATAAAAAGTATAAATGATCAAAATAGAGTCCATTATGATCATTCATAATCTTTATCCATCTTATTTTTATTTTGTCTATACCGTTATACGTGGTAAGGCATGCAACCAGTAGGAATGTTTTATTACGCACACACGCATGTAAAACTACGAGTTGGCTTTTTTAAGACAAGCGAAGGGTTATTATGCATTCACACCGTATGTCGGCTACAGAAGGGACGTGGTCAATTTATTTCTCTCGCTTCCTTTGTGTTATCTTTTTTTTCTGGTTTAAGAGCAGGTCTAGCCTTTACGTGTTGCAGACGAAAAGGTTAAAGTTTCCGACCGAGAAGGCACGCATACCGTAGTCCATGTTCTTCTTTTAATCGCTTAGAGGTGCCGTGGTCGAGTGGTTTAAGCACTTGACTTGAAATGTAAAGGTCGTGGCACTCATGTCATTTGGCAAGCCATTGATCTATATTTGCCACTCCACACCCATGAATAAAATGGGGACCTGGTACTCTATAGGATGTCAAAAGATCCACCCTAACAAATGCTCCAGATTTCGTACATCTTGTGACATCATCCGGCAATCATTAGTGAGCTAACAAGAGACAATGGTATGTATAGTATCACCTGAGCTGACCACCTGTTTACAATATACCATTTAGGATGGAGCTAAGCAGGTTTGAGGAAATTATTTAAAAACATATTTCTAAATTTATGAAACATAGTTAGATGTTTGAATAACAATATATGAGTTGTATGCTGCCCTACACATCAACAGGAATCAACTTATATATGGATTTCACCACACCTATAGGTTCGGCGCTGTTGCTCGATTGGCATTAGTATCTTTAATATCATTGAACACATTAACCACAGCTGTTTATGATTGTTTTGGTATGAAATTGTTGTTTTTCATATTATTAAGGAAATTCAATCGTTGCAAAGGTATTTATTTTGAGATCGTTTTTTCCCGTTACTTTTGTAAGCTCAAACAGTTAGAGTCGTATTTTCTTTGGAT
Source organism: Strongylocentrotus purpuratus (assembly GCF_000002235.5). Classification (NCBI taxonomy): domain Eukaryota; kingdom Metazoa; phylum Echinodermata; class Echinoidea; order Camarodonta; family Strongylocentrotidae; genus Strongylocentrotus; species Strongylocentrotus purpuratus. The sequence goes on from NW_022145595.1 coordinate 2,001,153, forward strand.
TTTTCTTTCTGAAGATACCGTAGCAATTTCTTTCACGGTGGTTTTAGTACGGCATGTTCAGTTGTCACTCACTTTCATTTCAACACGTTGACAGGAAGGAATTGTCAGCTCGTCATCATTTGCTCATTTTCGGCATGTTAATTTGTGTCCCGCCACAGAAGTAAGTTCTTTGGATTAATGATATAATTATGTAAATAATGTGTTGATGATGTGATTATGTAAAACAAGAAGGAAAAGGAAAGTTATAAACAAAAGTCAGAGTTCTTGGTAAATAATGTACACGTGAAAATAGGTTGAAGTTAGGAGCACAATTTTTGTGTAAAGGAATTTAAGGTAATGTGTCAGTGAGTGAGTTGTTAGTGATTTAGTTAAAGATATGATGGTGATTTGAAAATTGGTTTTGATAACAAGCAATATTTTCTGCTACACTCATACACTTAGGCAATTTAGAGGATATGGGTTATTCATTAATCAGGCATTTGTAGATTCTTTTCTATGTATATAATTATAAGGAAAACATAAATAAGAACCAGGTCACAAAAGGAATTGTACATTTCAAACCATTTATTAAGAACATGTCAGACTCAGAGTATGAACAAGATAACTCAAAATATGTTATTTTTTGTGCATTATCTTTACAGATTGAATAAATACCTACACCAGTAGGAACTATACATTCTAACGGGCACATCTCGGCTTGTTCACTGATCCAAACATAATTCAATTTCTCACGAAACTCCGGGATTGGAATCAGACGGACAAGATGGCTGAAACTGCAGGCGAGCTGAAAGCTAAGAGGAGAACGGCAAAAGGGAAGCTCACAAGGGGTATGAACCAACTACAGGCCCTTTTGAACACTGAAAGATCCATCAAGGAGGTAGATGAGAGCTATCACGAATTCCGCAAACTGTATGAAAATGTGGAGGCAAAGCATGATGCCTATTCTGAGGTTCTCGATGACACCGCGTATGAAGCAGAGCAGGCGTGGATGGAGGAGTGCATGAATAGCTTCATGCAGATGAAGTTGAAGGTTGTGGACTATGTAGGCAATAGTACCGGCGCGGATGACACGGTTGACACCACAAGAGAGGTTGAAAGCCCAAGGTCAGAAGTGAGAAACACAACAACATGTCATGTACAGATAGAGAAACCAAAGTTGCCACGTTTCTCAGGAGACATCAGAGAGTACCAGACCTTCAAATCGGACTTTAAACATCTTATCGAGTCCAAATACTCGGAGAGGGACTGTATAACCATTCTGCGTACTAGTTTACAAGGCAAAGCACTTGAAGTGATTCAAGGCATAGGAACAGACTACAACGCAGCTTGGGAGCAACTAGATATCATCTACGGTGATCAGAGGAATGTCGCAGATGCTGTTATCTACGACATCACGAAGTTCAAGAACTTGAAAGAAGGAGATGATAAAGGGTTCATTGAACTAGCAGGGTTAGTGAGGAGGAGTTACAACACTCTGAAGGAAATCAACAAGGAGGAGGACATGAACAATTCTCACATGTTGTCATTGATAGAGCGAAAGCTTACGAATGAAGATCGTAAAATCTGGTTACGTCAACAGAAGTCACCAACTTTGAAGTGCTTAATGGAATGGTTGAGCCAGGAGTTGCAAACTCGTATCAGGGCAACTGCATCGATTCGAGAAGGAAGGTCAGATAGCAAGCCAAGGCAGGGTGCCTTCATACACCATCTGACACAGGAGGACAAAGGAAATGAAGGTCGCAAACCAGACTTTAAGTGTTGGCTCTGTAAATCCAATGATCATTGGGTCGATAAGTGTCAGAAGGTCGTTAAGATGAGCCAGCAGGAGAGGTACGAGTTGATGAAGGAAAACAGGGCTTGTTTTAGCTGTCTGAAACGGGCTGGCAAGGAACATCGGATGACTACATGTCGGAGAAGAAAGAAGTGTGATCGATGTTCTTCCTTTCACCATCCTTTGTTACATTCAACCATAAAGATCCAGGAATCTACTGTGGATGTTGCAAGCACCGGATCGAGTGAAACTCTTCTGCCAATTCTTACAGTCAAGGTTCGTGGTCCAAAGGGAGCAGTCATTGGCAACTGTTTACTGGACTCGGGTTCTCAGGTGACACTCATCAGGAAGGGAGTAGCAGAGAAGCTCAACCTGGAGGGTGATCCGGTTCAAATAGTGATCACAAAGATCGGCGGAGATAGAGAGACTACTAATTCTAAGTGGTATCGGGTGAAGGTAGAGTCTTTGGACAATCATCGGGTTGTTAATGTGAAAGCAATTGGACTAGATGTGATCAACGACAACATCACAAGTGTTGAAGTTCGGGAGCTTGCAAGGATTTTCGATCTTGATAAGCTCAACAGAGGAGACGGGTCAGTTGATCTACTCATCGGTGCTGATTATGCAAGACTACATCTTGGTGACGTCAAGTCAAGAGAAAGAGGACATCTAGTGGCTACGCGAACTCCACTAGGTTGGGTGGTATTTGGTGGCAAGCCAGGACAGAGCAGTGGAAGTGTACTTAATGTACAGGTGGTTGGAAATCCTATTGACCTGCAGGATTTCTGGACGACGGAGTCCATGGGTGTGGCATGTCCAGCTATGGAGACAGATGAACAGAAGTTAATCACCAAGGCCTGTCAGAAGAAAGGACAGCAGTGGCTGGTACCGTACCCATGGTTGAAAGATCCTAGAGAACTTCCAGACAATAAGGTTCTAGTGGAGAAAATGCTCTGTGCTACTGAGAAAAGGCTGATGAAGGATGCAGAGCATGCAAAGGCCTATGACCATCAAATCAAGGAGATGGTTCAGATGGATTTTGCTAGGAAGCTAACGGCTGAGGAGATGGAGTCGTACAACGGTCCTGTGCATTACATCCCTCATCACGCCGTATTGAGACCAGAGAAAAAGAGCACACCGATACGAATTGTCTTCAACTCTTCATCAGTGTACCAAGGCAAGTGTCTCAATGATTTCTGGATGAAGGGGCCTGACCTGTTGAATAATTTGTTTGGAGTCATCATACGATTTCGGGAGAAGCCAGTAGCAGTCTGTGCGGACATCTCCAAAATGTATCATAGGGTGCTGATACCGGAATCTGATCAACACGTACACAGATTCTTGTGGAGAGACTTGCAAGTTGATAGAAAGCCTGATACCTATGTGATGCAAGTTGTTACCTTCGGTGACAAACCGGCTTCAGCAATGGCGCAGACAGCATTGAGGCTCACTGCAGAAGAGGGACGCACTCAGTCCCCAGAGGCTGCAGATGTGTTGAAGAGAGACTCATACATGGATGATATCTGCACATCTACAAATACGAGAGAGGAAGCTCAAGCCTTAACTGAGAGCATTGACAATATTCTCGCTAATGGTGGGTTTAAGGTGAAAGGTTGGACTTCAAGCACACAGCTAAAGGGAGCAGGAGGAGATGAAATGGAGAAAACTCTGATGGAGAGTCTAGCAGAGGAAAAGGTGCTAGGAGTCTTCTGGGACAGAAAAAGGGATGAGTTCTCTTACAGGGTGAAAGTTGAGAAGTTCTTGGATAAGGAGCTAACCAAGAGAATCATCCTAGGCCAGGTTTCTCGAATCTTTGATCCTATTGGCTACACAGCACCGTTTGTCATCCGAGCAAAGATAGGACTACAGAAGATGTGGGAAGCTGGCTATGACTGGGATGCAGTTCTTCCAGAGGAATGCCAGATAGAGTGGAAGAGATTCTTTCAAGAGATGGAAGAGCTCAAGGAAGTAACGTTTGAGAGATGTTTGACTCCGAAGGATGTAGTTGGGAAGCCGCTATTATGTATCTTCAGTGATGCATCAATGCACGCCTTCGGAGCATGTGCATACCTGAGGTGGGAAACGGAGGATGGAGACTACAAGACAAGATTTGTGGCAGCGAAATCACGAGTGGCACCACTGAAGCCACTGACGGTTCCGCGCCTTGAACTTCAGGCTGCAGTTCTTGCCAGTCGACTGTACAAGACGATAGTAGAGCAGCTGACGATGGAGATAGATGATGTCATCCTCTTTACAGACAGTATGATAGCCCTCTCATGGGTGAGGTCTAAGGCAAGGAACTTCAAGACGTTCATTGCTACTAGGGTAGGAGAGATCCAGAGCAACACAGACCCCAGCAAATGGCGACATATCTCAGGAGTAGACAACATAGCAGATGTGTTGTCAAGAGGACTGAAGGCAAGTGAACTGAAGGGGTCATGGCAACACGGTTCAGACTTCCTACAACAGTCAAGATCTGATTGGCCTGAGGAAGTGAAGGTTCTTACGAATCTACCTGACGTTGAGAAGGAGAGGCGTCATGAGAAGACGGTTCTAGCTGTGGGTTTAAGTTGTGACCTAATCGATTATGAGAGGTTCTCCAGCTGGAGGAAACTGGTCAGAGTCGCAACATTGGTGTTAAAGTTTGTGAAGAAACTAAAGGCTAGACGGGGAAATCAGGAGAAAGAGACCAGTAAAGGAATGACTCCCGCAGAACTAGAGGAGGGAGAAAGGTACATCATCAGAGACGTACAGAAAGGCATGGAATCACGAATCAAGAAGGGAGAACTGAAGTCCTTGAGTCCATTCATTGATGACTATAGAGTCATTCGAGTAGGAGGCAGGATAGATAAAGCGATGACATCATTCGAGCACAAGCATCCTGCTCTTCTTCCGTATGGACATCATGTTTCCAAGTTGATTACTCGTCATGTTCATGAGATGAGTCATAGTGGAGTAGCTGCAACAATGGCAAAGATAAGGCTAAAGTACTGGATTCTACGGGGCCATAAACTTATCAAAACGCTCAAGTACAGGTGTACTAAATGCAGAGCTTTTCTGCAAAAAGCTGAGACCCAAGAAATGGCCCAGCTACCTAGGGAGAGATTAGCTCCGAATACACCACCGTTCCACTTCACTTCGTGCGATTACTTCGGGCCACTAACCGTGCAAGTGGGACGCAACAAGACGTCGAAGCATTACGGAGTCATCTTTACCTGCTTGAACACAAGGGCCGTTCATCTCGAGCTGGCAGTAGATTGCAGTGCCATGGAGTTTATGCAGGTACTGCGGCGTTTTTTCGCTGTGAGAGGACAACCGGCCAGCATCCTAAGCGACAACGGCACTCAGTTTGTCGGTACTGAACGGGAGTTAAGGAAGATGACTGAGGGACTGTCCAACGAAGAACTTCAGGACTTTTGTGCTGAGAGAGGTACCGTATGGAGATTTACCACTCCAGGAGCACCACATCAGAACGGCTGTGCGGAGGCTTTAGTCAAAAGCTGCAAACATGCTTTGAAGAAGGCAATAGGGGAGCAAGTGTTGGCACCATTTGAGCTTTTAACTTGTCTGGCTGAGGTGGCGAATCTGGTCAACCAGAGACCAATTGGCAGGCTGTCGACCGATCCAGATGATGGCGGATACATCTCACCGAATGACATGCTTCTGGGACGAGCATCAGGGAACGTAGCGCAAGGTCCATTCTTGGAAACGCGAAATCCGAGGCACAGAGTAGAGCTGGTTCAGCGCATCGTAGATTCATTCTGGCAACGCTGGACGCGGGACGTATTGCCACTGTTAACTCCTAGAAGAAAATGGAATGTGCATCGACGTAATGTACGCGTTGATGATATCGTTATGTTCGCAGACGCGAACTCTGTGCGTAGCAAGTGGACAATTGCTCGCATAATCGAGGTGTTTCCGGGTGATGACGGTAAAGTACGGAACGTGAAAGTAAAGACTATGAACTCTGAGTACCGTCGCCCGATCACGAAGATTGCTGTAATCTATCCCGCAGAAGGTTACGAAGATTAGGTTACACGAGAACTTTAAGTTTGAAACATTGTAAACTTAAGAACAGATTAATCTTTGCATTTTTTTTTGGATGTAAGATTTTCTTCATTTATATCATGAGGACAAATTCCCTCATTGGGTGGGGAGGATGTTTTGGTATGAAATTGTTGTTTTTCATATTATTAAGGAAATTCAATCGTTGCAAAGGTATTTATTTTGAGATCGTTTTTTCCCGTTACTTTTGTAAGCTCAAACAGTTAGAGTCGTATTTTCTTTGGATTTTTCTTTCTGAAGATACCGTAGCAATTTCTTTCACGGTGGTTTTAGTACGGCATGTTCAGTTGTCACTCACTTTCATTTCAACACGTTGACAGGAAGGAATTGTCAGCTCGTCATCATTTGCTCATTTTCGGCATGTTAATTTGTGTCCCGCCACAGAAGTAAGTTCTTTGGATTAATGATATAATTATGTAAATAATGTGTTGATGATGTGATTATGTAAAACAAGAAGGAAAAGGAAAGTTATAAACAAAAGTCAGAGTTCTTGGTAAATAATGTACACGTGAAAATAGGTTGAAGTTAGGAGCACAATTTTTGTGTAAAGGAATTTAAGGTAATGTGTCAGTGAGTGAGTTGTTAGTGATTTAGTTAAAGATATGATGGTGATTTGAAAATTGGTTTTGATAACAAGCAATATTTTCTGCTACACTCATACACTTAGGCAATTTAGAGGATATGGGTTATTCATTAATCAGGCATTTGTAGATTCTTTTCTATGTATATAATTATAAGGAAAACATAAATAAGAACCAGGTCACAAAAGGAATTGTACATTTCAAACCATTTATTAAGAACATGTCAGACTCAGAGTATGAACAAGATAACTCAAAATATGTTATTTTTTGTGCATTATCTTTACAGATTGAATAAATACCTACACCAGTAGGAACTATACATTCTAACGGGCACATCTCGGCTTGTTCACTGATCCAAACAATGATTTTATTTAATAATAGTAACATTAATAATATCAATGATAGTGATATTAATATTAATAATAATAATAATAATGATAATAAAGGAAAGGGAAAGAAGAAGAATAGGAAGAGTTGGCTCATGTATATAGCGGTCATGTCTGTCAAATTCGACACTCCTGACGTTCTACAATTATCATTGTTATTACTCCGGCTTTAGTATGGCAGTCATTAATATAGCGCTTGACTTTCCAAGGAATTATTTCCTGCCAGGTACCAATTTACCTCACCTAGGTCGATTTTGGCAAATATACGTGAATGTCTTGCTAAAGGACATTAGTGTCGCAGCAGGTCTAGAACCGCGAACCATGTGAACACCAGTCCGGTGACTTTAATATCCACTAGACCACGACACATCTATTTGGAGGGAATTGGGGAAAAAGGCGTTGTGTCTGAAATTGTGTATTAAAAGACGTTAGTCTTCCGTCCCGCATGTTACATACCCCACACTCCTTATCTCTGAAGCAGACAACGCGAGGCATCTGTGCCATTTCACTCTTGTTTACAAAAATAGAAATTACGGGTACGTCCGTGTGGCAATCAAGCCCCAATCCAGATGATTCAATCGAAAATTGCCTGAAATCATCGTAGATTAATGAAAGGCCTTCGTCCTCATAGAATAAGTATCACAGCAGATGGCAAGGAACGCCACGTATACAGTACATCACGTCGATGGATCCGGAAATAAATTTGAATGTCTCGTCTATGAGGCTCACTGTCCATTATAGCTCACAAGATAGAACATCCGGAGAAAACATAATCATTTCATAATTGTTTCATATTTCCTGTCACGTGGTCATCCCGGTGAAAGAATGATGCTAATTTGAATACTGAGTATATTACAACTACAAATGCTTGTTAAATAGACAATGAATTTCATGATTATAATTACGTCCGGGTTTCGGAATGGTCATGGTATAGAGATTGTAAGGGTTTCAGGGCTGTTCCAGAATTTCAAATTGACAAACCAATTAACGCAATCAAATCCCTATGTAAGGGAAAAAAGAACGCAACAGAAATTGTTTTTAAAAAAACTTCTAGAGGCTCATATCAAGAAACATGAATTTCGTGATTGTCGGCATTTTAGGAAGGTTCGTAAGAGGCTTATAAAGGTATGTATCCCCCCCCCCCCCCCCCCCCCCCCCACCGCCGGAAAAAATGATATTATTTCAAAATTAAAAACACAAAATTAAATAGTTTTAAGTAACAATAATCAATTGTAAGAACGCATATGGGTGGAAAGGGAATACTTTCTATGTCTCTTAAAAGAGTCAGAAAATAATAATATTCCATTCTTATATAGCCCAAATTACATTATAACGTTCCTATGTGCTTCCAAAGATTTATTACCCTAGCTTTTAATAGCTCCGGCAGCCTTTATAAGCGCACAGTGCATTTCAAGGTATAATTCTACCAGGTACTCATTAACCTCATCTGGTCCGAGGATTGCAAATGTAGATTAACGTCTTGCCTGTGGACATTAGTGCCTCGGCGGGACTCGAACCGCGGACCTTATGATCTACAGTCCGGTGACAGTCGTCTCGACCACGACATCTCTAGATGTGCGAGAATTCGTATTAACCGCTGGCATTGATCAGATTAATCGTTACCCATGACAAATTGGGTACAAATTTTCCTTTCAAAGTTCATATTGCTTTTTTTTTTTAAACTCAATCAATCAAAGTACGCCATGTTAGACCAATTGTATCAGCGTTTTTGTTTGTTCTGCCACCTATCGCGTGTAGTGGGAGATTAAACCTGGAGTGGTCATTTTGATAGATATCCATAAACTGTTCAATAATTTCGGTATCGTGGCATTTTACGGTATTTTAAGAAAACTTTATTTATTCATCGTTATTTGTGTTCGATGATGAACGCAGGTGTTTTGGGGATAATGGCAAACGGCCACTGCTTTATCCGTGAACTGCGCCAGTCAGCTACCGTATGGACTGATGGTTATCTCAATAGATCACTTAACTTTACCGGTTTCATCTAATCGCAATGTCTATTTATACTTAGATGAGCAATGGCCATTAGTCAATATATTCTCCCAGTCGTACGTTTGGTTTTCCATTCGGACAAGACAAGGTGATCATCATTTCATCATTTCCCTGCACCTTAGCTTAATTTGAAGGAGAAATGTCAATCTTGAATCGTTTCCTCTGCATTCAGTACAATCCGCTATGCACCTGTATTATATCAAGGCTGTTTTCGCCGATGAAATTTAAACAACTTTCCCAAAAACCTTATCAAAAAATTTGCATTACAGCCCCGGCAAACCTTCTTTTTTCGTTATCCTTGAATAATGTTAGATTTTTATACAGATGTATCCCCTATAAAATTCGTTAGTGAAATATAAATCAATTGTTTGTTGTTGTTATTTTTAATCTTTATATTTAACGTGCTTTAATTCCGTAACTCACGAAAAGGTAATCACTATATTTTACGAGGGGTATAAATGGGATCGTAAAGATCAGTACCCTTTCAGATAAATACGAGCATCCATCTTTGGATTTATACTTTATCTTCTGAAAATACTCCTAGACCATCTGATTCCGATTTGTAAAGAGACACTACCCATCCATCTAGAGTCTTCACCCTAGTGAACGACCGACTTACTAATTGCAGAGCGTCGGTAATCACTTCTATAGAACATTCTCCCAGGCAACATGTGGAAAGCACTCCTGCCTTCACCAGAGATATAACCGTGTGATAAGGCGTGGGCCTTGCTGATAGCATATGGATTACCTCTTTCGTTTGCTATTACCCCACATTTTGCTATTACCCTGATCAGACTAAGCTCGTCCTTTTGCCGATGGAGCTTAAATACGATATAGCTGACATTTTGTCGCCCTATCAAATGATCAATGTGAGTGCAAGTTCGTGCAGCCGATGATGGAGTATGCGTGAGCACACGTGTTTTGATTATATTTCGTTAGCACCCGGACTCCTTTTTATCTTGTTCATATGCATGATGACATGATAATAAAGCACTTTGTGATAGTACTTATCACCATTGATCTCTGTCAAATCTCTCGCAACATATTTTTTAAAGTAAATATGACACTGTATGAGATTTTGGTCCACATTGTGTTAATATGATTTAAGAAGTGTTATGCGATTACCCTTTTAATTTTTATTCTCCTATACAAAATTACACAAGAGCGAACATTTCCTTGTTTAGATCTTAACCGAAATGTAATTCATTTTCAAGCAAACTTTAAGAAAAAATCCCTTCGGAAAAATGCTTGATAATAATATATCTGTAAAGCGCTTAGGTACATCGTTGGATCGGTGTATTGAGCGCTATATAAAAAATCGGATTATTATTATTATTATTAAGAATATAAAAATTGTATTCATTTGACTTACTTATTCTGATATTAATAAACATTGTTTATATTACATTTTTAAATTACCATTTTGTCGTATCCAGAAGCATTATTTTCAATCTTAAGGGATCAGTATTTAACTATCATTGATATCAATTAAAACGATTTATCATGATCATCTTCTCATATCGATACGTTGTTAATTAGGTCAACATCAAGCTAGCTGACATGTAAATGTCAGTTAGCATCTTGAGAAACCCGATGAATTAAACATCGATTTTGGTCTGTTGTTTTAGCTATAGCAATTTATCTCTCCGGTCATGGTCCGACAGAATAATTAGCCTGCTGTAAAAACGGTTATTGATCTTTTGTTTCAAAAGTAGGATGTTATGATTGGCTTCGACTTATTATTGATTGGACAGACGAGCCTCGTATTAATTTCAGGGTCATCTTGTTGCTAAAATGCATGTGTCTGACTCAAATTAAAAAAAACAATTGATTGCTATGAAACGTTTTCAAAGTGGAAGGTGCACTTTCGGCGTATAAGGCGCACAGACAACTGCAACGAGGGACGTTGGTAAAACCTCATCATAATGATTGATTTATAATCACGATAAAGAACGATATTATTCCCGTCTGTATGTAGTACTATCTTCTTAACCCATTACCTACTGGAACCGGGTGGCTCCTGTATTAAGCTTATGTGAATGCGAGAATCCACTTGCCAACAGGTTAATAAAAGCTATAGCGCTTAGATAATTTCAAATGGTCCTAATCAATTGTGAATCATTTAAGGTTTAAGAAACGACAATTGAACGGAAGAAATGCTTACCGGGTTGTACTCTCAGTATTTCAGCCGATCCTAGAGGACTGGGTGGTGAAGTAGTAGCCCTTCGACCTGAGGACAGCCTCTTCCATCGTGTGTCCGACTGAGAGGGCGCTTTAACTCGAGGAACTATGGCCGTCGCAGAGTCGGTGTGGCGTAATCTCTCGCACCAAGTAGCACAGCAGCATCCGCACAGTTTATCCATCACCGCACTTGCGGTGTTCCCAAGGTTCATTATTTTGCTATGGTTCGGGTAAGATCCGACAATTGTCTGTGTAAGAAAACAGATAAAGCCTATGTTTATATATCTAATCTGAAGGGAAAGTGGGAAAGTTGACGAGGATATCAATCACTTGTCCATACAATACAGCGTTAGAGAAAGCAATGATTAATCTTTAATGGCAATTTCAAATTATACAAAACGTATCTACCGTTCTTTCCGCGTCAGATTTTAGTATAGTATTGTCATCCAGATCATAAGCAGAATGTCTCTTTACCAAAAAGGTGTTCCTCCCATAGCACCGCCCCGATTTTTACCACCTGCGTGTATTAATTGAATTATACTTCCATCTTATAGACCACAAATTATATTTTGTTTAAAGCCCTTTTCATTTTCATCTGAATAAAGTTAGCAATTATTGGCCATATACTCTGTTGATATAATCTTAACAACTTGTATATGTGCAATGTTATAACTTTTCGTGGATCTCGTTTGTGGTCTATATACGGTTTGTAATACACATACGATAAAAATGTTAAAGAAAAGTATGTTGAGGACTGTAGCCAGAAATCTGTAATGACTTTCAATGAAAGCAGCCTTAATCAGAATAAGTGAGGTAATATGATCTCAAGTGATATGAAATTAATAGATATGCCATGAAAAATGGTCACATCCTGAAAGGAAACTAACAAAAGAGGAAACAGTTTATCAGCGGTCTCGTGTGGCATTGGAACATGTCATGTGAGTCAAAATATGTGTTTAAACAAGTCATGTCCTTACAGAGAAAGATTAAGTTAAGTAATCCTAATGCGATTATACTATGAACGAACAAAAAAGCCTAAAAAGCAATTGTTAGAAAATGATTAGTGTGTAGGGCATAATATTCAATGTATACTGTGAGGTGTCGGAAAGATTCGAAAGAAATTAAATTGACTCAAGTTAGATGAAAATCACACGCACAACATGAAAATGGATATATGGGACTACACACACTTGTGGCATTATACAATTTCTTTTATCAGCTATATCTCGTCATATTCATATAAGAAGTCAGTTGAAGAGCAATCATTCTACTATGATATTCATCCAAACTGACTTAAACTAACGAACCTTCATCTTTACTAGAACATAACCGTTTCTTTAAATCGTTAAAAAAAATACCCCCCCCCCCCCCCCCCAAAAAAAAAAAAGGTGCAGTCGTCAAAGGAAGGTCCTCCCGAATAAGTCTTATTATTTGCATCCAGTCTTACAAAGAATTAGTACACTTAAACATAGATAGATACAAAAGGTACGAACCGGGTTATATCAAATAGAATTTATCGTGAGAGGCAATAGTAGGTTCTTATCTACAGTAGATCACATGCATGGGGGCGGGTAATAGACTATAAAGACTTAAACTTGGTTTGATTAATATGGTCACTAAGATTTGTAACACATTGGGGATTATGCATCGGGATGTGAGGAGGCATACTGAATACAAGGTAATGATGTAAACTGATAAACCCCTAATTGATTGATCATGACCGTGAAAGACTCTGGCAAGGGTGTTGGCACCTTCGGGGATTCTCTTTAATCCTCAATCCAACTATGTCTTTTTTCATCTAAACCCTCTCTCTCTCTCTCTCTCTATCTGAATCTGTATATATTACAGTCGTCATAATGATTACCATTATTATCATCATCATCTTCATCATCATCATCATCTTCGTTAAAAAACAGATCATTATAAATGTTATGTATTTTTTGCTTATCTATGATTCATTGTCAAAAGGTACTTTCTAGTATGTTATGTTTGCTACAGTATGTTACCGAAAACCATTTAGGCCTATGTTTATATGGAATGCGACAGAAAATAAATAAAATCAAAAGAAATCTCTCTCTGTCCTTTTGTGTACTTTCTCTCTCTCTCTCTCTCTCTCTCCCTTTCTATCTCTCTCTCTCTCCCTTTCTATCTCTCTCTCTCCCTTTCTTTCTCTCTCTCTCTCTCTCTCTCTCACTCTCTCTCTCTACCTTTCTCTTTCTCTCTCTCTCCCTTTCTCTCTCTCTCTCTCTCTCTCCATCCTTCTCCCTTTCTCTTTCTCTCTCTCTCCCTTTCTCTCTCTCTCTCTCTCTCTCTACCTTTCTCTTTCTCTCTCTCTCCCTTTCTCTCTCTCTCTCTCTACCTTTCTCTTTCTCTCTCTCTCCCTTTCTCTCTCTCTCTCTCTCTCTACCTTTCTCTTTCTCTCTCTCCCTTTCTCTCTCTCTCTCTCTTTCCCTTTCTCTTTCTCTCTCTCTCCCTTTCTTTTTCTCTCTCTCTCCCTTTCTCTCTCTCTCTCTCTCTCTCTTCTCTCTCTCTCTCTCTCTCTCTCTCTCCCTCCCTCCCTCCCTCCCTCCCTCTCTCATCCTCTTTCTCTCTGACTCTCCATTTCCCTGTGTTTTATGTATCTACTCTTCGATGTGTACTTTTTAAAACTATTTCCTTTAATTTGTTTGTTGTTTTGTTTGTGTGACATTCATGATAATTATGTTTAACGTACAATACAAACAAAAAATGCAAATACTGTTTAGGCCTTCCCAAAGTCCTTTACTATAATAAAGAACTAACAATAAATTTCATTCAAACGTTAGACCTAAAATCAGGTCGTTTATTATATTAATACGACATATGATTTTCCGAAGAGAGAGAGAGAGAGAGAGAGAGAGAGAGAGAGAGAGAGAGAGAGGAGGGGTGGGTTTCAAGGTACTAGATGTTTGCAACACTTGGATATGTAATGTTTCGATAATGCTCGATCTTTTCGCTCGACCCTTTTACATCCTTCAAGATAGAATCCAGTGACTTGTTTAATCAACCAACCCCTAAACGTAATTCCTACTACTCCAAGCTATATTGTGTATGAGAGAGAGAGAGAGAGAGAGAGAGAGAGAGAGAGAGAGAGAGAGAGAGAGTGTGAGAGAGAAAGAAAGAAAGAGTGGTCGTCGATATCGACATTTTTCTACTGAGGTTCAACATATTATGTACACTTGATATTTTGATATTTAGTTGGGTACGATGTGGTACAGGTATTTTACCTTTCTTTTTACCAAAAGTTACCTATTTTTCTCTATTACTTTCTTACTCTCTCTCCTACTCTCTCCCTTTCTTTCATCCTCTCTCTATCTCTCTCTCCCTCTCTCATTCTCCCTTTGTATGAACTCCTCTCCGATTCCCTCTCTAATATTCTATCTTATCCTCTTTTCTCCTCTGTTGCTTTGACTATACAAAATAGTCATTTTTTCTCCCGTCCCTTCTATACCCTTCTACTTACTGGACTGATACCTTCTTTCTTTTTTTCTTTTTTAGATGATCGACATAATGCACAATCCTAACTCAAGTTTTGAGTACGACGTACTCTGATATCACAAAAACAAATCTAATTTCGATCTGAAAGATGTTTTCTTATTAAATTTTACCTTGATTGATGTTTTGATGAAGCAACAGCAAAAGTCATGTTTCAGATTATATTTCCCAATTGCCCAACTCGTGAGAATAGCCGGCTTTGCTCATGTGATTACGGACAAGACACAATGATCTTATTAACCCGAGTTCGGGTCTAATATGGAATACGTACCGATCATGCCGATGAGTTTTAAAGAATTTCCGTTCATAAACATGCATGTCGATAATAATGAAAAAGGTAAACAACCAGCGAGTACGAGCATAGAAACCAGATTATTTACAAAGAAATCAGGCAGTTTGTCACATTTGCTGTGGTTAGTCAGTGATTTTAACGTAAATCGAATTTATCAATTGGCAATTTCGTTGTTTGAAGCCCCACTGTCCTACTTGTAGCTACCTGCTCCCTCTATATAGAAAACTTCCTCAATCGATGCCTGTTGGTTCCCCGTGATCCTCTATTTCTTATGTTATTTGAGAGCTGAGGTAATGAGATAGCCACCTGTCAGTGACCTCGCTGTCTGGTCTAATCCCTCCTTGCCAAACTAGTGGAGATAAGCTTTAAATCAAGAATTTAAGTATTAAGATGTAGTAATTGGAGTTTGTTTCTCTTCATATAATCAAGTGTTTAGTGCGTGGTTGCTTGGAATTGATAATAGTGGTCCTTTTTCGGCTGGTGTTTTTTTTTAAATGTTGTTGTTGCAATTTAAAGGAAAACACACCAGTCATCAAAGGTTATTCTAATTATTCATTGCCTTGATATAAATATATTCAGAACAAGAGGGATATCTAGAATTAGAGATTCGTATCGAAGTTATTTTCATTATACATGCAATATTGAAGGTTAGGTTAAACTCGAGGCAGATGGTATTTAAAAAGGGAGGTAACACATCAATAACAGTTCTGCAAGAAATAGATTGATATATTATCACGCCTATCTATATTACACCAGGAAAGGTCATTTTGTCATTATGGAAATGGGGGGGGGGGTGTCGAAAAAGGATTGGAATATAGGGGCGGTCTACTTTTAGTTGTAACTGTATAGGAACGATTTTTCCCGATTGATCGCTATTAATGGAGCTTACCAGTATTCAAGCGCTATCGCCTTTTCCGCGCATGAAGGAGAAGATTGGAAGGTGTAAAGTGGGTGTAGAAATGTCATCATTAAGGATATTAGATAAGGAACAAAATGAATGGAGGAAAGGGGAGGAAAATAAGTGAGAGAGGGGAAGAGAGATGAATAGAGAGGTAGAGAGTGCATGTGGGCGGGGGTGCGTCCAAGGGAGAATGATGGAGAGGGAGAGAGAAAGGGAGAGAGAGAGAGAGAGAGGGAGAGAGAAAGAGAAAGAAGGAAATTGGTGGACATTATGATGTAGAAATATAAGAAGGGAGGAAAGACACAGTGTTGATGCCTGTGTACAACAGTACGACAGTGGTAGTGGCATAGCAAAATGAAATGAGATAGAGGAAAATGGTAAGAGTGACCAGTATAAATACAGACAGACAAAAAGCGTGAGAGAGGAAGGAACAAGTAACTGATAAATATTTGTGTGTGTGAGAGAGAGAGAATGAGAGAGGGGTGATAAAGAGAGTAAATGTGAAAGTGTATGTGTGTGTGTACTTGAGAGAGGAGAGAGAAATAAAGAGACAGCTAGAGAAAGAAGGAGGGAGAGGGAGAGAGAGAAAGAAGGAGAGAGATAGAGGAAGAAGGGGAGAGAAGGAGAGAGAGGGAGAGAGAGAGAGAGAGAGAGAGAGAGAGAGAGAGAGAGAATTAGGTTACCCTGGAATCAACAATAATAGAAACTCAACACGTGTGCATTCTGATGAAAGCTATGGGGCGGCAACAAAATAGTATTTACTGTATCTGGTGAGGCTTTTCAATCACCTTTGCCATTATTCCTATAGGTGCATTTCTTACGCTTTTTCTTCTCCCAAAGGAATATTCCCCTCAATCTTAGGTTCGCTCGACATCTTTCTTTGCTTCTCCAATGTCGTTTCTCTTTCTGTTAATGTGTATCCCTCTTTTATATTTAAAACTTGTTAAACCTCTTGCTTCTTTTGATATTAAAGCTATAGTTTGATTACGAGACGTTGAATTACTAACATGTGCGTGATGTATACTTTTTTGTTGCATGTCAGTAACGTATCGACCGTGTCCCCCCCCCTTCCCCTTCATCCTCTCCGGTCAGATAATCATGAATCCGACAAAAACAGGAAAGATTTCCGTCTCGACAAAGGTGATAACGCAATTTTTCACGCCTATTACTGGCATAAATGACCCCCTAACATTAAAAAATAATGTGGAAATATATTTTATGAAAACAGGCTGAGTTACTCTCTCTCTCTTAAGCGTGGGAAGATGACATTATAGCTAACCCCCGGAGGGTATTTTATCGGTTGAAACATGGATTTGGTTGATTAGTTTGGTCTTTGCTTTAGATTACACAATACATCTTCATTTGGGTAAGTGCAGTATACAAACATTGATTCATGTTAAATAATTGATTAATAGGAGAAAAAATACGACAAACATGAGAACAAAGAAGGTGGATAGAGAGGAACAAATGAGACAGTGCGGGTAAAAGAGACGGGGAATGGTAGAAGGAGGAGGAGAAGGAGGAGAGGCAGAGAGAGGGCAAAAGAGAGGGAGGGAGAGAGAGAGAGGGGGGGGCAGACGGACATATAGACAGACAGAGTGAGGGAGGGTAGGATAAAAAAATATATATATCATTCGTTATTAAAGTTAAAATTAACCATTAAAACAATCTATAGAAAACAAGATAGCAACGAAAGATAATAAGGATATCTACAAAAGTTAACAAAGAGAGGGGACATAAAATTAATGAGGGCAAACGGAACTCATAAGCGCCCTCCTTAACAAACAGAGAGGAAAAACGTACAGTACCAGATTAACGAAGAAAATACTTTTGCACTGGAAATCCAATACAAGTGAACCGCCATCGTATGAAATTGAAGAAATGCTACTGGCATCATTCAATGGAAGATGTCTTAGCTGATTTGAGTACTTACATCGGGAAATCTCTGTAATATCCCTACCCGGAGCCCCCCCCCCCCACCCCCACCCCCCCCCCCCCTTTGCCCTACATAGTCAAATTCTACTACATTTACGAGGTAAAGTAACCTTCTAATGGGTTTCAAAACATATCAAAGTTGTCTTCCCCGGTGTAATTATACCATTCTGATTGTCTGCTTTACTTTTGAAATAGAACAAACGATATATTATATATGTTTTAATCGCACATTGTTATTGTAAACAGCACAGTGCAATGAACTGACGGAGAGGGACAGCGGGGAAAGGGGGGGGGGCAAGGTAGAAAAGGGAAAGATAAATATAAATGACGAGCAGACATAGAAAGAGAATGGTATACAAGAGATGCAGGGACTTGGAGAGAGAGAGAGAGAGAGAGATAAAAGAGAACACAATTGAATAAGTACAAACAGAAGGGAGGTAGAGGGGTGGGCTGTAGGAATAAACGTAGTAACATGGGGAAAAGGTGAGAGAGTCAGAAGAGAACTTCGAGAACGATTTACCCCAATTATGATGCCACAATGGCACAAAAATGCACTTTGGTGGAAAAAAAATTGATCTATTCATTTTAAAATCCGCAGTGCTTGTCTGAGACGAATATTGTCGAATTTTTACAGCAGTCCGACATAAAAAAGAACGAATATGACATCATATGATTTCATGAAAAGAGAGCAAGTCATGTAGTAAAGATGCTTTTAAAAGTCCCTCGTGTATTAGGAAATCCATCTTCATGGGGATGAATGAATGAAAACATATCAATGAAAGGATATCGGAAAAGGAATGTCACTATATTCCAAAGTGGTACATCAGAGGAGCAAGATTCCAAACGGTGTTAACTCATTTTTTTGTAATAAAAAAGTGATTTGTGACAAATTAAATGTGCGTACACCCTGAGACATTCACTGAAATCAAGACCAGATATGGGTAATTATGGGCACAGAGATTAAAGATGATTATAATTAAAGATGATAATAATTATACCAGATCGGATAAACACAGTAAGGAATGATTTTTACCCGAACCCAGTTACTGAAAAACCCTTAAATAAAGAAACAAAACCGATGGTTAACAACAACTGCAAAATAAAAACAGATAACCAAAATAGAAGCATTCTGTTAATACACTGTTGCTCATAACGGTGGAATATTTTTTTTTATCCCAATTTATGGAATTATTTTAAAAATTATTTAAAAATACTAGATCTAGATAATAGTATACAGTCTCAGATTTTATTGAATAATAATTTGCCAATATGTGTTTTGCGTGACTGCTAAAGCATGTATATTATGCTACTATGTTTATTAACTAGGGGACCTATGCCCTTAAGTCATAAATGACAGTAATGAGGATTAATGCCTCACAAAAGGGCACTAATATAGCACATCGACACGGTGTTGATCCTGGGGCCTCACAGTTACGAGGCCATTGCTTTGTCACTGAACCATGACTGTACGCAGCGGGGGCTATGGTAGGGGGCAGTTTCCATAAATTTAAAAAAAAACAGAAAATGCAATAAATTTTCAATAATTTATTGCATTCTACCCCGGTCCCCAACATAAACAAAATCTTCTGTGTGCCCATGCCTTGAGCCATAATGCATGGCCGTCCAGAGGATTTTTTTATGTTGGGGACCGGGGTAGAATGCAATAAATTATTGAAAATTTATTGCATTTTCTGTTTTTTTTTTAATTTATGGAAACTGCCCCCTACCATAGCCCCCGCTGCGTACAGTCATGGTTCAGTGACAAAGCAATGGCCTCGTAACTGTGAGGCCCCAGGATCAACACCGTGTCGATGTGCTATATCAGAGCCCTTTTGTGAGGCATTAATCCTCATTACTGTCCTTTATGACTTAAGGGCATAGGTCCCCTAGTTGATAAACATAGTAGCATAATATACATGCTTTAGCAGTCACGCAAAACACATATTGGCAAATTATTATTCAATAAAATCTGAGACTGTATACTATTATCTAGATCTAGTATTTTTAAATTATTTTTAAAATAATTCCATAAATTGGGATAAAAAAAAATATTCCACCGTTATGAGCAACAGTGTATATAACTTATTTGAAATACACTAATCTGATAACCATCAATTCATTTATGATGCTGGTGAAATCGCAATTTCCAATGCAATTTCATTTTAATATATACCCTTGGGTACCAATCAGATTTTAATTGGAATCTAGTGCAGTTTGGTAAAGTCATATCTAGTAGCGCCTGTACTCATGATTTGTTGCGATGGTTTGGGGGTTGTGTTATCAGTATTAGTGTAGATAGCGTGAGACAAACACAGACTTCTAACCTTTTCATGCATAAAGTGATGATGGAGCGTTAATATTTAAAACCATTTTAACAAATCATAAAACATAAAAGGTTAACGAAGGAAAAGAGAGGGAGACGGAGAGACAGAATGGGAGAGTCCAGGTGATTTTCCTAAATCTGTTTTTAAGGGTTGTTTTCAGGGAGTAACAATAATAGGCAATCAGGGTAGCAGCTGAGCCCATCTGACAATTCTAAACAAACTGTCGCGACTGTGTAAAAGATAAGCTCCATGATTTTCACAATCTAATACCATATTTAAATGTTTTTATTACTTGGATTTGGTGTTGTGTTCTGTTTGTTTGTTTATTCGTTATAATATCTACTGAGTTGTATACTATACAGTTTCTTGCAATAGTAGGTTTTATACTAAACAATGCTTTGAAAAAAGAACTGTAGCCAAGGGTAACACAATAATTTCTTAATCGGTTCCTAATCACATAATTGTGTGTGGGTGTTTATCCCCTTCTTATTGCGCTCTTTTGTTAAAAAGTGTGGGAAAGGATTGAAGGGGTATGGACAAAGTGAGAGATAATTGGATTTGAGGGAAACAGAGGAAATACATCTAAATTTTGCAGCACACACAAAAAAATAACGTCCCATCTTTAATAACTTCGCTGCCTTAGAGCTTACCAAAATAGGCTCGTGTTCCAAATAACGCTCAAGACATTATCACCTCACTATCGGATTTTTTGTTAGGAAAATAATAGAGTTGTTTTTCTTACCAGTTAGAGTACAAGAGTTGTCACAACATAGCTTGCAGCCTTTATCTGATTACAAATCTACTTGAGCAGAGATGAGCAATTAAGGTTGAGTTAAATGTCATCATAACAGAACAAAGCATTAACCTTCAAAATCATACACCGCATGATGATAAGGGCAGGCTTCCATCCCTATATCCCATTTGGGGGAACAATAATTGTCCTTGCTTGTTTCTTGTAAAGCCTTCATTTCGGAAATGATCTCTTCCCCTTGCGATTTTCATCGTGGTATTTCCTTAACTGATATTTCATTTGATTCGTGACTATGATGATGCACTGTTTGATATTTTTTAAATGGATTGAGATCTAGATCAGCGGCATAACAAATTTCATTTCACTATACGGCTTAAGATTAATACGTGTCATTTCAGCAACAACAACACCAACAACTCCATCACAACAACAGCCAATAAGAACATGATATTTCCATTCCTAATTTGACAAATGACATAGATTCCCGGAATAGACTTTCCTTCTTAAGCTTTTTGTAATCTATTCTGGTTCATTGGTATTCTCTTCTCCTCTTCTGCCCTTTTTCGGTGCATTATCATTAGCCAACGGAAAGTGCAGATGAGACGCATTCTCTATCTTTCGGGAAGGAAGGGATTAAAGTGACTCACTAACATTGTTGAAGGTTGATGAAAAAATTGCGTAACGTTTGTATGAAATGTTATTAATTACATTCCCTTTACTGTACTAACCCTCTAACATGAAAAAATCCTGACAAAATTCTCAAACCACAAAAATATTCATGGTTTTCTTTGAAGGCATCACTGTGCGACACCATCCTATATTCTCGCAACCATTTTTGAATTTCCGAACCGTTTATCCATGAAAATCAGACTTAAAACAGGCTTTGAAAAAAAATGTCAACACTTAAATGTCTGGAACAGTATAAAGAACCAATTCATCGCTTTTTGACGATTTTCATTCAGCTAAAATGTAATTTAATTGTAATAATATAGTTGGGAGAGTTTAGGAATCGATCAGATCAGTTTTTCCCAATTTGTATCATTAATAATGGTCTGTTTTTACTCAAACTTTAAAATTATCTTTAATTGTACATCAAGCATTGAAGTCACTTAGCACCATTTTCTCTCATCTAGACAATGTTACCAAGTCCGTTTAACATCACTCCGTATTAATGTACACTTGTATAATATGTATATCTCATGGCTCTATTTGACAAATATATCATTGTTACGACTTTTTCTAGATATTTATCATACTTTTTATCTCAACTTATGTAAAAAGCAACACAAGACGCCTAATTTAGCTAGCTCTCTATGACTACTAACGACGCAAACGAGGAACGATTGTCTACCCAAGCATAAAGATGTTGTAAAACATGATTAAGGATGTTCACAGCAGCTGTCTGTAACATGATCAACATGATGCATCATCGTGGCGCTGTCATCAAATGATGCAGTGTGAACTGATGCTGTCATCAAATGGTGCAGTGTGAACAGGTCACTGTCATCAAACGATGTAGTGTGAACAGGTACTGTCATCAAATGGTGCAGTGTGAACAGGCACTGTCATCAAATGGTGCGGTGTGAACAGTCGCTCTAACGTCTTTATGAATTACCACCATCTATCAGTAACCCCTTTTCTGAGACGGGTTGTAAGATGTGGAGTTTGCACTTTGAAAACACTTAACCCCAGCTGGCAACGGGGACATGAAATTGATGACTTTATTTTGGGGTCGGTATACGTTCAGAGATCTTTACACTGTCGGTCTCGTCTTGTCTCTCTGTTTGTCGTATACCTCACTGGCTGTCATTTACCTTTTATCTTTCACTGACTAAGCCTGTTTGTTTTTCTATCTACTCCTCCGTATTTCAAAGAAGGGCCCCATCACTATGCCCTCCATCTATGTTTGTCCTCTTTTTATTTTCCTCGTTTTTCTACCTCTTTCCTCCTTTCAGTCTATGTCATTTCCCTCTCTCGCCCACTTTCCCCTTACTTTTAACCCCGTTCCATTTCTACTGTCTCACATGTTATTCCATCGTAATGCATCTTTGTCTTTCAGTCTGTTTGTCATTCTGTCTGTCCGTCGCTCTATGTCTATCACTCTTGTTCCATGTCCCTTTCTGTATAAACTTATTTTCCTCTCTGTTCCCAGTAACCATTGCATTATTTTTCTAATTTTGTCGGATATTCGGTATCATAGCAAGGTTTGTCTGTTCTATGTCTGTTTCTTTGCCCCCCCCCCCCCCCCCCCCCCACTCTCGTTCGCTCGCTCACTCTTTCTTTCTTCCTTTCTTTCTTTCTCTCTCTCTCTTCTCTCGCTCTGTCTCTTCTATCTCTCTGTCTCTCTGCCTCTCTCTGTATGACATTTGACATTCAACGAAGGTTTAGGGGAAGGCTCATCCAAGCACGCGGCTACGGCAATAGTCAGTGCACAATATATTATTTAACCACTGTTAACTGCTCTGCCATTTAACCATATTTTTATTAAACAAAAAAAAAAACGATTGCCCTGATAACTACTACCCCGAACTACTTCCCCCGGACAAATACTCCCGGCACAACTATCTCGGTCAGCTAACCTTAGACATTATCAAAATAACCATTATCCCCGAGGAATCAATTTAGGCAATACTCCGTTGTGGATTGTCCAGCTAAGAATGTAATCTCTGTAATCAAGACCATTCCATTTTTATTTAATACATTTCCGAGACACTCAAATTGGCAACTATTATCTTCCGTCTCACTGAACATATTTTTTTTTTCTTCCAGTGAACATTAAACAAAATAAAAATCAAAAATATAAACGTTTTTTTATAAAAAATCATTTGTTTTTATTCAAGAAAGCGTATAATGTTTTCCTTCCAGTGGCAGCAGGCGCGTACTCAGCCGACCGCTGAATAAGCGGGGGGGGGGGGGGGGGGGGGGGGGGGGGGTAAGAGGACACTTTTTTTTTTTTGGTCTCGAAATTTGGAAATTTGACATTTTGCTCCGTTGGGGGGGGGGGGGTTTTAGGGTTTTTTTAGGGGGGTTTACACACAAAAATTTTCCAAAGGGGGGGGTTTAACCCCCAAACCCCCCCCCCCCCCCCCCTGCGTACGCGCCTGAGGGGCAGTAATGGGCTTTCGTATCCAACAGAAAGGGAGGAAACATAAAACGGATGATTTACACTCAATTTGTTAGGTGTTAGAAAGAAGAATGACGTTGGAAACATTTAAATGTCACTCGTAAGTACTTTTCGCTTGATATCTTTACGAGGCACGTGTTCCATCTCTGCTAAGCGTTATACAATTCATCTCCTATTATGAGCTACACGTAGGATGCAGAAGCATGTTTAACGTATTAAAAATTCCGCCTCCATATTTCATATTTTTCTGCGTGAGTTGCCTTCCAGGTACGCGTTTAAAACTAGATGTGTGCGAAGCGAAGTATAGTGGGTGTAATCAAATAATAGCATAGAAATAGAACGTGTTTTACGAGTCTGAATGTAGCAGGTGCTTTTAGCGAAGAGGCAAACAGCACTAAAATAGATTGGTTGTGTGAGGGCGCGAACTGATCCATTCACCACGTCATAATGCAGGGTATTGTCTACTTAATTATGACGTTAACAACGTAACGCCTTGAGGCGTGTTCACACGTTGATTTATTCATTTATCATTGCGTGATGTGTGATACTGAAATGCCATCCACGCTGTGCGAAGAAGCAAACGTGAAAACGCGTCGTGTTGCGGTGGTGCAAATTGAGTTTGTAAGTAGAACCGTGTACTAATCGTCGTGCGTTTGGGACTTAATTTGATTTGTTAGGTGCACTTGTGATGCTCTTCTTTTGAAAGTGCAATGTTAGATAGTAGAATCAGATCAAACTGGTTATATCATTCGATCTCCATCTTTTATGTTAGGTACGACACGAGTACTATTCTGACATTTGATTAACTTCCCCGATTCATATAAAAGATCAATCATACGTCTCAATGCTCGTTGCTAAAATTGCAGATTAATCAAATTTTTCAAAAGATGTCCTTTCCGATACTTAAATATCAATTTAAATTAACAAGTTGGTCACATAGTCATTTAAAAATAGAAAGGCTCACTGGAAAATACGGCTGAAACCCTTCCGTTTCATATAATGTGTACTCTTAAAAGTTAACCATTAAATAAAGTTGATAAATGCTGTAAAAAAAAAACGGTTTCATTTTGTTTCCAGATGTTTTATTTCTATTCTGTGTCAATTTACATGAATCAAATCTAAACAATGATTGTTTTGTTGTTAAGATTTTACCGTTAACACTTTATATGTTATGGATTGAAAAAGCATACTACCAAATAGTGTACAGGTAAACTGTACATGCATATTGTGCATGTGATAAATGTCGACTGTGGCAGTCCATTTGTTGTGTTCCATCCTCCCCCTCTCTCCCTTGTACCCCCCCCCCCCCTCTGCCACCTCCCCTCTCTGCCACCCCACATACACTTAATACCACCTGATATCACATTAACAATTATATGAGATGGCCTTGCAGAGTATCCTATTATTACCGAATGTATATTGCCTGATTAGTAAATTCATATCTACCTCAGATTACAATGGAATACTGTGCCATGTATTTTGTCTGATATTTTCGGTCGGATTGATCACATTTAGAAATTTGATACACGTTGGATCTACATACATAGTAAATGCATGTTCCAAATTATCAATTCGCTTATACATCGTTAAAGCTTCACGTTGAAACATCGACATTACGACGAATGATAATATGAGATAACCCTTTCAGTCAATGACACCGATTGTCATCTCCTCGAAAAATGTATCATATTTTAGTCTTAGTTTATTAGATGGTTAAATGAGAAAAGAAAACCTAGAACATAAGCCTGATTAGGGGCTAGAGCCCTAGCTTTATCCCTATACAGCTAATCTGTATTGTCATTAAGCATAATCACTTTCCTTGTCCAAATTGCGTCAGTAATAAACTCGTTTAAATCCCTGCAAATTGAAATTCAAAATGTCAACACCCACATTACTTATGTTACATTACTATTATATTCATAAATACGAAAATCCTGAAAGACAAACCAACCACTAGTAGATTAGCTTCAAAGTGAGGAAACACGAGGCTAAGGAAAATCGCTGATTGCCACATTTTAAAAATAGATTTTGTTATAGTTGAATATAATATTTGAAAAGAAAGTGCTGGGATTATGAATACCATAAAACTTAATCTCTCCCGCAAAAAATCGGTGTCTATTTTATAATGGCAATAATGAGTAAAAACACATCACGATTTACCATTTGAATAAAAAATAAACCGGTAAACAGTCACATAAACATCAACGTGGAACAGAAAATCCACAAGAATATAAAAAAGTAAAGAAATAAAACTCACATATTCACTGTTATCATTTTTTGTACAATTTCATAAGCATTTGTCAGTTAGGGTATAACTTTATATTGATGAACGTACTAAAACAGAATGTTGTCATATATTGTGGGTGTTTTATAGGCGTATCATTATAAAAAGAATTGTACTAAGAACAATATTTTTTCTTGCTACTCGGCACACGTACAATTTAATATTTCAGGCAAAACACTGAAAATTAGAATTTTAAAAACCCTTCACAAATCAATATACCTTTACTCCACATCCTGTCCGTATGTTTCTAAAGATAACCTTGTGTTCTGGTAAATAACGAAAATGAAATTTCACAGAATCCAATGCAACTGACACTGAACGTTCAAGATTACAAATAAATAACATGTGCCAACAAATGTTGGCAGGAAATGTATAGTGGCCGAGTAATGAGCATAGCAAGATAAAGATATCCGGGTGAGTAGGCCCGACACCATGTGCTTAACACAGGTCACTATGTGCAAATAAGGGTTGTGGTTTTTATCGAAGAAGATTCCCAATAAGATTGTGTGCATTTTTTTCTCACTGGTTCAAACAACCAATCTTCAGCAGGATAAACAATCCAGAATAAATCACGGAAATTTGTATCAATATGATTCCCATACCAGAGCTCAAGATTAGCTTAAACTACATATTTCCGTTTTGATCAGACCTTTACATACCACTCACTCACTACCTTATATCAAACCTTACATACCACTCACTACCTTATATCAAACAAGTCACTTCCCATTTCATTACAGATTCTCTCGGTTACAAGTATAGTACTTTCATGATTTACCTTGCAGTGCAAAAATACTAATACATCTACTCTCTAAAACATAATACAAGCAAGACAGCAATATCAATAAATTGCACATTTAGTTCCGACTTGGAAAGACAAAATCGCCCTATCTCTAATGTCTCTGGTGTACTTTGTAGGCGGGAAAGGGAAAACGAAATATGACAAAAAGGATGTAATTTATGACTTTGTCTCTTGGCGTTTTTATTAGGTTCTGGTTGATTGATGTATGGACTGATTGTGACTGAGCGCTGTTCGCCTAGAGTGAGTAGTGACTTGATATTGGTATTTATCCGCATGTTTACTCAATTGACGCAATAAAAAAACCAATATAGGCTTATCTGTTGTCATATTTTGTCAACTTAGAGGAAGATTGTTTGTTTATGACGAGTGGTCATAAATAACTGCCCTTGAAAAAGAGGGCCACGAACGTACTTCCATCAAAATTACGAGTTACATTTTATTATATTTAATAAACGCAAAAGACGACATCTACAAATCACAACTACCTTTTCCTATAGAACAATATTATTTGCGGTGGTTACCTTAAAAATAAATGAAAAATTAAATTTCGTAAATAAATTTCAGCTTTTCATTTGTACAACTAGTACAACATTGGTACAGTTAAACTGAAACTGCAATGCAAGAAGAGATTTAAGTAGATATGTGTTATAATAATGGCTCAATTCTTAAGTGTAAGAGTTATCAAAACCCTCTCAATAAATATTTTAAATCACCTCTTTTGCTAAAGCCCACGAGACCAGCAGCAGCAAACTACGACAGGAAAACATTTAACAAAATGCTGGTCTACATCTGTTTCTTGCAATCCTCTTTAATTGAAGAGTATTTTTTACAAGCATGATTTCTGTTTTTTGTTTAATCAGATTTTGTTTTCTTTAAGAAATGTATTTGTACAGAACAAAATGTGTAAAAGTTTACGTTAGGGAGGATTAATCACATCACATATTAAAGTTAGGTATTCATTCCTGATTAAATAATCTCATTATCATGGCCATACTCTGAGATTCTGAAGTTTTATCTTTCGAAAGTCCGTAAAACTGTATATAGAAGAAGAGCATTTGATCAACATGCCCCACACATTTAATTCCCTCCCACCGGACCTCCTCTACCACTCCCTCATTCATAGTAAATGTCAATGTTTTAATAGCATCATGACTTATACAAAGAGAAGTGAGGCTTGGTAATCATTCAATCATCAGGCATTCACATTTTCGTAGAACAAACCTATTGATAGCAGACAATACATGTCATCCAACCCATAGGCATTACGTGATACTTATCTAGAGAGGCAGGATGCCGGGTGTCAGCTTACAGCGATAGGGCATACCCTGGATATCTGATCTTGCCCATGTCCAGTTGTGACTTTGAATGATTCGCAGGGACCCTTTCCGAAAGATTGTCTTTCAACCTGAAGTGCCTTCCGGTCAATGGACTGACTTAACTACCTCAGCGTCGGGCTCGACACGGCCCGCTGGTAACACAAGTGTTACATGTGCACAGGTCCTTACGCACCAGACATTTAAAGGTACTATAGCTTAATATTATATTTACCCCCTCCTAACTTCACATTTTTATTTGTAAAAGACTAATGAAATACGAGTCAAATAAATGGTGCATGTCCATATTTTCTTAGGGTCGAGTCATTTCAAAGGATAATGCAATACTTTGAGTCTAAATCTCCGCAGTTTTACGCAACAAAACTGTTGATAACACGGGTGAAGTCTGAAGAGGTACTAACGCTAGAAAGAAAACAGAATGCCATAAGTTCAAGCCTACCCTCTCCGAACTCTGCAGCTTTATGATAAAAACCACGGTCCAATATTTATACCCAGTCATACATATGCCAAAGTCCTCTTCCCAGAGAAATTCAAAGCGCAAGTGACACAAAGTTTCGAGCCACATACAGGTTTTTTGTATCAAACTGACCGTAAGTATCAGACAAAATACATCGCATAGTATTCCATAGTAATCTGAGGTAGATATTAACATACTCCTCAGGCAATGTACATTTGGTAAGAGTAGGATACTATTTTTGTTTTTGTTTCTTAGCTTGATTTTATAAATAAAAGCAATGCACAAATCATATTTTAAATTATATTTTCAGTCAGAGAAGAGAAGTGAATGACATGTTATTTGAATGAAATTTGTATTCTTCTGCCGGTTCATACTTTTTCTTTTGTATATACTTATGTTTTCGTACGTTATAGAAATTCTACAAATTCATCATTATTTTCTTCTCTTTCCTCCTCCTCATTTTCTTCTTCTCCTTCTTCTTTTACTTCTTGTACTTATTATCATTTTTATCATCAGTTTAATTTTATTATTATTATTATTATCTTTAATAAGTATTTTTTTATTTTTCTTATCTGTCTGTAAATATTACTATTTTAACTTATTAATTGTATACATGTCTTTAAGGGACCCCACTGGAAATAAGCTCTCGAGCTTTCGTGGGTTATCCTGTTCAAGCTGATTTATTTTTGATCTGTTATCATTGTATATTCTTGTATGATGGAAGCTTGTCGAATAAAAATCAATCAATCAATCAGCTCATTGGCAGAAAACCATGAGAAAGAGCATTACTTAAAACTTAATGTAATAAATAATCTGTAGGATACAATTCCATTTTAAGGTCATCGTGACCACTCCTACCAAAATGTCAAATTCTTTCCAAGCCATTTTTGTTTTGGTTTCTAATCGTAAATGTCAGCTAATTGCCAACAGTATATTAACTACAGTTTTGTCAAATTGCTATATTCATATGACCGTCAGCACAAATGAGGATACGTTTAGAAGTTTACCACGCACTGTTGATGTGTAAAAAAAAAAAAAAAGGTGTTCCTTGATTAGCTTAATGGGCCGGAGGACAGCAATAATACACCGTCCCGACACGGCTATCATACATTGACATTCACAATTTCAGGTTTGGCATAATAGCGAAATTGTATTGCATCGGATACCCTTGAGGTTACTACGCAAATTGCATAGAGGGGTGATTATACAGGAGGTGTTATTTGGATTTCAGAAATACAGTTTCACAACAACTTGCGAAAATGTAGAACGATTTTAATGAAGAAAAAGAAAGTAACATTCCTTCTGATCGCAGTGGATTGAGTGCGCATGTCGTATCATGCAGAGTACGATTGCCACGCCACAGTTCGCAGATAATCTAGGTAATGAAATTATCAGTTGTGTTCATTTTCAATCAGTCACATTCATGTACGTTTGACATTTCACAATGATCAACAGATCAGAGGATTCGTGGGTGCGTTCCCATATCCCATACTTACAACTTGCAACTTGCTCAAACTTTTCTCCTATGTTGTTAAGACCCTCGCGTGTTATGTCACGTGTAAGCAGCAACCCGTTCATTTTTGTTTATGCATAGTTCTTGAAAGTTTTCCTTCGACAACTAATAAACTTGACAGAGGTTTGCTGGACGTAGCAACGGCTAATGTATGGAAAGCGCCTTCCATCCATATAGATATTATAGGAGAGAAACATGCTTGAAATGAAATATTTTAGCAAACATGTCTATAACGCACGCGCATCATCATTCCTTGTGAACAGTCTGTAAAT
Organism: Strongylocentrotus purpuratus; assembly: GCF_000002235.5. NCBI lineage: Eukaryota > Metazoa > Echinodermata > Echinoidea > Camarodonta > Strongylocentrotidae > Strongylocentrotus > Strongylocentrotus purpuratus. The sequence goes on from NW_022145595.1 coordinate 2,031,652, forward strand.
CGAGCGCATCATTGCCATAGAAGTATGCTTAATGTTTGGTTCTTGACAGGACAGTGTGAACACTTTATCTTACTCCCTACCTCGAACGAAAGGTCACTCAAACAAACGCTAATTATGAGTACAGCATCCAAGGTCTATAATTGCATTTAGACTGTGTGAATCCAATAATATTTCCTTTTTTTTCCTCACCGATGATTATTGCAACGAACCTTGGCGACTAGCATTCATGCATGCATAACCGAACAGCTCGTCCGCATAGTGTCGAAGTTCGTATCCATTTTTACCATGATCTTCACAGTCTTGGCTACGAATCGTCTGGTGGCTGCTAGAAGGGTGTTAATTCATACCAACAGACGGAATAAAGAATATAAAATGTGACGTTCTAGCGGAAAGGCTGTGCACATGAGTTGCATACTTTGTATACGTGAAGTTTTCCTACTCGTATATTAGCGTTCAAGACTAGACTAGTATCAATTCTAAAGAAACCTCACCCCAATAAATAACTAATTATAATGAGAGATTTATACTATTCTTGCGCTTTAATCTACAAGATTCCCCGCCAAAGTGTATGAGAGAGGTATTTTAAAAGCAAGATATTCTTATCATATCTACAGTTTCTCAGCTCGTCATGCCCATTTTCTCGACAACATGACGTGATATGCGAAATCGTTTATCAAGTTAATATATTTAAATGTATGGATGCTTCCTTCCCAACTGTGTGTAATGATGAAGTATTTTATTCACCTGCTATTGTCCTTGATATTGCAATTTTCAGAACGCAAAAATAATTTGGTGCTGTTTTGTGGTGAAGATTACGCATACATGAAATAGATTTGCCAACTGCTATATTTTATTGTTTTAAATAAATGAGTAATACATTTGTTCCCGTGTAATACATTTTCATCACATATAATTGTTACCTTCTCAGCTATGATTTTACGTCAATGAAAAGTAAAGGTTCTGTTATCAAATTAAAAAGTAATTCCAACTAAAGCTTGGTGCATATTCATATAAAAATTCGCCTGGTATGACACAATTATCAAGAAAATGGCTGCACCCAATTCATGCTTAAAAAATAAAGGCTGTACAACTGTACATCATGCCAAGCATATTTTTATTTATATATCCCTTGTACTTTTTTGTAAAGAACATTATACATCAAAAGGCAGAAATACATCACATCTTTCAGATTATATACTTATTTTGTGGGTTGAGGTTCCCCTTAGTATAGGTATATGCAGAAGTCAAGCTTCTATGAGATCCTGTCTAGTCTTTACCTACCTGCTGTTACCTTGTACTAGTCAACACTTGAGTATCAGGATACAGGTATCTTCATTTTATGGTACCATCACAATCCCATGATGGGTTGGGAAGGAACGAGGGATAAGGGGCTCTTGCCCCCCCCCTCATCAAATGACGACAACGGGGAAAGGGAGTATGAGCTATAGGGGGTCGGGGCGGGCTACAAACGGTGTTACAGACGCTTTAGCACCCACCCATCGGTATCCTTGTTCGCCTACTTTCAACAACTGAATAAGTCCAGTACGGCCCGAATGACACCACCATTCCCTTAATCATTAGACCTATACTAGGCCCCTGTCACTATCCACCAATTATTTATTTAATTGGTTAGCAGCATGAGTATAACAACCTATCTTTATTCACCACTTTATTTTATGTACTTGCCTACCATTTAAGGCGCTGCAAAATCATTCCATGTACGTCTGATCTATTGAAAACTGCACGAAGTTGTGATTTCCATTTCCCGGAGTTAAGGTATATGATATTAAATAAAATGGAGCCACGCACCCCTTAAAAAGTGTTTAAATCTTGAGGAGTTGCAAAGTATACTAAACCACTGGTAATAATAATAATAATATTCCACTTTTATATAGCACTTAATACATATACGATGTTTCTAAGCGCTTTACAGATATACTATAATTACCCCAGTCATTGGATTCAATGCTTGCCCGCCCACACTGCGTTATCTTCGATAACTATCATTGATCAACTATTCCCGGAAGGTTGCCCTCTGGACGAAAACAAAAGACCAAAGAGAAAAGAAAGCGAAGAAGTAAAATCATACAGATAACAACTCCACTTCCATTAGCTGTCCTCTAAAAATCATATGCAGCTTTTTGATGTGAACTTCAACTTGAGGCAGTGTGGAAGGGCCTTTTAGCATGGCAGGATAATAAAGCTTGCCCTTGATTATCCGCACTGATGCCTTCCATAATCTAGTCAGCTAAAAACTTTGTCACATTTATGGCGTGTGCTTTTCCTATTCCCCCTTCCCACATATTCTCTTTGCAAATAGGATTATGAAAAATGTTGAAATGTCAAAAATCATGCTCATGATTAAACATGGCAAAGAAATGTTCGAGGATGAACTCCTGGAAAAAAAGGTTGCCTGAGCAGAAGATGCCAAGCAGGCGTAGAGACAGACACATAGCCAAGCAGAGAAACACCTAGAGTGATTGGGTTCGAGGAACTCCAAGTGACCAGTGGAAACAAAATAGAGAAAGAGAGAGAGAGACAGAGAAAGAGAGACAGAGATAGAGAGAGATAGAGAAAGAAAGAGAGAGAGATAGAAAGAGAGAGAGAGAGAGAGAGAGAAAAGTCAACTGTAGTAAACGATGGTAAAACAGTGGAATTAGGTAAATACCAATGATTTTCGTTCTTCACCATGGTTACGCTATATATACGATTTAAATGTACTACCAACCTGTTGGCAACCTCTTACAAAATAATAAATGAAACTTACAACTGGTTACCAGTGTATAGAAAGGCAAACAATTTACGTTTCGTCCATTGTGTCCATTTTAAATCTAACAACTCCACGATTGCATAGCCCGCCCGCACCGACCGAACGGGGAGAGTTCACACTCACGAACTGACAAATGGTGACGCGTTCAGACTCGGACATGACGGTTTGGAAGGAAGCCATAATCTGAGCGGAATCTTCAATAACCTCTCCTCTTGGTCGTGTCAAAATAAGCAGGCATGAAGCAGCACTTAAAGGCCACTCCGAGACTCGACGCACTGGGACCTTAAACCCATACCACTTGCATCAACTTTGACCAGGACGCGTTTGGCCTATGATAGATGATTTGAAAGAGCTTGAAGAGGAAGAGTGAGAGAGAGAGAGAGAGAGAGAGAGAGAAAGAGAGAGAAAGAGGTTGAGAGATGCGGGAGGGAAGAGGGCAGATATATATATATAGAGAGAGAGAGAGAGAGAGAGAGAGAGAAAGAGAGACAAAGAGAGAGAAAGAGAGAGGGAGGGAGGGAGGGAGAGAGAAAGAGAGAAAGGGAAGAGAGTGAGAGGTGCAGGAGGGAAAAAATAGAGAGAGAGACAGAGAGAGGAGGAGGGAGAGAGTGTGTGAGAGTGAGATTAAAAAAAAGGGGGGAGAGAGAGAGAGAGAGAGAGATAGGGTACGGGAGGAAGGAATGGATACACATAGAGAAAAAGATGGAGAAGGTGGAAGGAGGGGAGGAGGGGAGGAGGGGAGGGAGGGGGAATAAAAAGAAAGAGAGAGAGAGTGCGTATGTGTTTTGTATGAGGGTGTGTATTAAAGATAGAGAGAGAGAGAGAGAGAGAGAGAGTCAGACAGAGTCATAAATACAACGATCGAGAAACGGGTGAGACAGAGGAAAGGGGGAGAAGAGAGACAGAGAGAGAGAGAGAGAGAGAGAGTATTAGTGACACAGAAAAAGTAAGAGAGGAAAAGAGGGGAGATTTAGCGGGGAAGTGAACCCACTTTTCTTTAAGATCCGCTAGAAATAGAGGGATTTTAAGGATTTTAATTGATTGACCATCGCAATCTGGCCTAATCAGATCAGCCTACGCCACGTCCAAATGGATGAATATATGATTGTATGAATATTTTCTTTTTTCAAGGCAATACAAGAGTGCACCAAATTTCCTTAAGGTAAACAGTTGGAAGTAATCAAACGTATACAGATCGTACTGCATACAAAATAAATCATGTATATGTTAGGCCTAAAATAAAATCTTGTTGTATTGCCCTTTGCGACCGACCCAAAAATTTAAAAATCTACGGTCGGCATTTTAAAAAGGGTTTTTCTTTTATTTTTATTTTTTTTAAATTTATTTTTTATTAATTAATAAAATATACGTATTTTGAGTGTTTAAATGGGATATAAATGCATAAAATCAAATTATTCCAAAATTTTCACTCGTGCAAAAAATCAAGCCAAATACGCAAACGTGTGACTGAGGCAGAAAGAAACGCGATGCAAACCGTTAAAATCACGAAAATCCTCGTGGTTTAATGTCTAAGACAATAAAATTACAATTGAGAGCCTGTTTATTATTGATGTTTTCTATTTGTCATGTTAAGTACAGACAATTAAAACAAGGAGAGAATTCGATAGAACAAGCGCAAAACAACGTTTAAGTTGGAGTTAGGAAAGATCATATCGAAAATTAGCTATGTTAAAATATCCACCAACCCCCCCCCCCCCCCCTGGTGAATCAAGGAGGAGATAGGGGCGTGCGCATCCTTCTCAAGACCTGTTCCCACTTGTCACAGAAAACCTTTCTGTTCTCACAAAGTCAGAAAGAACCTTGAATTCTATACTTCTAACGATTCGTTAGTAATAGAAACATTAACGCTAGCCTGTTTTATTTTGTTTTCAAATGGGTATAAAAGGTGTCGTGAAGTGGCGAATCTAAGTCTGACGAGTTTCGAGTAGGCGTCCGATACATCTCAGTTTTGATGTCTTACTTCAAGAACTGGTCAACAATACTTGAACTTGAAATTGAGTTTGTACATCGTCCTTGCTGTAACCGATTTAGGGTAATGTTATATATGCCTTTGGGCATGTTGGGCGTGAATGTTAAAATGATGCAGGAAAATATGCCCCCATCCCCTGAGCAGACTAGAATATAAAGTTTTGAAGAGACAATATTAACATGCGCTAGAAAAGCTCCTTCCGGATTTTGTTCGTTGCATTGTAGCATCAAAAACACGAAAATAGTCCAAACGTTGCTGTGTAGTGTGTTTTGTACGAAGATAATCGACTTGAAGTGGTAACCATTAGGTGGGCGACTTCCCAAGTGGGCGTTTGATATATCGCAGTTTTGATGTCTTACTTCTAAAAGCGGTCAAGAATATTTTGACTTAAAACTGGGTTTGCAGAATGTCCTTGCTGTACAAGAAGTTGATTTGTAACTGTGCCCTGCGGGTATGTTGGGCAAGGCAAAAGGGTCCAACGACAATTGCTTGAAGTGGACAATCTTAATGCATGGCAATTTACAATACAAAATAAGCCTATATATCCTGACACATTAAAACAATTCGTGTGTTGTTGATTGGAACGATTTGAATAATTTGGTAGCAAATTCGATGATATGTACATGATTTGTGATTGTTACTGTTTGTGGCACTGTTAAGAACTTTGAGCAACTTCTGATTTTCTACGGTGCTTGTCAAGTGGTGTTGTTGTTGTTGAAAAAGGAAGGAATATTTGTCCATATTCGGTCGTTATCCCCCCCCCCCCCCGTTTTTTTCCCTTTTTCTCTCTCTCTCTCTCTCTCTCTCTCTCTCTCACCATCCTTCCTTCTGTTTCGCGCTGTGTTATCTCTCTCTCTTCCTCCTTTCATCAAGAGCTCATTCTCGCCATGTATCTATGTATTGTCTATGCATCTGTTCCCTTCTAAGTCTCTCCCCTCTCTCTCTCCATCTCTCTCTCTCTCTCCATCTCTCTCTCTCTCTCTCTCTCTCTCTCTCTCTTTATCTCCCTGAAATGTTAGGTTATTTTTCACTTAATCTTCGACACACCGATCCTTTCCGTTCTTCTTCATTCAACTCGCATGATATTACCATGATTGGGAATAATTTCACCGATCCACAGGCAAACCCTACAGGTTTGACGAAACGGGACACCGGCTGGCGACATTCGGGTCACATCCTCTCCCCAGGGGATCGTCACGTGATCACGCCTGGTTGAGCCTGCATTTTGAGCGTCACCTTGCGCATGCGCATTCTGCAATCGTGCAATTCAAAGGGTCAAATTTACTGAAGGCTGAATGTGTGTGTTTTGAGTATGTCACATCATTCCATTTGCATTTCGAGCGGCCCATTCATCAAGACAATACGGGGGGAATGAATAAGTTGCCGCTTGTGAAGATGTAACTCCGGAAGGACAGGAAGAACAGGAAAAAAGACGGGCATCATGGGCGATAGGGTGCCCAGGCCTCCTAAGTTCCTGATAATATTGGTTTCCTTGTCCTCTGACTGTACCTCTCTCATATTGCTGTATCACTTTGCCTCTTCTCTTTTTTCTGTCAGTTCCTTTAATCTTCTCTCATTTCTTGCCATACTTTTATTAAATCTCATGTTTCACCCAACGCCTTTCATGTTTTCTCCTTTTTGCCCTCAACCATTAGGATATTGTTCGTTCTGTATGCTTGCAATTATTCTAGCCGAGCAAGTGATCTATAGGAGACACCTTCTTCATAACATTAATATGTAGCTTGCAAGAATAAATCATTAATTTGTTACGGGAAGTAATGAGAAGATATAACCTTTAAAGATCTTGGTGAAAAAAACCCAGGAAAAGTACTCTTGATAATAATAATTTAGACATCGCCAAAGCGTAACCAACTACAATTGACATATTTCCCCCGTTTTATTGTCTCAACATCCAACTCACATATAACATATGTTAGCATTTTCCTCAGATGGATCGTATAATAAACTCATCTGAAGACATTACCGTTTCGAATGATCTTTATAAGAATCGTAGAGTATGTTCAACCCACACACGACAAGAGAGAAAGATAAATAGCCAATCTATCTATCACATTGGTTAACTTTGGTATTTGTCTGTCTTCAGATAAGAGTGGGCAACCACTTGACAAGTGGTTCTAGTTCATTACTCTTCGTTTCCTTCTCTTTCTTCGTGTTCTCCTTTCCCAGTCCTTCTTGTACTATTATAATCGTTTTTATTGCTGATGTGTATACAGTCAAACCAGTCCTATAAAGGCCACTCCAAGGGAAACAGAAACAGTGGCGACTGTAGACAGGCAACCTTTCTAGACAAGTTCTACAACAAATTTCTTTCTCAGGGGAGACAGTATGGGTGACCGCGCGCTGTAGACAGGTGGTCTTTATAGAAAGATGGCCGCTAAGACAGGTTTGACAGTATTTTGTTTATGTATCCTTCAATGTAGCAGTATTCTTCGTACATCGGCTGAATGTGTTCATCTTTCTTCTGCATATATTCATTTGCAAACTACACGAGGTATTATGATGTATTATGATGTATTCAATATGATAACGTTAATGCAAAACAATATTATTGTGATTCCCATTTAATGTGGAAATGAGTTGGTTTCGAGGTAAAGTGGAGTTCTGGTAAACTATGAGAGGAAGAGCCTGGAAGTAAGTAGGAAAGGTTAACTTTGTAATACCTAATAATTGATGTTTTCTTTGTGCTTTTAAATCATCAATTTATATGGATTGTCTCACTCCTGCTGAACACCACACGAACTGCACACAGATATGGTTATATAGGTCTACACGCACTTTTAGCGTGGAAGTTTGATCCAAGCTGTTAATACTATTTCTCGTCATATTTCGAATAGGAGAGCCATTGAAGATCACTCCTTAACATGGGAACATATTTTACTGCGATCTTTTCCAACTGGCAACTGACATGCAAAATTAAGAAGATACCAACAAATCACCTCTACCAAAATCCAACCGGAAGTGTGTTAGGCCGATACAAATCATCTCTACCAGAACCCAACCCAAAGTGTGTTAGGCCGATACAAATCATCTCTACCAGAACCCAACCCAAAGTGTGTTAGGCCGATACAAATCATCTCTACCAGAACCCAACCCAAAGTGTGTTAGGCCGATACAAATCATCTCTACCAGAACCCAACCCAAAGTGTGTTAGGCCGATACAAATCACCTCTACCAGAACCCAACCCAAAGTGTGTTAGGCCGATACAAATCATCTCTACCAGAACCCAACCCAAAGTGTGTTAGGCCGATACAAATCATCTCTACCAGAACCCAACCCAAAGTGTGTTAGGCCGATACAAATCATCTCTACCAGAACCCAACCCAAAGTGTGTTAGGCCGATACAAATCACCTCTACCAGAACCCAACCCAAAGTGTGTTAGGCCGATACAAATCACCTCTACCAGAACCCAACCCAAAGTGTGTTAGGCCGATACAAATCACCTCTACCAGAACCCAACCCAAAGTGTGTTAGGCCGATACAAATCATCTCTACCAGAACCCAACCCAAAGTGTGTTAGGCCGATACAAATCATCTCTACCAGAACCCAACCCAAAGTGTGTTAGGCCGATACAAATCATCTCTACCAGAACCCAACCCAAAGTGTGTTAGGCCGATACAAATCACCTCTACCAGAACCCAACCCAAAGTGTGTTAGGCCGATACAAATCACCTCTACCAGAACCCAACCCAAAGTGTGTTAGGCCGATACAAATCACCTCTACCAGAACCAAACCCAAAGTGTGTTAGGCCGATACAAATCACCTCTACCAGAACCCAACCCAAAGTGTGTTAGGCCGATACAAATCACCTCTACCAGAACCCAACCCAAAGTGTGTTAGGCCGATACAAATCACCTCTACCAGAACCCAACCCAAAGTGTGTTAGGCCGATACAAATCACCTCTACCAGAACCCAACCTAAAGTGTGTTAGGCGAATCGGCAAAATGCAGTGTCTTTGGTAGATATGGACTTAGTACAGTTTCATTCCAATAAGGACAACCGTTATTTATCGTGGTATTTTACTTTGTAAGAAATGAAATGACACTTCAATAATTTTCTTAGCGGTAACCCGACACTTTCCAAATACGTCCTGAATACAATTATGTTTGTAGAACGTTTTTACGTCCTAAAAACGTTTCACGTCCCATTGGAAGTAATTCCATTGATTATATTTTGTTAAAAGACATCGACGACATGAAGTAATGTGTCCGTCCATTCAACTTGATCTACTTCAAATATCCTTCCGCAATGCAAAGGGCATTGCAAAGATGTGATTTATCACTTGGTGTTTGTCTTTACCTCCTCACGACATATTACCTTCCTCCGGACAAAAAGAAGTACCTCTTCGGGATAGCTCCTTTTGAATTCAAGTCTTGCACCCGTCTTTGTATAGATTGTGCCAAACATGAAAGGTTGAACACCCCATCAGATCATGATAAAACTCTTCATGTGAAGAGAATGGGATGTGAGAAGAGGGTTGATCAATGAGATAAGGGACCGAAATAAAGTGTTGAAACTGAAGAACAAACCCAGCACAGGCGAGAATAAATATTTCCCCGACCATCCGTCTTGGCAAAGATGTTAAACAAGTTTTGAAATCACATTAACGGTTGCCTTTCAGTACAGGTAGAGCGATTGATGTGCACAAACTTTAAACATTTCCTAAAGGAGATCACGGGAGAAAGAGAGGCCAACGATAAAATCTGCCCGAACGCTGAATTTCCAAAGCTGACATTATTAGAAAGTTGTTCAATTATTATGATTTAATAGTTATTAGGTATTTTATTTTTTCCATCTTGATTCGTTTCAGGTAGTTGGTGACGCACTTTTCCTTTTTTTCTCCAAATTAGCCAAAAATACTTCCTACAATATCCATTGAATAGCTAACCTAGCCTTGAAGAAGAAGACAAAGAATAAGAACGAGTTGCAGAAAAAAGGGAAGAAGAAAAAGAAAAAGCAAAATAAGCAAAGGAGATGACATAGGACCTGGGGAATGGGATGGTCAATGTAATCAGGAAGGTTTTGTTCTAAGGGGTTCTTTCGAGGGGGTATATTGTCTAGAACCGAAAGAGAAAGAGAGAGAGAGAGAAAGAGAGAGAGAGAGAGAGAGAGAGAGAGATAGAGAGGGAGAGAGAGAGTGAGGCAGACACAGTTGAGATATTACGTAATATAAGCGTAATGTGATAGGACATGTTTCAATAGATATGCTAGATGTAAGGAGATAAGACACACACAAATGAAGAGGGTACAAGGGGAGAACGCACCTTCCCCCCCCCTCACACACACACACACACGAACACACACATACACGCACACATACGCATATACGCACACGCACACACAGACACACAAACAGAAAATGCCAAATGGGAGAGAGAGAGGGAGGGGGGAGGAAGGATGGATTAATAGAGATAAAGAGGAGGGGGTGGCGTGGGATGGAGAAAGGAGAGAAAAGAAGCATACGTTCAGCGAAATTATACGCCCCCCCAAAAAAATACACAGGGAAATTTTTTCAACCAATCGCCATCCAACCGAACCACACTTTCCTCTTGTATTTTCTATTTTGCTCAAACACGCACACGAAGGTGCAAACTGCTGATTGAAGCAGATACTACCATGGTAACATGTACAAGCCCCTCCTGTCTCCGTCCCCTCCCCCTTACTTTCTTTTTATCACAAGGATTCGTTCTCACTCGGCTAACCGTCAGTATCGTTGGCTAGCATTTGCAGACAAACTTAATTTGGCGTGATGACAAGAGAGAGGACGTGGCAGATATATTTCACGCAATGATGCATACATGAATGTCAAAAGACGGTCCCCGTTTGCGACGGCCTGGAAAGAGCAAACGGATTCAAAGTCGGTCACACAACATGAGGAGATAATCGAATTTAGAGATAAAGTTGAGAACGAGTCGTAAGTTTATTACCGTGGAAGAAAGTGTCTCGAAGCGATCGGGAACGTTGATTTGGTAGTACACAAAATTTGAAGCATTTTCTGCGGTTTTCGAGTCAATAAAATGTAAAAATGACTCAGACTTGCTGAAGATTACATGAACTGCACACATTATGTATATGGGACTGCACACAAAAGTTAGTTCCAAACTTGTATCGTGTATTCAATAATAGGGCATTTTCTTTTCTGGTGGTATTCTACTATATGTTTTTACACCAAACTGTATTGAAATGAATATGAAAGCTTTAACAACTAACAATTATCATCGTAACCATGCCTCAACAAGGTCCTTTTTTTAAAGTCCTTCTGTGCGGCTAGTCATTTGGTCCAAGAGTCAAAATATATTATAAATACTTATTTTGGACTTGAACCCACGACTTTTGATTTCCCAGCTCCTTATAAGCGTTCAAACCATTCGACTACACATCCCATTCACTTCAGTTCAATACAAATGAGATTTTTTTTTCGCAATCAAATTCAATATATAATTATCAATGTATTATTTTTTCTTAGCATAAGTACGACCGTGATCGATTTTAATATATAAGTTATAATCATAGCTATCAAATACATTTTTTATATTTGCTGTTTAATGTGTCTTCTCCGTTCCCATGTAATCGTTAGACTTGCGATAATATTCGAAGCCTACAACCAACAAGTTTGCTTTTACCCTGCAGTCTATTTCTCTTCTCCTTTCCTCAATTTACAAGCAACTATGCAAACAATTAAAAGTAGTTTGATATAATCTGTGAATTTACTATATTCCAAGTACCTATGTATCATCAAACTGTCATGACTAGTATTGGATTGAAACATGTAAAGCATCTTTTAAAAAGTGGGTTATGTTACATGTAACCGTGAAACTAATTATCCTCTGCTACCTGACTCAATGATGTAGACGTCTAGACATACAGAACAGCTCGTGGCTAAACACGTATTGACTTACTAATTACATGGAATAGGGACGCTTTCAAGATGTAATGAAACAAAATGGGTGGTATATATATATGAAGGAAGAAAGAGAGATAAAGCAACGTTGACTAGGGCATGAGACCTTTTTTTCTGCCTATAGCATTTCTTTGATATCGTTGTCTTCCGGTGTAATTATAAATTCTGCTTTGCTAAAAGTTTGAGAAAAGCTAAAACAACAAACAGACAAAATATTGAGTTGAGGACAGAGAGATGTACAAACAGAACGAAGAGAGAAAGGAGATGGGAGGGGAGACAAGAGAGATAGAGAGAGGGGGCGTCTGTTTATTTTATCTAACTTTTCAATGAAGTCAAAAAAATATCTTGATTTACTCGGGGGTAGAACATGACTGAATATCTGTTTAAACTACTTTTTATTATCAGGAGGAAGTCGCACTCTAATAGACATAATTAACATATAACGCATCTGTGTTAAGCATTTAATAACAAATATATACATATGTGTAACTATGTTTAATCATTTTGGATATATCTGTAAACTTCGGGAAGTCTGTACAATGCAACAAGTGTTGTATACCTATAATCATGTCAAACATTAACAAATAAATATGAGTATTCAAAATAATCTGAACTAATTAATTTGGTGCTATGTTCCTCATATATTACTTTCATTTCATATGGTAGCGATTGTATTCCATGATTGTTGCGTAGTAGAGAAAAGAAGACCGTCTTATGTCAAATTGTAGCCAAAGGGCGTTATTCCATTAACGCCCATCAGGAAATGACCTTTGTAGGAATTCGGGAAATATCATTCATGCATAACATTTCAAATGTATGGATGAGCACTTTATCCTAATTTGTTTGAATGTAACCAAGTATCTGAGTCGGCAGTTGTTCAGCGTGCGTGACAAATTAACAAATCAACAAAGTCCGTATCTCGAAAAAGTCACAAAATGTGAAGCATCACGCACGTTAGCACTTCCAAATGCCACGCACTGTCAGAAGACTTTTCGTTACCAAATGGTGCGCGAAATTACTAAGATAGTATATTGAGGTCTGGATCGTCAGAGCATATGTACAAAGAATGAAAAGGTACAAGGTTACAAACCAGATAGTTGTTCTTTCGGGCATATTCACATATATTTTGTATTTTCACCCCTACAGAAAGACTGATCTAAATCTTGAATTGATTGTAGGTTATTATGATTTGTTTAGCCAATTGAAATATTTGCACACAAGAACTTTATACCTTTGTGGAAACGTTTGAACTTAAGAATATTTTGTCAGTGTTCATAAAAAAAGAAAAAAACGAAAGATTAAAAAAATATCGTGCCTGTAGAATAAATATATATTTGTGTAATGTACAGGGAATGTAGGATTAGAAGAGATAGAGAGGAGGGAAGGGGAGAGGGGTATAGTGACGGAGAGAGGGAGAGAGTGAGAGAAGGGAGAGACAGAGAGAGAGAGAGAGGGGGTGACGAAGATAGGGAGAAAGAGAAAGATTTATAGAAGGAGGGGAGGGAGAGACAGACAGAAAGACAAACAAAGAAATATATAATTCATTTCCCGCTTTTCATTCATTTCATAATTCAGAAGACACGTTACGTCAAAGTCGAAATTGAATGTTAGTGCTATTACAAATTCAAGGACTTTGATCAGTGTCTTACATCATATTTGTATCTGGTAAGTTGCAGGAATACGCTCCGATTTATACTTTACGCATGCATGACGTGGTGTAAAACAAAGGGATGGCACGTAAGATCTTGCTGTGTGATGATCTATCCCAGCTTCAACACTCCATATTACGTTCATGCAACCAGAAATAAAGATTCCTATAGGCATTGTGCTCGTCATCCCCTCTTTTATACTTCTTCTTTTTTTCAAAATGTATTTACTGTTGTTCTGTATTTATGTTCTCTTTTGTTTCTGTAATTGTTCCGGACCCCACGGAAGACCAGCTTTCCCATGTCGGGTAAGCTGAATGTGGGCTATCCATCGTATTTTATGCATTGTTACTATGTTTTTTTTTATACGGAAATAAATACTACTACTACTACTACTACTACTACTACTACTACTACTACATGAAAGTTGACAAAAACATGAGCGTAAAAGCTTTCAGAAATCAACGCAAGGGCAGCTTCAATCTTAAATTGTCGTATATACATCAAGTTCGGATGACGTAGTATAATTTCATTATAATGTTCAACTTTCAGGTGGTGGGCAAAGCATTTGCATATTCACCCGAGTTTGTTTTCTCGAAAGTCTTTGCGACCGTGTTAAAAGTTATATTCAAAAGAATTATATCATGAAGAATCGTCACCGCTTGTCTGAGTCCAGCCCCCTTATGCAATAGAAGGCATTGCTTTGACTTTTGAAGTATCTCTTTACACTGATTGCGAAGTTCGAATGGAATGAAGTCCTCGGTGATGACAGTTGGGGTATTATACGTAAGCGATTAAGAGCAAGGTCGGATTATGTTAAAATTAAACATAAGTCTCTAAAATTAGTCTTGAGATATTCATGTTCGTAAACTCGGGATATTTAGGGATTTGAATTGATGGACAACGGAATCCCGAGAAAAGCTGAGGACTTTGGAGACGGATTACTGGCCGCCATATTTCTAGTCTCTCCACACAACACGAATCTAAAAAAGATGTGGGATTACTATGCCAAATGCGAGCGACTGGTAGTTTGTCATTTTAATAATTTGATTTCTTATGAATGGCGAAGATATTCTCCGAGACACATAATTTGTTTAATGTATTTAATTCAATTTTGTAGCTATCCATGCAATCAGAAACTCGCAAGAAAGAGAAACTTGTTTGTGCCTGCAGACTATCCATTAATTCCTTTGTCAGAATCCGAGACACCTAAGATTAAACGTGATTTATTTTTACCGCTAAGGATACGATTGCATCAATATGTTCCGAATATAGATCTTTACTGGGCCACTTAGCTTTACGGTTTAGTATTATAAGTAAACGTGGGTTGTTTGGTTTTTAGGTTGTTTGACTTTGAGACACTCTGCGAAGCAAACAACCTCCTCAAAACCTCGTTACACACAAGGGGGCGCTGTTCTTCCTGTGGAGTTTCTAATTATCACGTGCTATTTTAAATCCACCATCATTGTCGCACTTATGTTTATACACTAGGAATTTACAAAATAGGAGATAAATTTGGTTTCGAACCAACAAAACATTTCAGGGAATTCAAACAAATGTTAGATAGCCATGTATGAACATGGCTGAAACCCAGGCCGACATAATTAAGGACTTCAAAGGGGGGGGGGGGGGGTGTAAATCCTAGGATTAAGCGACTACGACCGGCAATTTTTATTTTTGTGTTATAGACGGTTTCACCAGGGTCTTTGATTGTGATCGAAATCTGTACAGTTATTATAGAAATATGACCAAAATAGACAAAGTTCGGTGCAATAAAATATCGATGATCAAATATCGAGATATAAGTTTAAATATTTGAGTACTTGGATATTCGGTTTGATTACGATTTATTATCGTTGAAGTTACTGTAAAGTATTTACGATAGGACATATCGCTCGTGTTAAATGGCACGAGAGAACACATTATCACGGCATATCGCTTCCACTCCATTATATGAAATACTAAATTTAGGTCCTGTCTATGTTCATTTCTCCCGACATATCGCAAGAGTCAAGAAGTGAACCGTTTCGTCCGTGCTCTTTCCTATAGCCGGATCAATATAGCGACTCACCGGGGAACTGGTTCCGGAAATACAGTACCCGCCCTTCGCGGAATACCTAAGATACATTGACTTATATTTCTAGTGTTGCTTGGGAAGGGAATAATATGCAAATCAAAACAGGGATAGGGAGATTTTATTCATCCTTGTTCGCCGTCACAGGTCATATTTTGTTTATTCCTTTTTTCACGTCTTCCTGTGCACACCATCCTTTTCCAATTATTAATCTGACCCGTTTGCAACCAACATCAAATTCTGTAGAACTTTGCAGGAATTATGATTATGTCACGCATGTCATATCTGTGAAATTTAAACGTTAGCAGTGTCCCTTTTTTTCTTCCAATTATGCAAGGAAACCCGTTTAATTTCTAGACTTTACTGTCAGACATGCACTATTGAGTGCCTAGCTGACCTTTTTTCTTTGGTAATGACATACAAAAAATGAGATGTTAA
>NW_022145595.1:2052493-2132493 GCF_000002235.5 Strongylocentrotus purpuratus
GACGAGAATTATTTTCGAGAATGGTACAACGAATCGTCTTCTTTCTCTAATAATTTAATCAAACGTCAAAGCTTCCGCGTTTCGCGGAGGAGGGAGGGGGGAAATCGCCCCTCCCTGCACCGACCCCCCCCCCCGCATTACGTCACTGTTGGTCACTATTACGTACCAATATTTGGCTCGCATAATTTCAAATTTGGCCCCCCCCCCCCCTAAGAAATCCTGGATCCGCGCCTGGAACCCCGAATAATATAGTCATTTCGTGGAGAAAGCAAATTGCAGAGCCATAGATGAGGAGACATTGGCCAACCTGGTTCGAGTCGAGCACAATATAGCGATTATTATTGTGTTAGCGAGCACAAACAAGATAACATACACAATATAGTGTGGTTAATAGTTGAAAACCAAGTAGGGCAAACTCTGTGTATGGATGGCTCTAGAAAAATGGCAGCGACTGACGCCCCCAATTGGTAGCAGATTTACAGTAAGGAGTCAGCTGTCTAACCCACTCGTCGTATTTCCGAGTATATTTCGCAATTATAATTGAGATAGAAAAAATACAGAGCGATGCTTGCTTTCTGAATTATGTATCATATCAAATTAATTGTTTTTACGGACCTTCGAATGCTCGTGCGTCTTGGAGTTTTAGATGACAAATAAGTAGTGATTTCAAATTGAAAAAAACAAATTTGTTATGCATGATTTTGTTGTGCCATTGGTCTTTGTTATTATCAAACCGATTGAGAAAAAGATATATTATAATGAGCGATGAATCAATGCTTTCAATTCAATGCATAATCACAATCGTCCGTGAACAAAAATGGAAAAAATGTAATTTTAAACATTTTTTAATCAAAATTTACTTATTTTCTTCAAATATCACCTCCTAAAGCACTTTGTAATGCCTTTAAAAGTCAGTGTAACTTCTTTGAATGATTAATATGGTGTCTCACCAAGAATGAATTTCTGTAGCATGGCCCGTTTGCTAAATCAAATTCACCTAGAAAAATTGTGCTACACCAGAAATAATGCAAAGTCATGCATCAAATTTCAGCGCTTGTATCATTTACTTCAACAGAGCTACGTTATAACGAATGCAAATTATATACCAATTTGGTCGCATATTGTGCTGTATAATTCAATCATTTAACGCCTACACCGTCCTGGTCTTTATTCCAGGAAAGGTATATAACTGGCTCTAAATCAAATTGAGAAGTACAAGTTAAAATAAAGAATACCGGGGATACTGACACAATATACTCCGTGTTTTTTTCGGAGGAGGAAAAAAACATGCTATATGGATTATGGGTCATATTTACTGACTCAATCATGTAAATATATAGTCTGGGAAACAGACTACATCCGACTTATCACTGGAGAATCAAGCGGAAATAAGTTGGTACTCGAATTGTGTATAATAACTGTATCTTATATGTATAGTAGCCATTCCAAACTGAATCCTTAAAATCAAGCATCAGTGTAATTTCACATTAAAGGGAGAATAGGGATTCAATTTATTCCCACCACAAACAAGCCTACTTAATAGGAATTCAATTAATACCTGATGAAATATTTTTCATCTAATTAATGATGTGTTCATTTAGTCAGAATAAGAATTATTTTTTTTAATTTTTGAGAATGCTATTGAGACTATTTATACTTGTTTAACTTCATTATACCCGTTGCATACGAGACTTCATTTCGACTGTGTTATTATATACGTTGATTCAGCCACGTATTATTTCGTGCACGGGTAAGGCAACAAAATGACTGCACTGTTCCTCTTGTATTCTTCACCTTTTGCACAATGCCCTTCATAATAGCGCGGTAAGACCATACCAGTTCGCTGACGTAGTCCTCCGCCAGCAAAATGACGCATCAAGTGCAACGGACATTACTCATTGGGAGTCAGCTTACACTCTAAAACCAACAATGTTTAATCACCATTTAAATGAGCCAAGGAGTGACCACTTTTTTCTTCTCAAAGTGGTAGATAAAACCTTTGAATATGATGGATCCAGAATTTCTAGAATTCCATTTTAAAAGAAAAAAGCTAAATACGTAAACATCAAAGACTACCTCTTAAAGGTAAAGACCAGTTATGGTCATGTGATTGCATTGTGAAAGAAACGTTGTGGAATCGATCAGAAAAGGTTGATCATCTAACATCTAGCATCTGCAAGGTTCTGGAATCATCAAAATGATAAGAAATTTGGCCCATTCTTCGTAAAGTTACAAGCACTATACACAGAAAGATGTATATGGGACTACCCTATATCTCTCACAGACCATGAGAGAAACAAATTTACCAAATATATGAATTAGTAGGCGGTTTCCCGGCAAAGTTTTTATCATCATGTATTAGTCAAAACATATTCTTTCACATGATTGGTAATGAGAGCTTCCATTTCATTTTTTGAAATTGGGGCGTTTCCAATACTGGTCTTTACCTTTAATACACTCCTTAAAAAAAATAACCAGGTGACAATGATTGAACTATTGCAGATAGCATCGCGCGACTTTGACACCATCAAAATTTGCAGCTTACATGACACGTTTAATCATCTGCATCGTTTTCCATTTGCAGATCGTTCTAGGTCAATTTAACCACGGGAACTCAATTCAGCTAGATGAAATCGAATATATTATCAATGAACCCGGCGAGAAGGTAACGGAGACAACAACACAAATCGAGACAAAACGCACGAGCTTCTCTACACCTTGCTCAAATACGCTTTTCAATTATTCACAATTTCGACAAGAAATTTTCAGAACGACCTCAGCTCTGTGCAGACATTTAGATATATGAAGCTCTAAAATACAAGCCTCATACAGGAGTTTTTCGGTTTTGTTTTTGTTCTGCTTCATTTTATTCATTTCTTTAAAGCACAATATATCAAAGAAAGAAAAACTCTGAATATAAATTACACGTATGAATGTATGAGGGTGTGAGGGTGTCAACGGAGAAACGGAGAAACGGAGAAAAAGAGGGGAAAGATTAGTTAATGAAGAGTGTTGAGGAAGAGGGAAAAAGGAGAAGAACTAAAGGGTGGAGAAAATTAAGATAAGGGTGCGAGGAAGAGAAGCGAGAGGAGGAGAGAATGATCAAAAAGATAGATAGCGAGTCCAATATTACGTCTATTACTTTAAATTTATTCATAACCATGCCCCTCGCGCATGAGACGTCATTTATCTGACGCACGATTACGCCAGCAACGGTCTTCCATACGCCATGGAAGAATAACATGGTAGAACAAAAGATCACAAAATGAACAGAGCTCAACATCCGTGTACAGATAAGCTTGAGTTATGACATGATAGAAAATAAACTCTCACAGAATCCAACAAAACTTACACTGAATATTCAAGATCACAAATAATTGACATGTGCCAAAATTGGTATATAATGTATATAGGGCTGAATAATGAACATAAAAAGAAAAGAAAATCAAGATAATCGCCTTGATATGCCCCAAGAACGCAGTGTCACTTGTTGGTTTTTTTAATCGTCTCAATTTTAGCGGTGCAGCCGAATGCGTGCGTTTAGTGGTTTTTACCAAGTTTCGTGTTGTTTGACCGCTAAAGTGAACGATCGACTGCAATTATATATCTTTATCAATAATGGCCTCGGGGTGCTGTAACATGAGCCCTTTATCAACTTTCTGCATGCGCAGCTCCTAATGCGACAGTCTTTTAAAGTCTTTGCCGCTTCAATTCTTCAACATATCAGCCAAGAAGGTAATAAATACCATCTTAACACTTTGTAAGAGGAATAAAGCAGAAACAAACAAAAAGATATGTCATTTGACAAAACAGTCCTAATATGGATACGCCCACATCTTAAAGCTCCAACTTTTCACTTTGAGTGATTTTCAGCAAGATCCGGTCGATCTCAAATGTTATGGTACAAGTTTACAATCACCATTTACTACTAAATCAGCCACATGTAATAATGGTTCAGTTTATTTCCAACAAAATCTTTAGCCAGTAGGCCTACTCAAAATCAAATTTAAAACTGACATACGAAAACTCCGGATCTACCCACCTCCCTTCCTTCCTTCGAAACTCTCTCTCTCTCTCTCTCTCTCTCTCTCTCTCTCTCTCTCTCTCTATCTATCTCACTCTCTCAGTCTCTCTCTCTCTCTCTCTCTCTCTCTATCTATCTCACTCTCTCAGTCTCTCTCTCTCTGTCTATCTCACTCTCTCACTCTCTCTCTCTCTCTCTCTCTCTCTATCTATCTCACTCTCTCAGTCTCTCTCTCTCTCTCTCTCTCTCTCTATCTATCTCACTCTCTCAGTCTCTCTCTCTCTCTCTCTCTATCTATCTCACTCTCTCAGTCTCTCTCTCTCTCTCTCTCTCTCTCTATCTATCTCACTCTCTCAGTCTCTCTCTCTCTCTCTCTCTCTCTCTCTATCTATCTCACTCTCTCTCTCTCTCTCTCTCTCTCTATCTATCTCACTCTCTCAGTCTCTCTCTCTCTCTCTCTCTCTCTCTCTCTATCTATCTCACTCTCTCTCTCTCTCTCTCTCTCTCTCTCTCTCACTCTCTCTCTCTCTCTCTCTCTCTCACTCTCTCAGTCTTCCTCCCTCTCACTCTTCATCCCAATACTTTTTTCGATATTTTACTGCGCCTTTATATTTGTGCAAACCTTCCATTTGTACATTTTAGAACATTGGAGCCCTGGCAGAAAAGCCATGCACCTGCTATTGAAGGAGCCACATCCTTGTTCGTGTTCAAACATTGTGGTTTGTTCGCATGTCCTAAATGTAATTTTTATTCGCATAGAAAAACAGCCTTTTCAAATTTACTTAATGCTTACTCTTTGTTTGCTTGCCACATTCTAACGATAAAACAATGCGATATAAAGAAATTTGACACTAATTATTAAAGGTGAATAGCATCATTTTAAGGAAATAGCAAAATATCCAACTGAACGTTGATGTTTCTAACAGACAAGAAAAGCATTACACTTTTTATAAACAAATCATGCACTGGGCGATTGGTCTCGCAAAAATATAGCAGTTCATGCAAGTAAATTTGTCACAGCTAGGACCCAGCTGCCCCAACCCAAAACGCCGATATCAGTTGGAAATACAAAATATATTTCACAAATAATTTAGATAACTAAGGATAATCAATTTATGTCAATAATTTCCGATCTCCGTTTGAAGCCATTCGAGCGCGTTTATCTACAAATTAGTGTGAAAAGTCAATCATCATACTGCGAGTCAGGACATACCCGTCAATGGTAACATGCCGTGAGGGGGTTACCCAGAGTGAGTGAGGACATACCCGTCAATGGTAACATGCCGTGAGGGGGGAACCCAGAGTGTCCGAACATAGAGTGAGCACCTGCATCTTCGACCGTTTACAAGGGTCCAGTTATACGTCTAGTGCTTTTAGCCATTTCCCCCAGTTCCCCTCTACGCGCCGGTTGCAAAGCGCTACCATCTGCAGGGGTGGCGACGGGAGCATAGGGAAGGGGGCTCCCCTTCCCCAGAATGACGGGATTATCTGTGAATTTATGGCCATTTCCAGTAAATGTTCTCCCTTTCTAATATTTTGAAAATGGATGGCCATCCATAAGCTTCATACAATACATCAATTTATGGAGGCGGTAGTGTAAGCTAGGTGGTGGGAGGGGGTGGTGGGGGTGGTGAGGGGTGGAAGGGATTTTATTCTTCTCCTCAAACACAAAATGTAACATTGTTCGATCCCATGCCTACTTAATTAGATTTGCATTATTCATTTCAAAGACCTTGGCCATTGT
Organism: Strongylocentrotus purpuratus; assembly: GCF_000002235.5. Lineage (NCBI taxonomy): Eukaryota > Metazoa > Echinodermata > Echinoidea > Camarodonta > Strongylocentrotidae > Strongylocentrotus > Strongylocentrotus purpuratus. The sequence goes on from NW_022145595.1 coordinate 2,058,262, forward strand.
TATGAAAACAATGACTACAATAATGTAACTAATATTATTATTACTCCTTATCTCACAACGTGTGGTTTCACGTTTCTTGTTTTCATCATCACCAGACTGTATGCATGAATGTTTTTCTGAACCTACATCAAAATTACTCTTCCTATCATTTTGTCCTATTCCTATATATAACAGAGGCAGCCAGTTTACGCTATACGTTTCCACTATATCTCTTTTACATGAGTTTCTGTGTTAAACGCCGACTCTTATCTTCGATTTTAAAAGATGTTGATAATGATGATAATGATGATAATGATGATGATGATGATGATGATGATGCTGCTGTTCATCATCATTTGTATGGCGCCATATATCTGTTTTAAAAAAACATTCAAAGGCGCGATCAAGATCATTCCACCGTTTTCGATCATTTTTCCACGCTCTCTGCAGTAATTTTCAGTCATATTTCTAAAGTTACTACAAATGGAAAATTTATACTCAGCGTGAACGAATACAAGTGATTTGGAGTTCATTATCACAGATGAAAACAATATGACATTCACCCGAGTGGCTGCAAGATACCGAATAATGCGATACTTCAAGTCAGGAAACCTAAGGTAGTTTTTAAAAAAAAAAATCGTCGAAATTATTTTAGTAATTGAATAGGTAATACCAAGAAATGTTGAATACTATAACGTTACACCTAAATGCCCAGAACTGCTGAGGATTTAAGGTACGCCAATATAGGGTAGAACATAATATGGACGTATTTCAACTTCTTACCTTTTAAGTGGCGTGCCTTGAAGTGTAATACCGAGGTAAGCACCCAATAGTGGTGTTTGAGATTGCCAAGTAGAGCCTACTACTAGGGTAGATATGAAGGTGGAGTACCGTCATAAGATTCCAAGCACCTCCCGAGAGATTTCCGTTACGTATCTCCTCACTCTCCAAGTACAGTGGACAAAGAAATCTCGCTCTAAAATCAAATGGGCACAAATTGAACAGACGATTAATAAGTAGCCAACTCGCAATCATGAACAGTTATTTGTAGGGGCTTTTTTGTTTGTCCGAGAGCACTGCCAGCATGGTGTGCAGAAGAACAGTTTTTGTCTCAGTTGGTTGAAATATAGATGCATGTGTGTTTGAAGTGATGCGAAATCGTTATGAAAATGTACCGACAATCGCACATGAAATGAAATATGAAGGGGAAAATGGACATGCATGTGCATGATTTAAAGAGGAGCTTAGCAGAACAGTCAACGAAAGGTGAACAAAGATATACAAGGTTGTTAGCCGGAATATAAGGAGAGAGAGAGATGAGAGAGCAGAGGAGAGAGGGAGCATGTTATACACACTTGTTTTAAATGCCACAGAGCATATTGAGAAGGTTACCCACATCAGTTAATATCATGTCCGCAGGGAGGGGGAATTGACCTTACATACACGGCACGCTCTTTAGATTGCCAAGGTAATTTAGAGCGTAGACGATGTAAACCCTTATCACCATCGCTATCGTTGACGCTATCATCATCATTAAGTCCGCCGAAGAGTGTGAAATTGGAGAGATGTGAAAAGGGCGACTAGGGAATATGGATGTGGGTCGACAATGTGCGACGATTATCGGGTAAGGTGTCATCATATCGTTTCCTGTGATGTTGCCTGATCTTGAGTTTTCGAGAGATATCAGCTTGCACACGAGGCGTCATTATGATTGCGTCAATACTTGCGCCAATCGAGCATAATTATTATGAAGGTCATTTTTGTCCATGTAGGCCTCCACCAGGAGTTGAACGTAATGTCAGGAAAGCTCATTTTACTATGAACATGTATACGATGTTTGGTGCGTCAAAGAACCTGTACGTCACTAACGCAGTCCTACGTCACCGACACAGTATTACGTCAAGACAAATTACGCAGTCTGAGGGTGAGTGACGCATTGTCACAAGGTCAATTTCGTACACTAGTCGAATTCCTAACCACTAAAGTTAACCTAAAACCCCTAACCCTAATACTTTATCACTAATGAAATAAAGCACAGGGCCCACGAGAACCCTCCAGCTATGAACCTGGTCAAGGGGTCGGATTTCTGGCTTGTAAACGTGAAAGTTTAGAGTTCTAGTCTATGTATCGACCATCAGGATGTTGGCCTATCAGACCAGATCCAACCTTAGATACAAACAGACTACATAACACGGTCGCAACCATTTTCGAATTTTCAATGGTTTGATTTCAAAATGGAAGGGAAAAAACCTATATTAGAAAAGTGGTATCGCTGTTAGGTTTCGCAGGAAGCTAGAAATTGCAGAGCAATAAATGGAATAAATGGGTATTTAGCCATAAGGGTAGAAGTACATTCCATGAGAGAGAGAGAGAGAGAGAGAGAGAGAGAGAGAGAGAGAGAGAGAGAGAAACAAATAGACAGAGGGGGGACAGAAAGGCAGAGAGATAGAGAGAGAGACTAGACTATTAACACGGGGGACGTTTTCTCCGGAGACGGGTGAAATAGACCACCGGTCGAAACTTGCAGCTTTTTCTTTTACAACGCCCCATATGTGCTGATCGAGCTGAACTGAGCTGTAAATTATGGACCACTGACATGGAAATCATTTGAGAAGTACAAGGTGTAAGACGAAGGGACATCTAATGTCTCATCGACCATTTTTGGTTTCGCTGGACGAACTAGAGGGTTTACATTCTTTGGTGGCGAATGGAGGAATGCATGGCGCCTTTGAATGAGGTGTCGTAGTCGAGTGGTTTGAGCACCTGACTGGAAATACAAAGGTCGTGCGTTTGATCCCGACACGGCACTCATGCTTTATGGCAAGGCATTATCTTTAGATTGTTTATCCACAACCGGCCAGTTTCATGTTCAGCTTAACCAAAAAACAACATTTATGTTTTGAAGGCGCAATAGCAGTGGATTGCAGCGGGCAATAAGGGAGTTTACAGATAGCACATGGTACAAATGACCCCAAATATCCTCAAATCTTTTACACAAGGAGAAGTTCCACTTTGAGCATCTTAGAATAATAACTGCCAAAGTCCTAGATGTGCTTCATGAATACCTTTTGTTTGCCCTCTTGAAAAGAATACTTCCACCTGCGTATCATAGAATGTACCGTTGGTGCATATATGAATAATGTTACATACATTGTACCTTTCATGAGCGCATATCCAGTATTCATCTCTGTGGGTTTTACCTTTTTGGTACAAATGACCTTTATCTGCCCATGCGCAGATTGTATCTATAAACTGGCTTTTTGGTTGTAATGGACAACTCCCCAACCCTGACGGCTCCGAAAACGCTGGTGAGTTATAAAGTGTTAAAACGAATGAACCATGCAAGACTACTAACTAAAGATAAAGCTGAGAATCACCTACTTAAATACCACCGGGAATCCCAAAATGGTATTAATTTTCTCCCCGAAACCATCATAAGTCCCCAAAATGTTTTGTATACGGTACTAAGAGGATATTAAAAACAATCATGTAAAAAGGGCATTGTAAAACTGTTGGGACACATGGCATATAATTATAATCTCTCCTCTAACGAATTATGGATTTCCTTAACGTTATAGGCGTAAAAAGTGTTTCTGTAAATTAGTAAGAATTGCATAAAGAATGTTAAAATATAAAAGAAGTGTGTGAATTAGTGGTAATGTATTTATTTCCGCACCCCCTCTCTCTCTCGCTCTCTCTTCCCCCTATATCTATCTTACCATCAAGTACGTTCACTAACTAGCCAACGAACAGTCTCTCCATGGGTACGTGTATCTCTCTCTCACACACACTCTCTCTCTCTCTCTCTCTCTCTCTCTCTCTCTCTCTCTCTCTCTCTCCATCCCTCTCTTGCCAAAGTTTGCCGAACTGAGACTGAAGATGACGGTGGGTCCCAACTGATCTTCAAAAGTAGTAGTGCCAGCGGCATCAGATTGATTGATTAGAATATTCTCACAAAAAGGAGATAAATATGGAAAGGAACTCTGCATTCATGCACGACAAAACCATCGGCTCTGTAGGCGACCAAAAGATTGAATGAAATGGACAAAATCAAATCTACTTCATTAACTGTCGACGGAGATGTAAAAATACAAATCTTTCCTACGGGCATTCATGGTAAAGCATTACGTCACGTTTAAAGCCACATTTTTCATCTATACGTGAGTTAAGTTTATGCCATATTTCCCTGCAAATTTCAAAATGTTCTTGCATTAAAAATAGAAGCGACTGTTAATGGATAATGGATATAGTCAATCCTATTAGTATCCTCTGGTTATGATTATGAAGGTCTGCGTTCCGTTTCCATTGCCATAAACACATATATCAGTCAATGCAATAATTATAATGGACGTACGTGTAGATCATGTTAAACACGTGCATTCACATAACACGATTGCTAAGCTGAAAGTGAATTGTATAATCATGATCATAATGATTGTATTAATTAGGAAGCCATTCTCAAAATAATGATCAAAATGCTTCGCACCAAGATCATCTACCTCGGCTATTTGGATTCAATGGCAACGAGGCTCATGAAGTAAAAGCTCGCTATCGTCTGAATGAGCCCTGATTGTAATACACACAGTGAGAAACAGAGTTTTAAAGGTATTACAAAGTTTTGGTATGGGGTCATGAATTTGGTTCAAATTAATAAATTGGAAGCATATGCGATTCTTCAATATTCAGTGATCGTTGTCGCGGTTGAAATCGGTTATGAAACTATTTATGATGAACTCTTTATGTTGTATAGCTTCCTCTCAAGGTCAAGATATTAATTAAGCTATAAAACAATGTTTCTTGACTAAAATCGATCGATTAGCTATTCCCGTTTGGATATTATACATCACAACTACATATTCTGAGATTTTCATGGTTGCAGCTACCATTGTACCGCCGTGGCGCTTTTTGAAATTCATCAAAATGTACCTATGGATCCACTCTTTCAAAGCAGGTCATCAAAGTGGACAGCTTTTGATTCCCATGCGAGGATAGTTTGGATGGTTTTAAACACCCGTCGTTTTTATATTCAATTTTTCTCGAAAGCAGAAGTGTTTTAGGGGCTAAATTTTCTAGTGCTTATAATACATCCACAGGGACATCAAAATATATTAAAATTGTAAAGAATCACTATCCACCCAATTTTCAAAATCCCCAAACTTGGTATTACCTTTAACTTTAATACCGCGTTATACCAAGGACATTGACGCGAGCTCGCCTTTAGTTTTCTTGGTTATACCAATAGGACTTATCGACTCAATGATTCAAAATAAAATAAATGTACTCTCCATGCCAAGTTCACTCATTGTAATATCATGTCTGCTTTATACTAACAATATACAAGGCATTGTACAGAAGTGTAAAGAAATATGAAAAGTTTGTTTAGTTATTTTGCTGTTCAAATAGGCAAGTGGCAAAGAGAAATATTAACCGGGTACATGGGATATAAAGATGACAGGATACCATATTACTTTCTGGATAAATGTAAATAAAAACAAATGGGTTTAATAACATGCATAATATTTTGTTTAAATCTTGCCGAAAAGTGAAACTAGGCTCGACTAGTACTTGTGCTAACATCTAGTTTCTATTAACAACTTCTTTTAGTAATACACATAGTTATTTCTATATCGTGTACATCAAATTGTATGCAGATTTATGCGTGAATATCGTTTTAAAGTCATTACGGTTCAAAAAATTCAATTCAATTAAAAATGTGTTTAACTAGGACATAATTGAACGTACAACTTTTTTTTATATTAATAGTGTACCTAATGGCTTTTTAAAGCAAATATGATATGCATGGATTAATCGCGAGTTTTTATTACATGTTTTTATTTATTTCATTTTATTCATTAAAGACTTTAAAGCATATCAGCACTAGTTTGACCAGGAGGGATTAGTCCTCCCTGCATGGTCACTGGCAGGTAGTTATCTCATCAAATCAGCTCTCAATTCACATAACAAAAAGGGAACCACGTGGGACCAGTGGTCACAGCTTAGGCATGGTTTGCTATATAGAGGGCGCAAGTAGCTTTAGGTAGTACAGTGGGGCTTTAAACACAACGTCGGGTGTTTAATACCATCCAAAATATCCTCGCATGGGAATCAAACGCTGTCCACTTCGATTACCTGCTTTAAAAGAGTGGATCTTTTCTTATCAAGTTAAAACGAGATAGCCAGGCGAGTATTTTAAGATGTAAATTCTTCAAACTGTAAGTTTCAATATATTTACTGATGAATTTTCATGAAGTAGCCTGAAATGTAATAATGGCTGATGCATTATTAATTCAACTCTAGAAGGCACTAAATAGAGAATTTTATCTCATACATAACTTACCTTCATCAATCTTGTCAATTCGAAAATATCCATCGTATAATTTAACAGTTTAATGTAAAAAGTAATTACCAATTAGTCGCGAATTTCCATTCATGATTTTCAAGATCGTACCTCATATTAAAATCGGTTCCGGTGGTCTGAATTCATAAACCTCGTTTATAGTCATTTGTCACGTAATTAACGAAAATGGTCCGCAATTGAGTATTTATTTATGAATCTGCCTGAGGGTTAAGTGGTTATTATTTATAGTATTCACATTATGTCCTTTATTCTTTACTTAAAATACGGGAACTCGATATTTTATATATTTTAGTTTACATTCATGTACGTCAGATAAAATTAACAGACTTGATAGTTTGAGCTCATATATAGTGACGCGAACCTTTAACATACAGAGCAAAATATTTTTGGCGATTGGTGCGCTTTAAATTTTCTTCTCGTTTGGTCTTCTTTAGACTTATAATTACAAGAAGAGCAGGAAATCATAGCAGCTAGGTAGGTTGTGTATCAAACAAACTCAATGTACCAGGTCGAGGGGACAGATGGCCATATGGAAAGAAAATACTCCCTGCTCAATGATCCGCTAAAAACACACGCGTTTCAAATTATTACATTTCATATATATGCCTCCATGCGTGCATGCTTCTCCTAACCCTTGGTATATTTTAGTTGAAAACGTTTCATATTAGCTGGGGATTGGATCCTTTATGTTTGGCTTTATAAACGAGGTGTCAGATTTTAAGTAGCAATTACTAGAGACACTTTACAAGCCAAGTTAATAGGCACAAAATCAAGTGTAACGCTTCTCGCCTTCGAGGTTGTTTTTATTACTTCCTCTTTCCTTCTTCTTCTTCTTTTTCATAATACATTTTTGGAAAAAAAAAGAGTTACGTGAAGTAAATATCAATTACTATTGTCATAACTCAACAACACATTTTTAAATGTACAATGGCTATCACGTCAATCTCGATTGAAAAGTAATTTTGAAAAGATGTTTTAATTTGATGCAAGTGATGCAAGTGTAGAAGATACGCACGGATCCTCATTTCTGCCCACCTCTCTCTCTCTCTCTCTCTCTCTCTCTCTCTCTCTCTCTCTCTCTCTGTCTCTCTCTCTCTGTCTCTCCGTGCTCTCTCTATCTATCATACTACATGTATATTTAACTTATGGTTTGTTTTGTCTAGTTCTTGCTTCAGCACCTCACCCCCCACCCCCACCCCCCCCCCCCCCCTCAATCTCTGTCTGTATGTCCGAATATGTTTTGGGGGCAAACAAAACACCTCAGTTTTGTTTAAATTTAAAAAATTAACATATACCTGTTATCAACCACCATAACAAGTACGATCTTGCGCTAAAACCAGCCATTTTTCTTTCTTTTTGCGATTGATCATAGTTTTTTTAAAACGACATTCTTTATCGTTTTGTTTAAATCATATCCCGTCTTTAAGATCCATTCCAACGCCAGCACTGGATTTGTAAAGATCATAGTTCTGCCGCCGAACCATTTAAATGCTTCCCCATAAAAGGTTAAGTGGATTAGAGCAACCTCCGTAAATTGATCGAGAGATATTAAATCTGATCAAGAAATAAAAGAACCGGGAGAAAGGAATAGTGAGGAATTTCCGTGCATAATTCGCAGTGTGTCGCGTCTCTCTGCCTACGCTTTTCTCTATTATGGATTTGAAAAACGAGAACAAGTCAAGAGATTTGTGAATTTATCACTCAAGACACAGTCCAGAGAAAGGATGATGAAAAGATGCCTTCGAGTAGTCAACTAAGAAACGATTATAAACACGAACCTTTCCCCACCATCTGGACAATTATTTATATCCTTACTTGATGGAGGTGGACTGCAATGGAGAAATAAACACAATATTTAACTAATTCAACGAACAAAAACCTAGACCTCGGACGAACTTAGATTGTCAAACCCGATTTTTGTGTGTATAAAAAGCTTAAGTCCAGAGAATGGGCCAACGTATTTAGTTCAAAGCCGTAAATAATAATAATAATAATTATAGGCATTTTTATAGCGCCGTCTATCTAGTCTAGAAATTCTATTCCGAGGCCTATTATTATTACCTCGGCCTTAGCCTAGCTGCCATTTACAGCGTACCCATTTTACATCACCTAGGCTGAGTGTGGCAAATGTAAATCAATGCCTTGACAAATGACATTAATACGCGGCGGGACTCGAACTGCGGACCTTGTGATCGACAGTCCGACGACGTATCCACGCGACCACGACACCTCTACACCAGCGTGTTTTGAGCAAGACGTACACCCCCCCCCTTCCTCTGGTAAAGAAAGAAAATGGAGTTGGCCTACGACACGCGAGTACACCCCTCTTCCTGTTTAGATACGTCTTGTTCTGGGTCGACTCGGGTGAGCGAACCGGTCGCATCCACATTCCCGGTCTGGATTCAAGTCTCAACATTCTAATTGAATGTATATACTTTTCATTCAGATATATACGAGATAATGGTAGTTTTCCCAGCGTTGAAATGTTGATAAAAATGAAGCTGCCCGGAAGTGAGTCGGTCGAAAAATGACGTCATTATCACTCAAATAGACAAATTAAAAACAGTTCCAACAGGCAAATCAATACGAAAGTGACAGAATATATACTTGCAATAGATGTCTTTTCTCCCTATTCTCTCTTTTTTTTCTTTCTCTCTCTCTCTTCCTCCTCCTCCACCCTATTATATGTCTCTCTATCACTTCTACTTTTGTTTTGTTTGTTATACTTCTGTAATAGATCCATTGCATCAAACATCAATCTGCCTATTTTATTTGCATTTTGCTCTGTCTCACGACTCCTCTGATTCGCAAAATACGTGAATTTGTTTTCATGTGGGACTGTCGATTCGGGCAAATCGAAAGGTTATTGGAGTTTATTTCCCACCACATAACACCAACTTTATTTAGTAATCAATCCATCAAAAAGTGACACTCCAAAGATGCATTTCAGTTTTCTACTTGTTGCTTCCGAAACATAATGCCACAAAAGATGACAAAATCTGGACATGCATCCTGAAGGTTTTTCTGTCTTGAAGTGATTTTACGGTATATCGTCTCAAAATAATTTTACATGAATGTCCTTTTTTTCAAGCGATGGCGCCCATAAGACAACAATTTATCATTTTCCTCCAGGGTGCAATTTAAAGCGGCTGTCATTTCATCTTCATTGGGTTGTACAATTTCAATAGAAAAAAAAATGTTTGTCATCCATTTAGTCTAGGTTTTTTGTAAACATGTAATCCGACTTCTTGGAGATTTCCTTTTCTCTTGTTATCATTTTTCAGTAATGCGTTCCACCCTAGTTATTCCCTCTTCCGAAAACGATAGGCAGCGTTGGTTTACATAAGGATACATAACATGACCACTTATCCATTTTGACAATGTCAATCTGACATGAGGCGCCAAAAACTGCGCCAGTCGGTAACGCAGTCCTACGTCAACGAAACAACGCATCATATGCAACCTGCTTAAACCTCACAACACGCGCCAGTCGGTAACGCAGTCCTACGTCAACGAAACGACGCATCATATGCAACCTGCTTAAACCTCACAACCGTGTTTCTAAACAAAGACATTGGGTAACGCAGTCCTACGTCAACAAAACGACGCATCATATGCAACCTGGTTAAACCTCACAACACTGTTTCTAAAAAAAGACATTGCACCTGTTCAAGTAAATTGATATCATACGGTGCCCTCCTTATCACATGAGCCCTTACTCCGAGCAGAGTCCCTCAAACTTGTTCCAATATTACGCAACGCCAACTACATGAAGTATGTCATAATCTTTCATGAAATGCATGTAGCTCGTCGGTCTAATAAGGCTATGTTTCATCCCTGGTAATAGACTCTGACAGGCTTATAGAACCAATATCCGGCTATATGCTACTGCTTGTTTATCGGCCATGGTAATGGATGGCTATAGAAGGCCAATTTCAGTAATGAAATATGGACATGACGAACGATATTGCCAAAATAATTGCAGATGAACAAGATGAAAGAAGGGCGATGATAATGAAGATGGTGGTGATGTGGATGAGGATGATGATAATGAAGATGGTGGTGATGTGGATGAGGATGATGATGATGAAGATGGTGGTGATGTGGATGAGGATGATGATGAAGATGGTGGTGATGTGGATGAGGATGATGATAATGAAGATGGTGGTGATGTGGATGAGGATGATGATGATGAAGATGGTGGTGATGTGGATGAGGATGATGATGAAGATGGTGGTGATGTGGATGAGGATGATGATGATGAAGATGGTAGTGAAGTAGATGAGGATGATGATGATGAAGATGGTAGTGATGTGGATGAGGATGATGATGATGAAGATGGTGGTGACGTGGATGAGGATGATGATAATGAAGATGGTGGTGATGTGGATGAGGATGATGATAATGAAGATGGTGGTGAAGTAGATGAGGATGATGATGATGAAGATGGTAGTGATGTGGATGAGGATGATGATGATGAAGATGGTGGTGATGTGGATGAGGATGATGATAATGAAGATGGTGGTGAAGTAGATGAGGATGATGATGATGAAGATGGTAGTGATGTGGATGAGGATGATGATGATGAAGATGGTGGTGACGTGGATGAGGATGATGATAATGAAGATGGTGGTGATGATGATGATGATGATGGTGGTTATGTGGATGAGGATAATAATGATAACGATGAAATTGATAGTGATCGAGTTGAATATGAAGATGGTGACAATGATCATACTGCTTATGATGATCATCTTGACCATTATGCCGCCCATATAAATTGATGAAATGACGACGATAATACTAATAATGCGCGAAACTGTTCATATTTAAAGCCCCACTGTCATACTTGTAGCTACTTGCTCCCTTTATATAGAAAACTTCCCCAATCGGTGCCTGTTGGTCCCCCGTGATCCTCTTTTTCTTATGTTAGTTGAGAGCTGAGTTAATGAGATAGCCACCTGTCAGTGACCTCGCTGTGTGGTCTAATCCCTTTTGGCCCAATAGTATTGACGGTCTTTAAATGCTGTATTCACTAATGAAGATCCTGACGAATGAGGTATGGAGGCGAATAAGTGGCATGGGATGTTTACTGTAACAAACATGGCAAATGGTACAGTATATATGCCAAGACAAAAAAAACACCAAACAATTCAGTAGGAAATACGTGTTTAAATCTTGTATATCATGCACCCCATGCTCTGTTAGGGTGAAGCAAGATTTCACCTTATTTGTTCGTCTTTAAAACAATTGGCCTTATTATTCTATTTATTTGAATTATTTTCATTGTTACATACCTACATCCATTAATGTTGGCGAAAATTACGAAAGCTACTAAAATATCGAACACCAGTAACCTAAATACCTAGTAGAAAAGGAGGGCATGATAATGACGATGCAGCTTACAAGACAGTAATATCATTCTACCTAATGACGGTGACAAGAAGGCAATCTAAAATGTTGCATCATAAAGTTTCTTAAAAGTGTCAAATTTATTTGATCAAAAAGTTATACGTTATTAGTTTCCTTGAAAAACTGCATATAGTAAATCTCTATATTGAAATTAGCGTGCTTAAATAGCTTTCACGTTTGCATTAACGTGCTAGCGAATTGTCAAGGCTCTCAACAACGAAAGTAATCATAATTTAATATCTTTAACGTCTAAAAACCTGTTTTCTTCTTTGCGAAAACTTTGGTACACAGTAATACATTTACGATAAGGTCAGAAAAGGATATTCTGATATTTTTGATGTTATTTTTTGTCCTGATATAATTACCCCTGTCGCCCGAGGAAAAGGTTTATCGACGCCTTATCAATAGTCCCACTGTATACATTATTATGCCAATGTGTGGTAGTAAAAGTGTGATTATCATTAACCATTAATGCATTACTCTCATGAGACAGAAAGTTTGGTATAATGCTGTTCTGGAGACATTTCAACCATGGCTACTGTGAGACAATTCCAAAAATACACAGAATAATAAATAAATAAATAATAAGGAAAAATTGGATGAAAATTCATGTGGACTGTATACGAGAACGCAACCTTCCCTTTAAAGTCCAGTTTTTTCTTCATATTTTTCTGGCGACCCCTCCTGTTTACCTCGTTATATCACACCGTGTTCTTTCCAGTTGAAGTAACCTTTCCTTTCCGCCTCCCCGAATACCTAATGAGTTAGACATAGTCTAGACACAGGGAGCATGGTCTCAAATATAAAATAGGATGAATTCTGCCGAGATATTACGTATAAAAAACATATTGCGCCAGCAAATAAATAATGACAACGTGGAAATAGGAGGAAAAACATTGGTGTTTACTGTCTCAGAGGAGTTCCTGCAGGAGTTTGGTAGACGCTCTAATTAACTTTTGATATGGTAATCCTCTGCTCTTTCCAATTAGATAAAGATGGATATGAAAATTGTATATATTTTTTTTTTTTTTTCTATTAGTTAGACATTTAGTCTTTGAATAATAAAATTAAAATTCTCTATCGTTGAAATTGCGAAGTTAAACTTCGCAATTGACCCGAGGTTCCCAAACAGAATAAGAAGCAGTGTTGGTAATATTGTATTGGCAAAGTGAGTTGTACGAAGTTTGCATGATTGAAAAAGCAAATCTGCTGTTTTACATAGAGGTATCAGTAATGGAAGACTTTGACCACACAATTAAGTAAAATGAATAAATTATTATGCTTTAAGCAAAGATCATTGTCATTAAAGCGAATAAGACATTGAATAGGCTTGAATACCAAAGCAAATACAACAATGACAAGTCTAAGCAGAGGGGGTGATAGACAAATGTATAGACAAGATTGTCTACAATTTTCCATCTTCTAGAATTCGTTGTTAAAGGACACCAAATGTTTTCTTCTTCTTTTATGATTAGCCGACAAAGCTCTTTAAACTCATTTTTTCTCCGAGAGAAAAAAAGAAAGCGAAAAGGAAATGGGGTGCCAGACCCTATCCTTACCCCACCCCTCTATACGCTCCAACAGCGGGGACAATGTGGTATAGTAGTGGAGACTCTTGACCCTTATGCAAGAGGTTCCAGGTTCGATCCTCTTCGGTGCATACTTCCTTGGTCAGGATGTTGGGCCCACACCTGTCCCTCTCGACCCATGTGTGTTTGATAGATACCTGGCGAAGCTGGGTAATAATGATTAGTGCATGGCCCACAGAAAGAGCAGTATAAATACTGATGTGGCAACCCTAGATAAAATAAGACCAAATGAGTTTGAAGACTGAATGTAGATTGCAAAATATATTTAGAAACCTTTTTTCCGAATGTACCCAGTGAATACATTTGGCATTCCACTATCAATGCTGAAATTATTCACGCACGACCTTACAAACCAGTGATACCAATGTTGTCCCAGCGATAAAGCCTCTCTAGTACCAAAATGAAACTAACATTGACATAATTCTTTATATGTACACGCAGCAGAGGACAATACAAATGATGAACAAGGCTTGTTAGCAAATGCTGTTAATAAATGACAAATCTCATGCTTATGTGGGATTGTCTAGAGACCTTGGGGAGCACAATGACTGACTTTGCTGAGGTTCCTGCGGGGGAAAATTAATCATGATCAAAATTTAATATCATAATTGTGTAGGCTGTTGTTATGGAGCGGGGCATATATTAACGCTAATGTAGACATACACGTATTACGAAGAAGCGATCTATATGTGGCCTTCGAAGAGGATTAAACCTACTTGTACCATGATTTTAAATGGCATTTTTTATCCGCATTCCACTAGAAAGATGACAACAATGGCCCCTGTTGAACTTGAACTAGTAATATTCAATGTGATGTATTTTTATTTTTTTTGTAATCATGTAATGTAATCATGAGGTATTCTCCCTCTCCCTTCGTCAATCTCTCTGGCATCCTCTACCTCTTTCTCCTTTTAGATGTACATGCATGTCTGTCTGTGACCATTGTAGTCTGTATGTCATTCTCTCTCTCTCTCTCTCTCTCTCTCTCTCTCTCTCACACACACACACACACACACACACTTATACATGTAAACACGTACAAAACACGGGCACATAGTTTATCACATTTATTTGCCAATGTTCTTCTTCTGTCATTCCCTTCATTTGCCGTTGCCAATGCCATTGTCATTCCTCTATCTCTATCTCTCTCTCATTCTCTCTCTCTCTCTCTCTCTCTCTCTCTCTCTCTCTCTTTTCTTATTTCTATCAGACTCTCTCCTTCTCACATTCTCAGACTCACCCTCTCTCTCATGCTCTAGCACTCCCTCACTCCCATTCTTTAGGATCCCCGTCTGACTGTTATCGCTAGACCAAGTAACAAAACTTCCGAGTTTCTCGTCCCCGCCCGCCTCCTTTTTGACCGCTGTCTCCTTTTGTTTACTATTTACTATTTTTTTAAAGCATCAACAAAAAGAGTGTGATGAACATTTGGTATGAATAGCTTCTATGGATAATTCAAGCTGAAAACATTTTCCTTATGATTATTAACTGTATCTGAATTTTGAAACTTGCTTATGCCTAGGTTTCATTTGCTCTACGACTAGGATACGGCGGCCGTACGCCCCCGAAATCATGAGAGAATCTGCGATGGCCTCAGGGTCACCCTAGGGCGTATCCCTATCTTTACCTATCTGTACGGGTCGCCGTGGGATTATAGCGTGGAGTTATAGCCTATTTTTTTTTTCATTTTTAGGTTCGCCGTAGCAATTAGACAATGAGACACACCGTAACAAAGCCGTAGAGCGGTTCCAAGGCGACCATACGTCGGGCGTCCGGTAGCCTTGCGGCTACCTTGCCTCTGCCTTGCAATTTTTAAAAACTGGACGGACTAGAAACTCGTTACTTTGTTTTAACTTTGCCTTACATCTGTTACCATTTCAATATCTATCTCGTCTTTTGGCTAATTGTTACTTAATCCATCCGCCCCAATCCCACCCCTCCTCTCTTCTCTCTCTCTCTCTCTCTCTCTCTCTCTCTCTCTCTCTCTCTCTCTCTCTCTCTCTTTCTCTCTCTCTCTCCCTCATCGTCTCTCTCCTTTCCTCCCTCCGTGTTTTCTAAAATACAAGCACATCGAATACTGGCATTACTACATGTACATGTTAGGGCCTATGTACACCCCCCCCCCTCTACTTCTGACCTTCCGTTCTTTCGCTATTCATGTCTCCCCTTTAACAACTCTCCTCCTTTACTCCCCCCCCCCCCTCTCTCTCTCTCTCTTTCTCTCTCTATCTTTCTCTCTCTCTTTCTCTCTCTGTTCATTCCCGTACTCTCCATTTGTCATTATCTTTTGAATTTTCGTCTGTCTGGTCTAATGTGTTGTCTCCCACTCTTTTTCCCGCCCCCCCCCCCCCTCTATCTCCTTTTCTCTCCCTGTCTCTCCCTAAAAACACCCACATTATTGCTCGAGGGTGTTCCCGTTCGTTCAACGACATTTGAAGTACCCTGAATGTTGTCTAGTGCCTCGGAGGTGGCGAAGAGGGGGCACTACAATGCCATCGCAAATAACATAGACAATGAACGCAGTACATGAATGACAACGTACGTCAAGCTCATTTACATGCATGTTTAAAACTACACGTACATGTGCGACACACAAGGGAGCTGTTAGGCTCAAGATCATTTCAACATCGTTTAGGGTCTGCAAGGAACCAGATGACGTTAGAGATCAAGATGAGTTCGGGTCATGCTATTTCACCGTGAAAGAAATCATGGGAAAAGTAGATAGTCAATTAGAGTTTAATGTGTGTTTTGTGTTTATTCATCATCAACATGATATACAAACATCGACCAAATCTTGCTGGAAATCACATACAGAGTAGAGCATGGCACAAAGAAATGGGTATTTTAATTGGACCACACACAAATCTTTGGCCCCAAACTTTATCATATTTATTATTTCGAATATCAGAGCAACTGAAGGTGAATTGTTTTTCTACGCTGATATCTTATAGAGAATAAGAGAAGGAAATGGGAAATCTAGGGAGCTATTTTGCACCTTACCGATGATGTCTACCAGATCTCTGCCTGCTCTTTAAAGACATCGTTTAACAATTTTAAAACTGAGATGTACGGCCAACGTGTTATCAATGTCTGTGATATGGTGTAATATTGAAGCCCTAAAAAAGATCGCGCTTTAAAACAATCAAGAAGTGCCTCAAAAAATGTAAAAATCTTGGAGTGACCGGTTACCATACTCATTTCTCCAGTAGACTGTAGTGTTATGAAAACCGTTAGTATAACGCAAAATTTGGTTTCGATTTCCAATCATAAATATCTTAATAATCAGACAGGAGGTCGGCTTGTATAATTCATGGGGTTCCTGACTGACCTAAAGGTTTATACTTATCATTGCAGCATGAGCTAAATCGAGGATTTTGTTTCGTAATCTGAAACAAAGTAACCGGATCCCTTTAAGTCAGACATTACGATATAAGGTTAACGCCCTACAGCTGAGTGGCTCTCAAGAGACGGGCTACTATATTCACGCAGTGTGCAGCGTTAAAGAAAAAAAAGAATAAAATGCTTTTCAGACTATTTTATAATATATTTTGAATGATCGGCCACTTGGTATATTACATTGCGAGGGTATGACACTTCAAAGCTTGAATGCACACCATTTCTTGATTAATACCATCAGCAGTGTGATGTTCATTTGCTACTCACTCTTCCGTGTCAGCTGTGAGGAGAGGCAATCATGGTCACATTCTTAAGGTCAGTTTCATTAATTTGAAAGTATTACAATGACTTTATCAAAATACAGTCAAAGGTTAAAAATATATATATATAAAAAGCAACATTTTAGTAGTCATTAATCAATTTGCTGATTATATCTTGCATAGAACACAATTGATAAAACTTGCAGAATATCAACCTCATTTGCCAGCCGTGTCAGCAAAATGGTAATTAGTTAAGGCATCGGTCTACTTTTATTACACTTGACCCAGGTGAGATTATTGAGTCCCTGTCAGAAATATTTTCCTAAACATGAGCATTGAAGAAAAAATAGCTAGCGTTGCTAGTGAGCATACAATTACAGATGTACTCTGTTTCTAAGATATATATCTCCATAGTAGTGTAATGTAACAGTGATGTATGACAAGGTTCCAGCCATGACAATTTGATATTCAGTGAATGTATCATCCACGAAGAATGAGCCATGATGTTAAACCCTTTTAAAGCCTTCCAGAGAAACAAAAACAACAACAACTACGACGCAAAAGTAAGATGAATGAGATGACGAACATGAAGGTCGAAGAAAAGTGAAAGTTATCCAGCGATACATCTTTTTATAAGATGACGTTTCATTCTTCTCAATTTCATCTCTCAAACTACACTTCCCAAAACCCAAGACACAGAATGTATTCTGTATTTCCTTCTTCGATAGATTACATGTCATGGCTGAGCTGTGACTCCTGGCACTATGCCCCAGCTTGTGGCGTAGCCTGATTCCTCATATTAAAGGGGCACGGGGGTGGGGCAGTGGTATTACTACATGTAAAATACTAGTGCAAATTCGAGGCTACTAATTAGGGGAGGGTGCATGCAGAAGGTGGTCAACGTGTCCTTTTTCGTCCATTTCTCCTTCTCGTTTCCCTTTCTTTATTTTATCGATGGGTATTTCCTTTTACTATCTATTTACCTCTCGATAGGGGGCGTTCCCCGCCCCCCCCCCCTCTGTAGCTACACCACTGGCTCCAGCCTGCCATGTATCTGGATGAGGTATGTGGTGTATATCGTCGTCTACAATCCCCTATTTCGATTAAGGAGGATCGATTGCCGAGCGTCCCTTTGCATCTGAAATGCGGAACGATTTGGCATACCCCCTGATATCCACGGAAATTTTACAAAGGAATCGGTGGGTGTGGGCGGGGGTAGGTTCCTTGTATATGACGCAGAATGTATCGAGAATAAGGTTGACGTTTTTCCTCCTCACTTTGTAGAATGCCTATGCCTGCCACTTCCACCCTCTTTTAATTAGTTTATTTATCTATATTTCTTTTTCGTTCCAAAGACTTTATTTTCACTTATTTATGCCACCAAACACCCTACTAAAAAGGGGTTTTTGTTCTCTCTCAGACAGCGACTGGGGACAACAAATATTCCGCTATCTCATTTTATACCCTTCGGAGCGGACATTTTTACTCTACGTTAGACATGTGAGTTTGACTTGTCATTAATCTAGTTAATCAATTAATCAAGGATAGCACAGGCCTGAAAAGAGTCAGCCACCTATATAGGGATCCCCGATCTTCAAAGGTTTTCTTGGTCAAACAATGTACCAAGGTCCGTCTTTCAAGATCAAAATCCATACTGCTAATTACTAGTTTCCACGCAATCTATGGATTGGAAGTTATTGTCATATCAACTAAAAGTTTTATCTCTCAGAACAAGAAAGTAATAATAAGAATAAACGTGCTTTACATGTTTTTAGTGGTTTTAGCTGTGTGCGCGGGCTTCACTGAATTCATGTGATCACGCTGATAAAGGTGTCATCAAAAGGGAGGGGGGACATTCCCCCCTCTGGCCCCGCCCAATGAAAATCCCCTCACTGACAGGTTACTCGAGTAGCCTTCTTCGGCTCGGGGCAAATGCTAGGATTGGGGCACGTTCTGCAAACAAAGAGGTGATGTCTTCACCGTCGGGGATTGACTTCAGGATGATCCTTCACATGTTAACTTCACATGGACAACCTTTAGCATCTGTGACTGTGTTACAAATGATAGTAGAGTGGTGTACAACCCGTATTCGTTGAAGTAGTAGTAGAAGTAGTAGTGGTGGTAGTGGTGGTTATTTTTTACCTGACTGCTAAGAAAGCACAAATGCTTGTTAGTAAGCAACCAGAGGACCAAAGGCTTTAGGTCCTCTCCAAGGGACCTGGTAATAAGGATTAAAGCCTTACCAAAGGGCACTAGTGCATCGACTTGGTTTCGAACCCGGCCGCCAGATTACGAGACCACTGCTCTACTGAGCTATTGCGCCTGTAGATTTATGTAGAATCAACATTCAAGTGATCCCCGACGACAGGAAAGTACCATGTATTTTTTGTGTAAGAACCATCGAAAACACTAATTCAACATATTGAGTATCAAAAGAGAGGCTTATATATATATATATATATATATATATATATATATATATATATATTATACAGTGTTAATATATAATTTAGTTCATTATATTACTATGACCGAGGTTTAAGGCATCATGAAGCGGAGTGTTTTTTCTGTTTGTTAAAAGGAGTCGCATTCAGTGTGGACAGGCCTCTTGGGACGTCAAATTGGAGAAGAGGTATTGCCTGTCGCAGAAATAAAACCCAGCTCATCAATCCATTGTATGCGGATAGGAATAATCCGATTTCACATACTGCACATAACACCTTCCAGCTTTAGTTTCCTTAGCATATGGTATGCCATATATAATCTTCTCTATAAATATCACAGCTTCGCATAGAATGTTTATATTCCTATAGAACTGAATGTCAAAATAATTACAATGTGTCAACACAAGTAGACAACAAGTCTTGTGCATCAATCTAAACCCTTCATATACGAACAATCCGATGTCAAAGGGCTCAACACCTTTAATCTTGATTTTCTTCGCCTATCGCAATATATTGCATCTTCTCTTTTCCTATCACATCTGCATGCTTCTTTTTCTTCATGAAAATAAACGCTTAAGTCATGAACAGTATGTCATCATAAAATAACAATTGCACGTCAATTCATTTCGTTCAGATGTGAGTTGTACATACGTGAACGTAATTTTTTTAATTTTTATTTATGAAACGCTCATATCTTTCGCATATACAGTGCGTTCTAGAAAAAACGAAACAGAGAATTATCGATGTTTTATCATAACGTAATCACAATTATAATTAATAAATGATACATATTTTTAAAGCTTAGCTCCTCCTTTTTTATCTGATGCAATTCAAATTATGCATATTTCACGCACGAGTGATTAAAATCAGTTTGAAGAGAGGAAACCAAAGAGAAATACACATTTAGAAAGTTCATTTTCTTCCCTTTTACAGACACCTCAATCAAGAAAAATGATCCAGGAATAACAAAGTTATGTTTGTTTAAAGTAATGCTTGCATCTCCAAAATTTTATTAAACGAATTCGTTTTCACTGGTTGCCTGCCGTAGCAACAAACGGAGTTAAGACTTTATGGATGATCGTCAACGGAACGGAGTTAAGTCTTTTGTCTACTCTTTTGTCTACAAGGAGACAACAACAAGAACAGCAGCAACAACAGCAACCAGAAAACGACAAGTGGAACAGCAACAGGATCTGTAGCAGCAACAACGACACCAAGAAAACTCTCTCATGAACCCACTATTACCGGGCACAAAATAATCGAACCCAGTGAACATACAACGCCTTAGGAGGTGTCGTGGTATAGTGGTTCACTCACGTGACTCTCAATCTAAGGGTTGAGAGTAGTGGTTCACTTAGACACGTGACTCTTTATCCACGGTTTAAAGTAGTCACCCGAAGAAAGTTCAAGATAACCGATAATTATAGACAAATTATATATGGATACAAAGATTTTCTCTTGAAAATCACGAATAATTTGCTGAAAAATCATATCATATCATGGAAAGGCGTAAAGTGCAGTTTTGTGGATAGCTGAGTCTCGCATGATTGTGACGTCACGAACCTAGACGCTCTACGGAGGACCGCTGAAGGCGGAAAATCTGGATCTCAAAATTAACATTTATGAGAGATGATTTATACTGCGGGCCTTAAACATATTTTGAAGACGGAAATTTTTATTGTTTATCTGTAAAGCTTCCCTATCGCAATGATATGAATTTTGCATCAATTCAAAACACTTTTGATTCTTTGGGTGACTACTTCAAGAGTTAGAATCCCTGCCCGGTACTAACGTCCTTTTGCAATACATTAATCTACATTATGAGATGATGACGTGGATCCTAATCAAATTATTGGTTGAAAGCGTACACGTGACCAGGCGTTTATTTGCTTAACGCGTAATGTTGATAATGACCGGTCATTATCCAATTCTAATGACCGGTCATTAGTAAAATCATGTAATAAATCATCATTTAATAAAAAAAAATTAAAAAAACATGATCTTATAAAACAAAAAATACACATCATTTTATTCAGACATTAGTAAAAAAAAAAAAAAAAAAAAAAAAAAAAAAAAAAAATACCGACACTCCGTACCTTCAAAACAGTCCAAACACCCTCGGCTATCGCATCGGGCGTGTTAGAGTGTTCCAAAGGTACCTCGTGTGGGTAATTCTTACTAATGCCCTCACTGATGTGTATTATTTTTGTATTTTAATCTCCACTGATAACTGTAAAATTGATGGGGTTGTACAAATTACAGAACCGTAGGAAGATTAGTGTTAATACTGATGTGGAAAACTGAGTAAATGAGATATAATAATAATTATTATCAAGTAATTTAACTTCCTCATATTTTCAACAACAAATTTTCCATAACATCTTTACATAATTATACATCGTAAACAACATGTTTAATTTATGTTAGAACAACTTTTACGTTGATCGTGCTTGAGGAACAAAAAATATAATTTATAACAAAAATGATGAGAGACGAAAGACGTTATTTCATTCCAGTTCATGGAATAAAATTTCCACGTAGCGTCAGATTTCATGATTTTCGTGACAGCTAAACTTTGGTCACAATCTTTTATAAACATCTCCCCTGTCCTCTAGACATACACTTGATTGTGAAAATACCTCAAGGCAGTTGCAGTTTGTAATATCTCGATGGGATTATCAAGATAACCTTATATACTGAAAAAAATCATTGCAGATTTTGGTTTAATCCCTATTGCAACAAATGCAATTAGCAAAACTGTATGTGCACTATAAAGAAAGTCTGAAATATTAAACATTGGAAGCGTTTTTAATATCAAAGTAATTGCGGAACATAAGTGCAATGAAACATGCATTTTAAGGAACTAAAGTGATTTTCTCGCTCAAATCAATTGACATATTATATTAGACATACGCATACTCAGAAAGGCAAGACAAGTATATTACCTCTTAACTTCTGCTTTTAGAAGAAAAGATATGACAGCTATTAGTCCTGCATTGCGAGCAGGAGAGATTTCCTTGTTCAAAAATGGAGACTTAAAATAAAATCAGAATATAGTTTCTTTAAAATTATAAACGACTATGTTTACGAGCATAATACCGTCCCAACAAGGAACGTTTGTTTGTGTGTTTTGTGCTTGTAGTTTGCTTTGTTCTAATATAATATGAGTGAGTATTGTTGACCAGCATTTGAACTAGCTCTTTATGTCATCTAGAACTCCATAGTGCTGTCATTTCTTTTATTGTACAAGAAAGACATCAGGGAATGATATGATGTCACCTTTTCTCATAAAGTAGGGCTACCCCCAAGCCTCCGCTGTCATGTCATACAATAGGAGAGTGAACCCTAGTGGCAATTAATAAGTCAATTCAAATATTAAAAACATCCCAAAAATGAAGAATGGCAGGTTTGGTCCGCGGGACATTGATTGTTATCTGAGAGAAGACATTACGAAAGTTGTCCAGAAAATTGAAGATGCATGAAAACAATTCTGCCCACCATTAATTGCCAGACCCTCCAGCTCTTTGGCCTCGTGATAGGCAGTTCACATTGCCGGTGAATATGCTCGGTAGCTTCCTATCATGTTGTACATCAAATATTCGATTCGTGTTAGTGTGAACATGAAATTTGTAACACGGTACAGAAATGCCATTAAATGCCATCGAATTCATTAAAAATTGCAACTTTATTTTATGAACTTAATTTAAGAAAAAAAAGGTGTTCATTATGCATGTTTTAATTTTGGTCTGTTTTCATTTTCTTATGCCAATGTACGTGTGCAGGGATACACAAATTATGAGAAAAGCAAACGATCTTATTTCAACTGAATTATTAGTGAAAACGAAAAAACGAAACGAAAAAGTGATGTTCTCAATATATACGTATGATTTTAAAGCCCCACTGCACTGGTTTGATCAGGAGAGATTAGACCTCCATGCATGATCACTGACAGGTGTTTATCTCATCAAATCAGCTCTCAATTAACATAAGAAAAAGAGGATCATGGAGAACCAATATTCACCGATTATACATTGTTTGCTATATAGAGAGCGCAGATAGCTATAAGTGCAATGGGGCTTAAAGCGAAAATATATGATCTTGGCAACTTCCGCAGGTACACGTGTGTGATTCTTTTTTCTTCTTTCTTTTTTAGCGATACATGTAATAAAATAGCACATCTCACAAGGGCGTGTATGCACTGGTAGTCGCAGTGGCAAACTTAAGTTGTTTAGAAAAGCAATCAATCATACGCTGTCATAGATTAAACTAAGAACTTTACTTTGGTTTATAAGAAATTAACAATATCAACAACAACAACAACAGCAACAATAACTGGAATATCTGAGGGCTTGGAATAACAAGAAAAAGACAAACGCGAACGATGATAGACCACCCTGCACATATAAAGGAACATTATAGTCCCGTCTCTATCTAATGCGAGCAGCACTATCCATCATTTAAAGATTCCTGTTCATAAAACGGTGCTATTCTAATCATGTCTAATCCACAGTGTGGCTCCGAGGTGTGACGTCATTAATTATTATAAAAATACCAATGAATGGTTGTCAAATATTGACGTTCAAAGCCCATTGAGGAAAGGCACTCTGCAAATATTTTTTTGCGATTCTAATTGTGATTTATTCGTTAAAGTACAGCATGTCTCCCTTTATTGTTTGCATATTTTTTTTTATCGCATATATCCATGAAAGATCTTATACATTTTATCAAATTCTGTAGAATAACATGAAAAAACGTGCGTAGATTATCGCACATATTACTAGTCATGTATTATTTATTCAAATTGTGTGCATTTACTTGTAACGTGTTTGTGAAGTGCTATAGGGCAGTTAATGTGGGAGACTGGAAATGCTATATAAATGTCAATATTGTATTGTAAGAAAACGAAGAACATGAGACGAGTGACAAAAAGAAGAACGAAAGTCAAGTAGATGAAGTAAAATGCAAAAAAAAGCACATTGAAGAATACAGAGACTGAGTTGAACTAGAGCAAAAACAAGTACAAGTATGAGAAGACGAAAACGGCGATCAAGAGGAATAAAAAGAGGAATAATAATATAAAAACGGGTGAGACGAAGAAATGCATTAATAAGGAGGAAAACACAACGAGGGAGAATAGGAGGGGAAGGAAAATGGAAGGGGAAAGGAAAAAAATAAGTGAGAAGAAGAAATTAATCGAATAGGGGAAAGAAAGAGAAAACTATATCAAGACCCCCCCCCCCCCCCCCCCCCAATGAAGTAGATGAGTGAAAAGAAAGACAAATTAAAAAAAACAGGCGAAAAAGATGGGCATACCAGAATAGGAAGAAAGTAATAAAAATAAGCTGGAAAAAGTATTGTAACCTGCAGCATCCCTTGTCATGGGCTGGAAGGGGAGTCACGTATCATGCGATTTAAAAATTGATTTGAATTTAGAGTTAGAATACATATTGACTGTCAATGCCCTTTTCCAGTCAGGTTGTTGCTCGTATTTTGTCAAATAACACATATATCCTTCAAATTCCGCAGACAAGACTTTGCATAACAACATTTCCAATATTTTTGGGAACATTTCTTAACGTCTGCATTGGTCTACATGGAGAAATAAAGAAATGCATTTCATTTCAGCTTACAGTATTTTTTTCCTTGTATATCTATTTCATTTCTGTTTTTAATGTCTTTTGTTATATCGGTTTCACGTAATTTAATTTGATATCGTTGCTCATTTTCGCAGATTGCATAAAAACGCCTATTTCACAGTGGTATAAATTAACACCTGGTAACGATCGTTAAGAAATCTAAAATGTAAAACAAGGAATTATAAGGAAATCTAAATTCATTGATTCTTCGTTGTTCGTTTAAATAAAACTATTATTTGCCTTTGCCGTAGGGCTATCACCATGGGTACGCATATAAGTTTTTAAAAAGCCTTAGGGGTTCATATATTCTCTATATTTGATCTAGGAAATCAAATTTAGGTGACAAATAGAAGTAAATAAATGTAAAGATATCAAATTAAATAGACAGAAACAGTCATATACATTATAATATCTAGCTGTTCACTATAAAAGATAATATTCAAAACATTGCCTTACATTGGATAATTGTGTGTCTTCATCCCTTTGGGGTAATTTTATGGTCAATTTGTGTAATGGTCTGCCCAATGAAAATCAGATTTTATTGCAAATTCAGCAGGGAATCGTCCAAGTTGGGTCTATAGCAGCTCAAAAAGTTACTAAGATGTTAAGCAATTTCCAATTAACATTTGTTTTCAGTATATGGTACACTCATTGATTTCTAGTTACATTTTATATGAAACACTCCTTGATTTATGGTTATTATTATTATTTAATATTTAATTATTATTATTTTGTTATGTATTTGATACAGCAATTTTAGTGTATAAGCTACACTATACTTATGATATCATTGTTTTCCCGTATATGATACTCTATTTCATTTTGTTAATCTTCTGTTTTGTTTTCTAATATAATAATGCATTACTTCAAATATACGATACCTTTTCTTACAATATGATACAACACTTCTAACGTTTTGATGATACACTGCTTATAGTTAATTTAATACTTCTAAGATATGACACACTGCATCTCAGTACAAGATACACTACATTCATTATCATCATTATTTTTATATATTTTTTTCTCTCTTTTCTTCTTCTTCGTCTTTATGAGAGCTGGAACCAACTGAAGCGAATTGTCATGTTACACATAGGTCTATTAAAGGCACACTGTCCTACTTGTAGCTACTTGCTCCCTCTATATAGAAAACTTCCCAAATCGGTGCCTGTTGGTCCCCCATGATCCTCTTTTTCTTATGTTAAATGAGAGCTGAGTTAATGAGATAACCACCTGTCACAGTGACCTCGCTGGATCACTGGGTGGTCTAATCCATTCTTGCTGAAGTAGCAACGCCTCCCTTTAAAGTGAATGAAGAGTTTAAGCTTAATATTACATCCAATTACATACACGTTGTTTAACCCGAACGCTCGGCGGGATGAAAAAGATAAAATGTCCATATAGCTCTTAAGATATGCTTTGGCGCATTCACACAAATTAAGATACGGATATTAACTATGAAAATGGGTTAAACATGTTAAATGGGGCTTCTAAGAAAGTGTTCCCACCACCGATATGAACGTGTTTCACACATGGCAGTATTTTATTGCAAAAAGGGTGTTCGAATCAGACATGAAACCCGCCTCTCGAATGTTTCGCTGCACTTGAATGGACGTGGATATTTTGTAATTAAATTGAAAGATTAATAGGATCTCACATGTGAAAGAAGACAGGCTTTTCGTCATGCATCAGTAGTTTAACGATGTCCCGACCATGTCCCGAAGCCCAATACGGCAATTTCCATTGACGAAGAGTAGATTCTACCATTTCTCAAAACAGATGCTTCACCAATATTGCTTTACGTCACTCACTTGTCCACCCATGCCCCGTTTTATCTCGTCATTTTTCCGACGCCCCCCCCCCCCCAATAAAAAAATGAATAAATAAATGAAATAAAAAATAAGGTCCTTCACCTCAAACACCGCGATATGAAATACTGTACTCTGATCATCCACCGTGTTAGCGCAATGAAACCTACTAAACAGAACTCACGGCCTATTTCCCCATTTTCTGCATCACTTATAGATGGCTGGTCAATTTCTTTCTTATTTCGGTCCCCCTCCCCGTATTCATTAGTCTACGCTATCACATCCTACTCCCGCACATGTGTCATCGCGATACCGGACTACTTTCCTGATCACCATCATGGAAAAGAAGATCCGGGTTCGAATCCCAAACGCCGGCACCAGTGGTATTTAGAAGGGCATTAATCTACACTTGTCACTCTTTACCCAGGTGTGGTAAATAATAATAATAATATTCCGCTTTTATATGGCGTTTATACATTTATACGTTTATTACCCCGGTCGTTGGATTCAATACTTGCCCGCACACACTGTGTGCACAATCTCCACTCCCTGGGGAGCATTCCAGCCAGGCGTTACAAAGGGTAATTACGTGTACCCTAGATGCTTTAAACGCCGGCCCCCTTAAAATTTAACATGTTTAATAAGGCTTTAAATGTACCATTGGAAATTTGAATAAAAACATACATCACGGGGAGACACGTCTACACATGTGTAGAGAATATAAGCAATTTGAATGATAGCCTTGCTCTTGGATACATACATGTTTACATACACAACTATTACAAAAGCAATAGTTTGCACAGTACAAGAATCCCGCAAACCCCGCAGCTCAGTACAAGTGCCCACGTGGGTGCACGGCAAACATAACAGTGTGAGTATGGAGCTAGATCCATGGTGACACGATGTGAGCGATGTGGTCTTTGATCACACAAGTATAAATAACCTAGCGAACTACACAATATAGAAGTTCAAAGTCATTACTCACTTGATCACACTTTTTTTTGAAGTCATGTCAATCGGGAACGTTGACCATTTAGACTTTTAAACAGCTCTTCCACCTTTTCCAACAGTATATGCTTCCCTGCCTAGCACCCAAACAACCAATTGGTATATTATGATTACACGCATGATGCTCATATTAACATTGAAGCTCAATACGACCCCTTCCCCCATCTCCCAAGCCCCACTCGGTCGTGGCAGCATCAAAGTACTTTAATATTGGTAGATCAAGGATTCTCTAAGTGGGTGTATGTATCGAGATAAGTAAAGCAAACGTGTTCTTATTTGGAAAATGATAAATTGACCGTGTCCGTGAACAACCACCCCCACCCCCTGCTGTTTCTGTGAACCCCCCCCCTACTGTGTCCATGAACACCCCCCCCCCCCCCCCCTCTATCCATTCCCGGCCCTGTAACGCCGTACTAGCTTGAGCGGCAGGCCTCTTGTGGCGTCCGTCATGGTTTCACGCATGCCTTATTACACGTTCCCGCTAACTGCGTCGACTGCGTAGGGGGACAATCAAATAATCATCATCACCATAGGCTCTATATCAAACGAACCCGACTCTAGCTAGCCTTGCTCCAAGACTCTCACCGTCATCCCGGTTACAAAATAAAAATATCGGTGGTTGTTATTGAAATACGCACCAAAGAAAAAACTTTAAGATACACGTGTACAAATGTCTACATGTACTAGGTTTATAGTGACTTATCGAGCTGGGGCACTATTATCTTGTTAAAATCTAAATATGCCAGTCTCAACCCAGGTGAGTACATGAGTACGGGGTAAGAAGGTAATTGATTGAAAGCTATCAGCGTCTTAGGGAAGCTTGGTGTATATTCATGAGCGAGTGATGTTTATGTGACAAGATTAAGAGCAGAAGGGGGAACTTCCATGTTAGGGTGTCGTGGTTTAGTGTTAAAGTCACATGTTATGGACCCTATTTGTACAGGGTCCGAATCCCTGTAACGATATTAAGTCTTCTCTTTGTCTAAAGACATTAAATGTTCTACTCTCCACCCGTTTTGCCATTCTTTTCTTTTTAATATATTATATTTAGATTATTTAGATGCCTTAAAATGGTTTATGAAAATATGTTATTATATTATATTTATTTTACTGTGAATATTAAGACACTTTAAAATGATTTAGGAAAATAATGTCTATATTATATTTATTCTTGGGAACCTACAAAAACAAGCTATGCTTTCCAGTAGGTTCCTGTTTCATTTCATAATTTTGATCTTACTTTGTCAACTAAGTTCTTTATTGTGCAAACAATTGTTTAGATCAAATGAAATGAAATCAATCAATCAATCAATCAATCAATCAATCAATCAAATGAGCACGGAAGAAAGGAATCCCTTGCATACTTATTTGCAAGCCAACAGAAATGAAAAAGGTTCAATTCAAACGGCATTTGAAAGATAATACTAATGTAGAACTTCCTTCAAGCAAAAAGGGCTTAAAACTGTCCTTTTGTTGGAAAGTAAAGACCGTTAGTTAGCGAATCGAATTAAGGGATCGCAGTCCTTTTATTAAATAGTCTGACTTTCAGACCCTTGTACCGAATGGTCGTACGTTTTGTGCTGCGCAATGATTCAATCAGTTTAATTGTGGCCATTACAAGAAGTGGGTTATTGATGTAGACAATAAATATTGCTCATGTACCCTTTACAGCCCATTTTATTTATGTTATTACCGAGAAAAAAAGTCAGTCAGTCACTCAATAGTAAGGACTTTTAGATTTGCACGACGACAACGTGGATTGCTCGGTGTGACATCCTTTTAAGGCAATGTGACGTCCTTTTAAAGGCACTGGCAGTGCCCGGCAGTGCCTTCAAAACGACGTCACATTGACAGTGCCTTTAAAAGGACGTCACATTGCCTTAAAAGGATGTCACACGTAGCAGTCCACGTTCTCGTCGTGCAAATTAAAAAAGTCCCTAATGTCTGACAGTGAAGTCTGGAAAGTAAACGGGTTCCTTGCACAATTTAAATACTAGGACACTGCTAACGTTTAAATTTCACAGATAGGACATACGTGACATTTTCATAATCCCTGCAAAGTTCTACAAAATTTAATGTTGGCTGCAAAAAGGATACACTACCTTTAAAGGCATCATCAGGGTCATTCGCTGGCCTTAGACCTGAGTAATGATAAAGCGAGCCTTGTATCTTTATGAAAGAAGCGGATAAATAGGTCTGCTCTTAGGGAATATCATATTAATTCAGGGACTCTAAACTCTGAAAGTAGACTAAAAATTATGGACTCTAGTCAAGGATAAAATCTAGAGCAAGCAGAGCTAGCACCTGCGTCTCTTTCGACAGATAACAGGGACGCAGGTTTTGAGCAAGATAATTAAAGGTAAAACTTGAGGTCTGGAAAATGGATAATAATTTCAGAAAAAGAAAATGACTACCACACGGTCTCTTTGTTTAATTCGAAGTTATCGGTAACTTAATATACTTAAACCAAGTAAGATGTAAACAAGAATCTTTAAATTTGTTCACATAGCATTTTTGAAGATAAATAACCTATGAACTGTTAAGCGCATTGGAAATCGTGTTACGTAATGCAATACTGCATGATATTATTTATTACTGTTATTATTGTTATTAGTAGTAGTAATAGTAGTATTACTAGTAGTAGGATTAGTAGTATTAGTAGTATAATTAGTAGTAGTAGTAGTAGTAGTAGTAGTAGTAGTAGTAGTAGTAGTAGTAGTAGAAATAATAATATTAATATTGTTATCACTAACCCAACTCAGGATATTGTAACATTTGGTACTGCATGTGTTGATTTTGTTAGGAACTTACATTATGTGGTGGTCAGCTCTCTTTGTGTTTTTTTTTAATTCTATAAAATAGATCCCAATTTATTTTGACAGATCTTCATAATCATTTAAAGTCGAATTTATTTTTTTCTAAGTTCTGTGAGATTTCTACGTTTGATCCTTACCCCAACACGAGATCGGAAATACCTATCGACATTTTCAAACTCCTTTTCCATGTTGTCTAGGAAACTCCTCATCCTGTATTCAGGGTTTGTAATCCTCTTTTCTAGAAATATGAATATCTTCATCCATACTGTCTGGCGGTTTGAATCTCTTTCTATGAGAAATTTTCTATAAATTTACATAATTCATTTATTCGCATTGTCTAGAATGGTGTGAAATCAGTCTCTTGTGTATCGTTCATGCTTTGCTATTAAAATGGAATTATTCCGCCAAATGGCATTTCAAAACATTAGGATACATCTATAGCTAAAATATACATTGAAGTGTGGGATCAAACGTCATTTATTATGATGCCCGGAAGAGAGTTTATTTTCTTCACACATCAAACAAATCTAAAAAGACAAATAAATCAACGCTAAGAAAATTAAGATAGATATCCCCCTTCCCATGTCCACATAAGATGAATACGTGTTAAAGTGGTCGATTTTGCATTAGTCTTACTTCGGTTTTTAAAATCTGCAAATAATTAATTTTAAAAGAATATATATGTAAAAGGATGTTTTACCCTAGGATATTTAGTCGCGGGAAATGCATAAGCGAATTATTGCAGGTAAAATTGGGGATTTACACGGGGAGCCGGCCCTCCTCTCCGTACCGTGTTTTCCCTCTATTTACTTTTTAAACATTTTAACCATCAACCCCGAAATGCGTTTGTGTTAGTGTTTTTAAACCCTTTAACGTAGCTGTATTAAACTCCCCTTGAAACCCGTAAAGTACTAAAGGGTAGTCACGAATGCTGATTTTTACAGGGCATTCTGGTTGAAATGGAAATATAATTCGAGGGGAAAGATACAATATGGCACTTTCTACAAAATCAACGAAATATAAATCGCAACATGTTCAAATGTGTTAAAGCTTATCTGCACTAGTTTGGCCAGGAGGGATTAAACCACACAGCGAGATCACTGACAGGTGGCTATCTCATCAACTCAGCTCTCAAATAACATAAGAATAGAGGATCATGGGGGACCAACAGGCACCGACTGGGGAAGTTTTCTATATAGAGGGAGCAAGTAGCTACAAGTAGGACAGCGGGGCTTTAAGAGATATTTCCTGACCAAAACGATTGAAACCTTTTTCGAAATTAGAAATCATATTTGGATTACGTAATATTTCATTGTCATGTTCGCAAATCTCAAAAGGTGACGTGCAACGCCTTAGGATCGATTTTTCGAAAGTGGATCCTGTAAATGTTATAATGCTGAATACTCGTCTGAATTATCAAATAGATGAGTACAATCAAGACCCAGAATCATGGCGTCAAAAAGAAAGAAAGAGGAAACACAAATCGATCATTACTGGCAAGCTTAAATGTTAAACGGAAGCTTTGACATATCGCATAAAAGAAATACCCGGATGAATCTAACGGACGCGGACATCAAGGCTACCCTATAGAGACATTCATTCAAATTATTATGCACATGTATTGCATTGATATTTCATTATGTCCGCGATTGTTATTTTGTTCCAGCTTCCATTCACAGCCAGCGTACATCAGCGTGGGAACAGTCGAGCAAGTCTGACACAAAATATTGATTTCAGACGAAGTATGTGCCCTGTACAAGAGCCTTTTCAAAACGTACATGAATGCTCGTGTAACGACGACCTTCGTACAAAGTCGCATTGGTAATAATGTACATTTATCCTTTTAGACCCAGGTCTATTAAATGGGTGTGAAGAATAGTACTAGTACCCCTCAACTATGATATATTGGAACACTGCTGTCTACAAATTCTGCCAGTTATTATATAATAATGGCAGAGTAGAGCTAAAATTTAATCTGAGTTTGTTAATATACTGTTGTACTGAAGGAAATCATATAAATGAGAAACCACAAATGCACAGACTCAATGGCATTGGTTTTTCAACATCCAGTAATCTTTCTATTTCAGTTTTCACAATATTTTGATAATTTCTTTTAACTCACCTTGTCCTAGATGTTGAAGGAACGAACATGGATTCCTAACTTGAAAAGAAGTGACTTGATTTATGTATTTTCGCTCTCATTAAAAAGACAAACTAAGTTTCACCTTCCGATGTCACTGGGTATCAATTACAATGTTATGCCCGTTCAACGTTAGTGATGGGGGGGGGGGGTAAAGAGGTGTTTTGTCATCGGTGAAAGTGGATATGAAACCAGATCTACATTTAAGTTATTTTTAATGTATTATTACGGAAAAAACTTTTGCTGTATTAGTACGTCTTCAGCAGATATGAACATACTTTTTAATTATATTTATTTATAATTTCATTGTTTATTTCCATTTTTGATATCATGACTGGTATCTCATTAGCTCATTATCATTGACATCATTATCATCATGATTGTCGCTGTGAGCACAAAGATCACCGAGGTCATGGTAGATAACAAAATATATATTAGAGATGAAATGATGAAGATAATCATGTAATATTGGAAACAAGTAAAACTTATCTTTAATGATAACAATATTATTAATAATGATGATGATAATAAAAATAATCGTAATAACAAACAAACTAAAATAAATATATAAAAAACTAAAAAATACATAAAAAATAAAAAAAATAAAAATAATAATTATAATAATAATAACAATAACAATCATAACAATAATAATTTATTTTTATTTATTTATTTATTAGTCTTTTTTTAGTAGGGTGGCTCCATCAGTAGTTCAATACTGTTTTCCGTGGAGGCCCTACAACATAAATACAAAATTAACAAACATATTGAAAAACAAACAATCCAAATCGAAACAAAGTGAATTAAGTTACAACATTTTCGAACAAAAGAAAAGAAACAAACACAACACAATGGACCAGTTCAATGATTTAAATTATTATAGCGCCAAAACAAAAGAGTAAATGAAGAATTTGATGGTGCATTTTTTAAAAAATTAGGTAAAGTATTCCAGAAAGCCGCACCATCAAATGAAAAACTTTGTTTCCCCATCTGGGTTTTTATTTTGGGTAAAATTAATCCTGCGTTTTGAGCACTGCGTGTTCTAATATTATGTAAAGATTGGGTTTTTTTAAACATTTGTAAAATATAGACGGGAGTTTGATTTTGAAAAACAGAATAAATCATTTTACATTTGAAATAATTCCACCTACTTTGAATGCTTACCCACTTGAGTTTATTTAAATTTTCTTGAGTTGGGGTTCTTACATTGGCCCCCAAGATTACTCTGGCCATTTTCTTGTGTTGTTTAATGATTACATCTCGGACATTTTGTGAACAATTAGACCATGTATTACAACAGTATTCAAATAAAGGTAAAATTAATGCATTGGCAAGAAGCTTCAGTCCCTCCAAAGGTAGGTATCTTTTTGAACGACCAAGTAATGCTATCCTTGACCCTATCTTTTTACTTGTTTTTGTCACGTGTTCTTTCCAGTTCAATGTTGGATCTAGCCAGACTCCTAAGTATTTATAGATAATAATAATAATAATAATAATAATAATAATGGGGGACTTATATAGTACTCATTTTTGTCAAACTCAATATTGCTGGCGTTCCACAATTTACACCCCGGCTTTAACATGGATGACTTGATTGTGCTCTAGGAGTGAAGGAGTTCTAGTAAAGAGTGGAGAAGAGGATTAGATTGAGCTGGATTCATGGGTAGATATTCCGAAAGTTAAGGACATGAGTTGAAATGGCAAGTTTAGAGAATTGACTTTAAACAATATAGAATAAATGGGAAAATTTGGGGAAATTTAGAAATAAGCTTTTGATGAGGAACAGGTGCAGACAAATTGTGTATAATTATAGAACACCAAACATGTGCACCACAAAAAAACAATGAGACGTACAGTACAGACATACTAAGATATTTGTCTTTCGTGGAAAGAAAGTAAGAAATGCAACAAGGCGAACCCCAAATCAATTTATTAAAATATAAACCGCATTGCCCTTTTAGACCTATGTGTCTGGATGAATATTGATATCTTCATAATATGAAAAATCTTCTTCTTCTATATTTGGCATCAAATATTTGGATAGCATGTGCTGAGGAATGGGGAGCCTATTACTGGCGACACGTTTTCTGAAAGCCTAGTTTTCAACCCCACCACTAAACCTCATCTCTCAGTAAGACACATTTTGGATGGAAGATGCTAAGAGATGGCTTATTCCCAAGAGGCCGCCTGATCAACGAATGAGTGTGAACATAATGTGCTGATGAACATGCCGCGACTATCATGTGTTAGGACCGCCATCTGCTATTAGCGATAGTGGCCATTAATGTTTTAGAGTACCGTTTCATATTTTATACAGCTCGTGTCATACCTTCTTTTGAAATGGCGGTAGCTCCCTTTTATGTACATTGTAATCATATTAGTGTTTTTTAAAAGGTGTCTGGTAGACTAAAGAAGGGCTTGCCAGGTCAGCACAATTTCATTTACGAAAGAGCCACTAATTGCAGTCATGTCGCTATAATTATAATAAGTATGGTGATATCACATGAAGCTTGTATGAAATAGGCCCCCATTTCGATTTTCGTAGACAGTTAAGCACAGGAATTCATTTGCAGGTTCGGAAATAGCCATATCCGAACACTCGACAAGGATAGAACATTGACAGTTTAAAACGATAATATCAAGCTCAGGCTCAAGCAATCAGGCTCTTTTCATAAACAAAGCCCCAAGTAGGCCTAATGACTGCAAATTATTTGCACATCATTGCAAAAACTCTGCTTGTTTACTTTCTCATTGCTGCACACATATTTCCTCCCTTTTCTGTCCCTCCTAGTAGATGTCTGACCTTAAACCTTATTCCAGCCCGTTCCACTCCACTGCTTCACTCCTTCTCTCTAACGTTATGCTCCATTGCAGCGTTTTTCAACCGGAGTGCCGCTGCACCCTGGGGGTGCCGCAAGGCGGCTATAGGGGTTCGCAAGAGAAATGTTATGTTGTATAAACATACAAAATAGGAATCACGTCGATTTCGTGGGAACCAAATATCAGAAACCGCTGGTGTATGTAATTTCATGATGAAAAAGCATTTTAGATGTAATAAAGTGCCATTCTTCCTCGCTCTCTTCGCTCGCTCGCATCATTTAGAATCAGGCAGTGGAGTGCCTGAATAGCTTCAGATCTGGGCAACGGGGTGTCAAATATTCTTCTATCTGATGCCCGGTCGTACCTTATTATATCGTTAATATCTGTATATCGAAATAAGATTTACCACGTTCGTTCGCTTCTCTCACTCGCAATTTAGAAACAGGACTATTCTGGGCAGCGAGATGCTCGATCATATACTCTTATTCCTATATAGTGGTGACCAAATAGGTCTATATTATCTGCTTTGGCGGCTATATGCCCGCATACATTATTGAATATATCTTATCTAAGGGTGTTGTAACAAAATAACATGTTTAACATATTAAACATTTCTTTGTTTTAAATGTGCCCACACGTGTGTGCATGGCTGATCCAAATTTAATCTTTGATTTTGGGATTAGGATGACGCGAAACGTTAAAGTGTGCCATGACTAAAAAAAGGTTGAAAAGCGCTGTTCCATTGTATCAGTGTATCAAACACATACATCACCCTCTCTCGCTCCATACATCTGTCCACCCTCCCCAGCCCCCCCCCCCCCCCCCCCCCCCCCCTCTCTCTCTCTCTCTCTCTCTCTCTCTCTCGCTCTCTCACTCTTTTTTTCCTTCTCTCTCTCTCTCTCTCTATCACTATTTCCCTCTCCTTTTAACCCCATCTCCCTCTCTCGCCTTCGTTACTCTCCCCGTCCTGGCCATCTCATCCCCTCCCTTTCTCTAACCCTATCTGAAAGTTCCCCTTTTCTTTTTCACCCTTTCACCTCCCTCCCTCCCTCCCTTTCTCCATTCCACCCTCCTACTTCGTTCCAAACCCTCTCTCCCACTTTATCTTTCTCTTGTTCCCTATTCTCTACCTCGAACTCAATGTCTTCTTCACCGTTTCTATGTAGATCCATTGTGACAGGTCTGAGTACCCTGTTTACCAATTTAAATCAACTCGCTTGATCTGCACTTTACTGTTCCACTACTGTCAACCGTCCATGAACAAGGGTCTGAACAGAAGGGGCACTGCCCCCACCTCGCTGGCTGATGGTGCTCGTAGAAAGTACAACTTAAACGAGGAGCCAGTGAAATAAATGAATGAATGAATGCATGAATGGATTCATAGTTGAATGAATGAAAGAATAAATGAATGTATGATTGAATGGATGAAATAATGAGTGATTATGTAACTAAATAAATTAATAATTAAATAAATGAATATATAAACACACATTTGACCAGAGAAAGAATGAAGGAAAAGAAGAAAGAAAAAAGAAGAAAAACGAATAAATAACAAATCAATAATGATTAGAATGAGGATAGCAATAATACAAAACTGTTATTAATACCAATACTATTGATGTCAGTATTGTTATTGATACTTTTTCACTATTATTACTATTATTATTATTATCTTAATTCTTATTGATTCTCTCGAGTATTAGATTTTTTACTGAATTATGTATTGTATTGTATTTTAATCAATTATTATTATTACTATTGTGAATTTTTATGAAATGTAAACAATATGTAATGATGATTTTAAATAGCTACTCATGAGTTATCTTAAGTATTACCATTGCTGTTTGAATGATTGTTACAAATGAAATATGATTTTATATAATGGAGCTCATGTATATGTTAGCATACACAATTCAGCATTTTGGCTGCGAGGCATTGTTTTTTAATAAAACCATTATTGAATTGAAATGAATTGAATTGAATGATACTTCTATTCCTACTACCACTGCAGAACTGTAAATACCATTATAATTATGAATATCATCATCATTATCCAACTCCTTGTCATCAATATCATCTAATTGATCATCATCATCATGCCGGATTTATGTAGCCATTAAAGGTAGGCTTTACTACTTCAGCTAGAAGGGATTATACCACCCAGCGAGCCAGCGAGGTCACTATGACAGGTGGATATCTCATTAACTTAGCTCTCATTTAACATAAGAAAAAGAGGATCATGGGGGACCAGCAGGCACCGATTGGGAAAGTTTTCTATATGGAGGGAGCAAGTAGCTACAAGTAGGACAGTGTGCCTTTAATTGTTTACTATTTCTCTTCAAAGATACTCATTTCCTTCTTTTCCCCAATCTGAAATGAATTATAAAGGAGAAACATTCTGACAAAAAACACTCAGCAGACACTCCTCAGAGTGTGGAATTATGAGATGAAAATCTTTGTGTGACATGCAGAGAAAGACTTGGAGATGTCCTCGGAGATCTTTGATTAATCACGTGCAAAACTACTTCATCAAATATTGATATGCGACGACTTATAAAATAAAACATTCATATCGTTTGGGGAATTTTAATTTTCACCGCGCATTCTCATATTCCATATTTTAATACTCGGTCTGTATTTTCT
Source organism: Strongylocentrotus purpuratus (assembly GCF_000002235.5). Lineage (NCBI taxonomy): Eukaryota > Metazoa > Echinodermata > Echinoidea > Camarodonta > Strongylocentrotidae > Strongylocentrotus > Strongylocentrotus purpuratus. The sequence continues at coordinate 2,096,571 of NW_022145595.1, forward strand.
TTCTCTCTCTCTCTCTCTCTCTCTCTCTCTATCTCTCTTTGTCTCTTACTGTCTCTTTTAGGATTCTCTCTCTAAGCACTTATTACTACTAGTATTGTTTTTGTTTTGTATGTGTATCTATTTCTATTACATTCTGTACTCTCTTGAGGCAGTCGTGAAATCCAACGAATAATGTATTATGTATGCATAATGAAAATGCAAAAAGCATTCACTGGTATTTTCCAGATAATTTTAATTTGGTTCCAAATGCCTGGACCTTTTTGTTGATGTTATTGTTGCAAATCTTCCAACACCATGATGGATGCAATATAATGTAGATATCAAGTTTAAAATTCAAATTATATGAAATAACTGCTTTTTTTTTTTTTTTTCTTTCTCTCTTTCAGAGCAATTCGTGTTTTTTTATCGATGAGTAACTTCAAACAGTACACAAAACAAATCTTTGAGGAGCAGCAAAAACATCCTCACCCGCCTCACACATAACACAATGATTTAATGTGTTGTTACAGAATTTCAGAAGACAAGGATATAGATTGGAATGAAACAATTTCTTCCCGTTTACATCCTTTCTTGGACATGGAAGAAGGTTTGAGCAGTTTGATAATGGAGTCTAGGAATGATCTTGTTTGCAGTGAATTGGCATGATTTAATAATAATAATTACAGTGCTTATATAGCGCCTAACACTTACTTTGTCAGAAGTCTCTAAGCGCTCTACAATAATGCAGCATAATTACCCTGGCTTTAGCAGTGCAGTAAAGCTTTTTACTCCCTGTTATATCTGATCGCATTTTGTCTACACCCAGTTCATTATCTCACCATTGGGTCTAATGATAATATCTGTCAATACGTTTGTCACATGTCAGTTCGTCTAATTTATGTCAATTTCGTCCAATATCAATTTAGTGTAAACCCCATTTGGTTTAATGTTATTTTCATTATAAAAAATGCCCCGTTAAAAAAAAAGATTACATTAAAATTAGGCACAACATGCAGTAAACGCAATTACTAGTACATCTATATGATCATTTCTGTTTTATGCACAGTTTATGTAAACATTGCATTATTGGTCCCTGGACTACTGCATTGTTCATTGTATATGTTGATATTAATAAACCGAAATTGAATTGAATTGAATTGAATTGAATAGATTTGCTATTAGACACGTTAGACCATTTGTTAGAATTAGATGATATAAAAGTTTTACAAGTAATGATTGAATCACACGAATATGAAAGAAAATGTTTTTAATATGCAACCTCAAATAATTGTAATTAGACGAGGTTGATAATAGACGAATTGGTATAAGACCAACAGGCAATAGACTCTGTGCAGGTGTCGTGGTCCGGTGGATACATCACTGGATTGTGGATCACGGGGATCACGGTTCGAGACCTCCATTGGGTAAGACTTTAATCTACATTGGCCACTCTTCACCGAGGTATAGTAAATTGGTATTTGGTAGGAATGTATTCCATAAATACTTTTGGCGCCTTAACCTTAGGGCAGGTAGGCTAGAGCCTGGGAATTCATAATACTTTGTACGTGCCTTGAACATCATTGGAATGAATACGTGAGCAATATAAGTGTAGCTGTTATCAATAATATCATTATAATCGTGTCAATATTGCCAAATTTAGCTCATTGCATACTCTCTGAGAAAAGAAAAGAAATACATACAGTAGAATAGCGGTGATGAAACGTAGATAACAAAACAACTGAATATGTATCCCAGTGTCAGTGATCACATCTCCATCCATCAAAGGGAATCAAGAAGTGTAGATTCGGTGATAATTTGGAAGTGGAACTGCACGACGCAATGTCCTTAGAGATCTCTGGAATTCTCTTCAAAATGTAATGCTCCTGTATCTGATGCATATTATTCAGGTTATATTGACATCGTTGTTTATGGGCCAGGGAGCGTTCGCATCTCTGCGTGATCCGACATTATTCAAATCAAATTATTTTTGTGAAGTGGGCATAACATATCTGAAACAGAGTTTCACACGATTCTTCATGTATATGATCAAGATAACTGTATACACCATGTGGCCTGAATAGACTGATGTACGATGATACGAGTAATAAAGTTAAAGCAGTGAATCTAAGTTTCACATGATTCTTCATATCAAATTATTTTTGTGAAGTGGGGATTACATCCCCAACACAACATAAGAATTGATCAGAATTTCATCACGTAGTTAACCCACCTTCTGAACGGTCTGAACACACCGACATACAGTGACAAGAGTGGATAAGGTAATCTCTATAGGGGATTCCCCGTGTCAGAGAGTCTAATCTCAAGTGATGTCGGTCACCTGACAACCTTGCATGCCTTTCATATATACATATACTATCGCAGAGAGATAGTACTTATCTATCATTGATCATGTGACCTCGTTTAGACTAATCAGATTGCAAGATTCTTAGTATGCGGGATATAATTCACAATACCGAATTTAGTTCGATGCGTCATGAGAATCTTTATTTTTCCAATCCAACAGAGGAAGGATGGCTACACGTTTATTTTGTTTTGCAAGTATTATCCTGAGTACAAGATAAATAGGTACAATGCAAATAATTGCTACAAGTCAATGACAGAAAGTCAAATGGCGAATACTGTCGATTGCCTGACGTCCCTGAAGGTCTTTTCATCTGCAGTGACATATTAAGCAAGTTACAATTGAGATATTTTGAAATTTCAAACTTAGTTTGAATTGTGATGAAACTAATTTCAGTTCATACAAATATGCTAGAAACGGCAAACAAAAAACAGGTGCGTTTAACAATACTAAACGGCTATCAAAACGGCTACACACGGTGAATAGCTTGCTAAAAATTGCCTACGAATCGGCTATTTTATTTTGCGTTGCGTAGAATTTACTTTGATAGTGACTTGGAAAGTTATTCCGAATATTAACATTATCAGGTGAAGGTATTCAGTAATTTAATGAAAAATTGTTGCATTTATTACAAATTCTACTCTGTACTTCTGACAACATTATGATACAGCACACACTGCCAGCAGAGTAAGCGGTTTGAGCTGGAAAATTTGCAATGTGTAATATCTGTGACTTGTTTCCATTTTGCTCTATAAGGGAGTTTACAGATACAATCTGCGCATGGGCAGATAAAGGTCATTCGTACCTAAATGGTAAAACCCACAGAGATGAATACTGGATATGCGCTCATGAAAGTTATGTAACATTATTCATTTATGCACCACCGGTACATTCTATGATACGCAGGTGGAAGTATTCTTTTCAAGAGGTCAAACAAAAGGTATTCATGAAGCACATCTAGGACTTTGGCAGTTATTATTCTAAGATGCTCAAAGTGGAACTTCTCCATGTGTAAAAGATCTGTGGATATTTGGAGTCATTTGTACCATGTGCTATCTGTAAACTCCCTTATTGTAGTGGAGATCAGACTAGATTGCCATGCTATACCGACTCGGCCAAAAGAGGTTGCATCCGTTGGGTTTAACGTTTATATTCCGCGTTAAAGATACTATGAATAATTTCGAGCTGGCGGTGACAGCTGTAACACACTTGCTCCTGCGTCAATTTACTACAATTATCCAACTCTTAATTTCGACGCTGGACTCACATGACACCGACCCCTAACCCTAAACCTAACCTAACACCCTATAACAAGCCTAACCATATATCATTGAGGAAATAAAGTCTGGAACAAAAAAAAAATAATAAAGTCAGATCAGCGGTCGTGACAGTACATGTAGTGGAAATGATTACCAACTTAGCTTAGAATGAAAAAGGAATATTTGTACGTTCCAACAAAAAGTAAGTATTACTGTTTGCTTAGGAAACGAGTTCCAGAATTATTCAAACGTAGGAGGAGGGGTGCGGAAAGTCAGTCAAGTCTTCGGTGAGCTCCGAAAAGGGAAGTCAGTGGTGTTTCTTTAGACCATTAGAGAATTATAATGGTTTGGGATGCACTTTTTTTATAATTTTAAGCAGGAGGGGGGGGGGGGCGAGCCCCCGTACCCCATTGATCCACTAACGAGGTTAGTATAATGAATCCAATGTCACCTCGATTGAACACAATTATCGTTTTAAAAATCTTGCATGAGGTACCTGAATTACCTGAGCTTACCTTAATTCACTGGGAGGTATTTGATAAAGTTTGTTCATCTTATTTACAAATAAAAGGTACATCCCTCCCCCCCCCCTCCCCCTTCAAGCAAAATAGTATTTTGCCTTCTCTATACCCGTAACGTTGAAACATTCGCAGAGTGAATCCATCGAATACCTCAAGATTGATAGTAGACGTAGGTCAAAAAAACCTTTGAGGGTATCTCATCGCTAACCCTGTTTGAATGAGATGCCTTTGGGTGTAACTCACATGACAAGTCTACAAGTCTCTTCAGGACATGTTAATCCCGGTGTGATTGGTTCCAGGAATCACTTTGGGCGGAATTGTTATCTAAGGATTTGAAAATGTCTAAAGTAGTGACATTTACGTCTCTTCGGATAATAATCTTTTAGTTTAGAAACAAAAGAGGATGGGGTGCAGTCCAGGGTTCATCACATGCATTTGGGCTATAAGATAAAACGTTGTCTCGTTATTATTCTTTGCGAAAAGGCTAGCTATAGGGGGAATCTCACTGAGCGACAAATGCTTGCAAACGTAGTTACTTTGGGATTTCGCCGGGGTTCGCAAAAGGTTGCAAAAGGTTCGTAAACGATTGCAAGAAAGTTTGCAAACAGTTTTCATTGTCGCACACATTTTTTCTTATCGCAAAGAAATTTTGAATTTTGAACATTTTAAAAATTTCTTTGCGAATTTATTTTTCCGGAAGCGTTTGCAAAATAGTCGTCAGCCTTTGCAAACGGTTGTAAGACGGTGTCGTTAAAGTTCTTTTTGATTCGTCAATGCTAGCTACCACGTTACCATATGGTCCCGAGATCCCTGTTATCAGGTATTCTATATATTAATAGGTCCTCAGTCTGAAATGACTATTTTCCGATCTACTTTAGATCGTTATTAAGGAGTGATTTATAGTAAGTGAATAAAATGAAATAAAATAAGGGTTAGGGTTTAGGAAAGACACTAAAGAGACCAATAGCTTGAACCATTAAACAAAGCGATACACAAGAAGTGTGTATATAGCTTAGGGTATTTCTATTTGTAATCTTTAACAAAAGACAAAGAAAAAGGGGTTCTGCGACCAATACCCCTGCGATAATTGCTTCGCGATAAACTTCCTACACCAAATAAACTCCAAGCATCAGCTTTGTGTACACTCCGTACTTTTGCCTAAACCTAACCCTAAAAATCACCTCAAATCAAACTGCTATGTTAAATCTAATCCCATACCCTCGAAGCAAAATATTTGTTTCTTTTCTTTTCCGTTTCGTGCTTTTCCGAATCGTGCTCTTCTTCCTTCCTTTAACCTTCTTTTTGCTATATTTCTCTCTTTATTCTTTCCTTCTTTCGTCGTCTTTTCCTTGATCTTAACATATTGAGGAATTAAGGGGATACCACCTCCCAGTTAAAAAATAGTTTACATATTATCCTTCGAATGGATAACGCATGCATGTCAATGAAAGAACGTCATTCCGTTTGATTAACAGAATAAAAACAAAACAAAACAAAAAGATATCAAATTTTAGGGGGTTCTTGAGCCCCTTACACCCTCTTCCTACCCCATTCGCTGGATTTTATATAAGCTCCCTAGAACTCCATACAATTTGTCGAGGACAGGTGCATGATGCTAACCCATCAGATTGCTAGCTCTGTTCTTTCAAACGCTTCCTGGACAGTCACTGCCATTCATCACTGTCCTTTAAATCAACCCTTAAATAATGCATACAGTTTTGCTGATGCTTGAAAATGTTGCCGGGAAATTCCTGCTATATATTATGCACCATCCATGTCTTTGTTCACTCAATGAGTTCTAGATAATGTACGGGAAATAATTTACCGGCATCCAATGCGATCGCAAAACTTTCAAAAAACCAACCGTAGGTACAACTGTAATTTCAGTAGCCTTGTCAATCAGATTTGAAATGCGCGAAAAATGACTAATCATGCAATCCAGATAGGACTTATATGGGATATATATAAAAAAAAAAAAATAAAAAAAAAGAGGTATTAAAAGTGTCGATAGACAGATTTGTCGATGTTTGCAAAAGTGTTTGAATGCCACAGAAGACATCAAACCGATTGTGATGGTTTTACCAAAATTATATTTCGATTACATTTCTGTTATCGATTCCGTTGCATTGGTTATAAGTGATTGCACTAGCCTGTGATTTCAGCGTGAAACAGCAATATATAATTGCTTCGATTATCGAAATGTACCTTTTTGTTTTTCAGGAAAGAATAAAACGATTGATCATCCAAATATTGTTTACACAATTTCTTGATTTCAACCCCCACCTCCACCTTTTTTAGCGGTCATTTGCTTTACTTGCAGTTTTATATATTTTTTAAATCCCTCAGCACAAACTCCAAAGCGAGATGTTGACATCGAAAATGCATCACGTACGTCTCGCTGTCAAGTTGCTAGCACGTGGCACAATGTACACAAATAGTACGTCAATAACCGGTCAATGAGCACGGGGAAGCAAATAGACTCTTGGTGTGACTCCTGGATCGTTTTTCAGGAAATGATGTTTGATTTTCACTAGATTTACAACGATTTAGCACTCATGTGAGGTCTCTATGTGACCTTCATGGCAGTTTGTACAAGACATGCCAGGCGGTTTAACAAAAGAGTTATATTCTTAATAAAAAGATAATTTTCTTTAGTATTTTGAAGTTTCCGTATCTAAATGCATATCTAACTATTTTGACACGACAGTGTTAGATCGAATACCCGAAGCGATTGATCATTGATTCACATTAACGAAATGAAAACAAATCAATGAGTACAGAACTTTCGTGGGAATCATTTTGTCAGTACAATATATCATCAATGATTTTGATGGGGAGGTGGAAAATGTAGAGATGATTTATGCACATTTATAAATCCATAGAATGACGTTTAAGCAGATTGAGATATTTAGTGCGAAAAACCCCAATCGGTGTTATTTCGACTGGAGAATTGTATACGAGGCGCTCAGTGACATTTTATATATATATATATATATATATATATATATATATATATATATATATATATATATATATATATATATATATAATATAAAAGTGCGAGAATTCTCAACTCTGACATGACGACGGGTGTTCCAGAATATGTAGGCGTGAAGAAAAAGGTCTAGGAACGTGGGACGTAGCTGTACTTTACAAGTTTATTACGAGCTATCGGCTTTTGAGGCCTTCTTCAGGTTCTGAAGTGCAAACACATACAAAAACAAAAACAAAACAAATTGTATGAACAAATATACATGGCATACAAACTTAATATCACTCAATCAAAGTCAAGCATCAGGAACATAAATGTATAAGACGATATATAAATTAAAAATATGATTATCTTCAGCAAAGCTAATGATATTGCCAAACTGCCTAGCGGTAGAAAAAAAGAAAGAAAAAGATAGTGACATTGGTCCCCACGGTCAATGAGTGTCAAAAGCTTCTAGAAATGGGATGAATAATAAATGCTATGCAGCGTGAAACAAGTATTTACATCATTAAATTAGAGAGCGAATAATGTATAACTACACAACCATGCTTCGTTGCGTACCCTACACCCAATCCTCACGTGTAAAGGTTGTGTACATTAACAATATAAGCCAAATAAAATATAGTGTCTACAGGGAATGATGAAGGTTAGCCCCAACCATTTAGGGGGTCCCATGCAGTGTCACTGGGTTGAGGGGGGGGGGGCGTTTGGTGGTGGTATCGGCATCATAAGATGAATGAAAAGCGAGAGAACAATATCATCATTAAGTGAGGCTGTGAGATGAGGTAACCTCATCTTGTTATAATGTTAATTATTAGGATATAACGTTAAATCTGCAACTTAAGAAACTATTCTACTGTTCAGAAACATCAAGAACAGCGGAATCAGCAATCAAGATTACAGTTAATAAACAAAGGAAGTCATACCTTGAAATATTATCCTGTGTCTATCTCCTCCCCCTCCTGCACAGACACACACGCACACGCATTCCCTCTCTCTCTCTCCCCCCTCTATCCACCCCTTTCTCTCCTTTTCTCTTTCTCTGTCTCTTCCTCTCTCTCTCTCTCTCTCTCTTTCATTCTCTCTATATCTCTCTATCTCGCGCTCTCTTTCTATCCCTCCCCCTTTCTACCTCTCTATCTACCCTTTTCTCTCTTTTTCTATGTCTCTCTCTCTCCCTCTATCTGTCGCTCTCTCTCTCTCTCTCTCTCTCTCTCTCTCTCTCTCTATATATATATATATATATATCTTTCATTTTAATAATTTTTAAATCGACTTGATGGGAGATGCACGTGCTTCTAAGAGAAAGATCGCCGAAATCTTCATTTATGAATTATATTTCAATGTCATATAGTGCGCTTTCGCCCACAATTGGTTTTAAGATTTTTCAGCTACGTCTTGCAAAATAAAAACAAGACAAAAAACAAAAACAAAAAACAAAAATTAAATAATTAAGCACAAACTGATCAGGAAATATGCTACGCCATCCATTTAAAAGTTTTCCGTACAAAAACTCGCATTGTCGTTTACATCTATAGTCTGTTGGGCCAGAGTTGTTATCTGTTTCTACGGCTCTCATGGAGAGTATTATACAAAACCGATGAGGCTAACCTTGTTAAACAACACACATATTCAAATTATTACATGTATCATCAATATCATCATTATTATTAGTAGAAGTAGTAGTAGTAGTAGTAGTAGTAGTAGTAAAAGCGGTAGTAGTAGTATTAGTAGTAAAATCAGTGGTAGAAGTAGTAGTTGTAGTAGCAGCAGCAGCAGCAGCAGTAGTAGTAGTAGTAGTAGTAGTAGTAGTAGTAGTAGTAGTAGTAGTAGTAGTTTGTTAGTAGTTATACAAGTAGAAGTATTAATAGTAATAAATAGTAGCAGCAGCAGTAGTAGTTTAGTAATAGTAATCGTAGTAGTAGTAGCAGTCGTATCATTATCATTATCATTATTGTCATCATCATCATTATCATTATCATTATTTTCCATTATCATTATCATTATTGTCATCATCATCATTATCATTATCATTATTTCGAAGAATTCGTCGTGGCATTAACGATTCAAGGTTCTACTCGTAATTTTTTATTTTATTTTTCGTTTTTCTCCTTATCCATTTTTATCACGAGAGTTTCTATTTAGGATCATTTATTAAGATTCTGAAGATATGCGTTCTATTTTCATTCATGTTCTTTTGTGTGCAAACGGATGCTGTTGAAAAAAAGCTTAAAAGGACCGTTTTTAAATCAAATTATTTGACTGGAGAGTAAAATGCAAGAACTTAAAATAGACATGAGAAATAAAAAGATCAATGAAAATCACAAAGCGATGACGTATACATTGCTGGTGACTACTATACCTAGGGAGAGTATCGTGTCTAAAAATAAATTTCTATAATTAAAAGAACAAATTTCATTGATTTTCATTGTATCGTTCAACTGAGCAGGAAAGCTTGTATTTTGTGTGTGAGGATGGAATTAAAAATAGTAAAACTAATATTTGATTTAATACTTTTTGTATTTTCTGCCAAAATTTGTGATGTTTCATGAGAAATACTTAATGTTTCTGTGTGTGCTCACCTGATCAATGTGAGAACATTTCGCGCGTCATCGGGTGTGATTTATACAGAGCAAGTCTGTTGTCTTGCAAGATTTTGAACAAGGGGGAAATTGGTAAAACTGAAATGTCGCAAAGATTTCCCCCATCTCTTTCTCTCCCCCTCAACCAATTTTTCCCTCGCTAGTCTTTGTCTATCTCTTTCTCTCTCTCTCTCTCTCTCTCTCTCTCTCTTTCTCTCTCACTCTCTATCTCTTTCTCTCTCTCTCTCTCTATCTCTGCCCATCTCTATTTATATATCACTACGTCCGCCTTTATCTCTCTATTTATCTCTTTATATCACTTCCTCCCTCTGCCTCTCCATCTCTCTCTCTCTCTCTCTCACACACACACACGCACACGCACACACACACACACACTCTATTTTTTCTCCTTTTTTTTTCTTCTCCCTCTCTTTTTCCCCATTCTATATCATTCTTTCTTCCACCTGTTGAAACACTGTAATTTCCATTTTGAATACACTACGTTCCTCCTCCTGATGTTGTTCGTACCCCACCACATGTCTTGCCCTCTTGCATTTCGAATCAAGAACATAACTATAGAAAATTTATCATAGGGTACACACAAAACATCCTATGCTTACAAGGTACAATATGCTCCCCCCCCCCCACCGGCCTCTCTTCCTAAACGCTCTTGGGAAGGCTAGTTTTCGTGAAGATGTAGTTGTTGGTGAGTGGCTCGTCCGAGAGCAGTAGTCCGAGATGCATTGTTGTCCGAAGCTAGGCGGCCCGACATGCATCTTAACACTCAGAAGTATACCTACCTTATTTGATTTATTTGTTTTACTTATATCATTCTCTACTTGTACTATATTCGTCACCATCACAATTAGCTTCGCGAGCCTATTCATGGGGGGGGGGGGTTAAACTATTGTCGTACGGCTGTCCCTGATTGGAAGCCGAACTCACCCGATTGGGCCTCCAACCGAAATGCTTACAATACCCTACAAACTCTGTAATACTAATCAAATGATGATTCAGAGCTTCTTTCAGCCCGTACAGCAAAGAATAATATTTCATTTCATTTTGATGTCTCTTGTTCATATATAATAATAATAATAATATTGGCATTTATATAGCGCTCTTACAGACATACATGTGTATCACAGCGCTTTACAACATATTATTATTACCCCGGTCATCGGATTCAGGCTTACCCGCACACAAGGTATGCACATTCTCCACTCCCTGGGGAGCATTCCAGCCAGTCGCCATTTTACAAGCGCCACTTGCTAATCAAACCACATTAGCTTTCGCATCCTACCGGGTACCCATTTTAACACCTGGGTGGAGAGTGGCAAATGTAGATCAATGTCTTGCCAAAGGACATTAGTGCCGCGGCGGGACTTGAACCGCGGACCTTGTGATCCACAGTCCGGTGACTTATCCACTCGACCACGACACCTCTACATATATCAATGCATATTATTTTAAAATCGGGTTGCAGTCGGATTGTAGCGTTATACATGTTTCACGGCCACTACGATTACGACTGTGTATTGACATAATTTTGGCAGGATATATGAACATGATAAAGATAAAAAGCGTTCAAAAGATCCTTCAAAACTCACCTTTTTTCCCAATGATTTATGTGATATACTTCCTGTACTGTACATTTTTGTCCTCTTTTCATATATTTGTATTTGTAAGAGCTATTATACTTATTGTTTTTAGCGCACCTAAATATTCGATATTATCATTATTATAGATATAAGCTAGTTCTCACTAAAGCCTCGGATCGTCTTATTAGGTCGTTTGAAGTCTTCCAGCCGGTGAACGAGCTAAATCGGCTCCCAGCCCGTGGCTAGTGGTGTGACTGGTATGACGTCACAGCGATTTACAGCTGACAGGACTTTTTCTTCAACTAGAAAGGTCCATCACCGACCAATATCGATACGTTTTTTCTTTTCTATAAATACTACAAACTGGAATACTTTAAAATGGTCAAATTCCTTCTAAATTTCTTCATAATCCATTCGTATTTGAATCCTAATGCTCGACTCTGTGACGTTACTTAGATCAGCTCGTAGATCAATTGTTTTCTCTATGAATACCATCCTAGGCTTACCCGTGTAATCCTATCAAACCCATTGAGAATAAACAGAATCAGTTCATTCACTCGATTCGCTTTCATTCCACATGACAACTTGTATAAATCTTGTCGAGAGGAATATATTGAGTCTACTTGCAGTACTTGTCTATTTAGTATAGCAATTGCAACGCCTCCTTCCCCCATAGTCCCATAAATAGCTTTCTTGCTGAAGCAGAGGGGAGATGACATTACGTTTGTACCTACGTCACCGTCTCTGTTTGTTTTTATTTTCTCTATTTTTCCTCTTTTGGAGTTTTGTTGTTTTCAAGGTCCGTTTGATATGAAGTTGTTTATTTCATCCTTTCCTCCTCAGCCCGACAACAAAAAGGCAAGTCTTGCATGAATAATTAGCGTTTGGTGATAATTGGGTTGAAACAAAATTAGCGTGTGACATTTAAAAATTGTGAACGAGAGAGAGAGAGAGAGAGAGAGAGAGAGAGGGAGAGAGTGTGTGAGATATATAGACCAATTTGATACCTGATCAATTGCAACCTTGAACAGATTATAGTCTGGAGAAGGTTCCCTTTACATCAATTGTTAATTGTCATGTTTTATCATATTTACTGCTTTTGAAGAAGACTAGTATATAGTACTTTAATGCTAGCCACGTTCTGTCATTTCGTATTTAATTTCAATTCATTTATTTACTCAGTTCTGAATACATGAAACAAATCAGCATACACTACAAGATATATGAAGTGATATTAACTTTTTTAAAGCAAAACTGGTCAGGGCTCCAACGTAAACGCATCTTGATGCCCTGTGGGCCCTGATAATGAAATCTAAGTAAAATACAACCATTTCCCCCAAACAATGTGATGTTATAAAGCATGTATCGAGCAGCCAATCTGTAGTAAATTAGTATTAACAAAATCAGGAGAAAAAACGCCAGTTCAACCGTGGACCTCTAAGTACGTCCATGGTTCAACAAACCAAGTCTTAAAAACACGAACAAATTTGTTGGGTTTGCATATATTGGAGGGCCACGCTGCTCCCCCCCCCCCCTCTCTCTCTCTCTCTCTCTCTCTCTCTCTGTTTGTGTGTGTGTGTGTGTGTGTGTGTGTGTGTGGTTGGGGGATGGGTGTGATGTTTACCTACCGATGAGTGACAGGGTGCATCCATACAGTGTAACATTTTGTGATTTGAAATACAATTGAGAAATTGTTTCCGAATCGGAAAGAAAGCTCCGCATGGACGTATTCGACGTGACCGGTGTGATGGAAATATTATGTGGCATATACAGAATCTGTATATGCCAAATAATATCTCCATATTTCTATGGTTTGTGTTTAATACAACGCTTCTTTATTTTGTCTTCTCCTTTTCTGAATCGGAAACTTTAACATTCCTCTACGTATACTTGTGCACACGAGCATGCATTGATTACATCTAGATGTAGTCGTATCTTGTGCCATTGCTGGAAACTAACATCTGAATGATATCTTGTACCGATGGTACTTGGCTTTTTTGGTTTTTTCCAACTGCGTTTTGCCCCCTTGCAAATGAAACACAAACACAGCCGAAATTGCAAAATAACATAGCTTCGAATGTAAGCGTAGTCTAGCGAAATCGAAGTCTGCGTATTTTTAAGCAAAATTGTTGTCCAATGCAGACGATTGGCCCACTTTTTAGGGGGTTCAGAACAGCGAAATGTCGCCTCATTGACATGAATTTGTTCATGTACAATGCATCTTATTTCATACGGAGATCAATAAATAGTATAAATGATCTAAATGAAAAAGATGATGATGATAACCTAGTGATATTTTAGCAACTTTGAAGGGTATCCATAACTGCGTAAGTATTTCAATATGATGATGACGATGGTGATGATGATGTTGATAATAATGATAATGATAATTATAATCTGGATAATAATAATCTTCATAGATACAGTTTAACAGCCCACATATAAATGATTAACATGCGAACGAAATAATACTAAATGTATTACCCAATCACTACACCTGGGTGGAGAGAGGCAAATGTAGAACAATACCAACAATCTCAAAAGGAATGATACCAAAAAATGGTACAGAAAGTGATCCGAGTGCCTACGCCCGTTGGTACCTACACCCATGCCGATGATCTCCTGAAGTGCAGACATGTTCTATGGACCTTAAAACGTTGAGGACGTTTTTGTGAGCGTCATAATGACGTTGTGTGTTTGCTGGCAAAGCTGGATAAATCTTGGTACATGACTAGTTTATAGCAAACTTTTAGTAAATAGTTTCCATTTTTCTTTAATTACTTACATGTGTTTAAAAAAGGAATTATACTGTATATTTTAAATTGTATATATCATGAATGGTATTGTTTTAATAATTAATTAAACAATATGATACTGTACCATTGAAAGATGGAACCATCGATCCGTTTGTTAAATTGTGTGGTGCGCGATCCAGCTGGGCCCCTTCTTCCGCACAGTGGCGTTTCCAGACTTCGGTCTCAGGAGGGGCAATACATTTCAACTCAATGTGATCTATATCATTTGTTGGTAAGGACATCTATACTACCGACATCCACGAGGGCCCTGATTTGCTTTACAAGGGAGGGGGCAACGCCCAAAATACATTTTGATAACATAATCCACACTTCTTGCGTTGCTTGACTTACAGTGATTCTAAATTTGCTTACTATTAATGTGGCTGCAGTTTTATTTCGTTCATTTACTTATTCATGTATTTTGAAATGCAATTTGTTATATTACATTTTGTGTTATCTGTTTATTTTATTTTGTATTATCATTATCATAATTTATAAGTATCTTATATTAGGGAATGGGGGGGGGGGGTCGTGAAACAGTCAAGAGGGGCAAACTGCTCTTCCACAGGCCCCCGTCATCTATAGATCACATGGCGAACGTGTTTCATAACACACGTGACTTGAATCACGTGAACGTATACATGGGAACGTAAGCCGTGGAAAAAAAATCATTAATTGTGTATTTCCACCAACTAGCTTTCTTCTACGAACATTTCTTAAGAAAAACGTTTTGGTTGTGCAACGAAAAAAAACTTGCTGATGTGCCTGTAATTCTTATTTTGGGGAGCATTCGATTCGTCCATGACATTTTACTATGAAATGTAAGCTATGTATGTGGAATTGAAGAAATCAATATAAAAAAAGGTTGTGTGGATCTCGCAGAATGTCAAAGTGCTGACGATTTTTTTTTTCTTCGTGGGATACTCTTCAGTAAAGCAGACAGACATAGGCTCGTGTGATTGTATGTGGCACGAAGCAAACATATGTGTACTATCTCTGGGGCGTATCCAGCATTAAACAGAGCCGGTGCAACCACTACCCGGCCCCGGATTCACATTTCCCATCGAGAAAAAAAAACACGATCCCCCCCCCCCCGACCCAACAACCCCAATAAAAGAAGAAAAGAGAAGGAAAAAATAACACCAACATGGCCAACAACAACAATGATAACAGCAAGAAATATCTCTCACTAAGAGTATGCTTGCCTCACATTGCAGAATTTCTTTTCAACAGTCATGATAGTCTAGAGAAGCATATTAAAGGGGTTGAGCATGGGAAATACTGGCTGACGCCATCTACGTCTTCATTTGGACAACTGCACGTAAACAAACGGACTTGATAACTGAGTAAGCGCGCTAGTGTTCGCGAAACAGACCGAAGTTCTCCTCACGCTACGGTCTCGCGTATGTTGCACGCACGTGAATACGTAGGCCTACTGTAGTCGTATTATACCCGATTGGCCCCGAGTCAGGCCACGAGAAAGACACGAAGTCTCGTTATGCTACAGTCCCTTTAACTCGGAGAAAAAGTATAACCTTCAATATTATAATGCTTATATAGTATGTATTATTAATTTCGGTTTTAAAAGAAGAGGTCGAAATTATCATCGTGTGATGTAACAGACACAAATTTATCTCGGTCAATTGAACTATACCTTAAAGGGAGTGTAGCCTGACGAGACTACGTGTCTTCCCCGTGGCCTGACTCGGGGCCAATCGGTATAAGACTACGGACGACGCGACCGCAGCAAACATGTGCTTGCAACTTACGCGAAACCGAAGCGTCGGGAGAACGTTGGTCTTTTTCACGAACGCTGACCATGTAGAGATTAAGTCGCTGACTACTGTTAATCAAGTCCATCCGTTTACGTGCAGTTGTTCCAAAGAAGACGTAGATGGCGTTAACCAGTATTTGCAAAGCTACACTCCCTTTAAACTGCTCCTTAAAAGATGACAAAATTGGGCGTAATACAATAAACAAACCATGCAAACGGGTCAATTATTGTACTATGCAGCTATACTTAAATTAAATTGATATTACAAGGTTTGCTGGGCACTTTGAAACCGATCGGGACGGTTTGTTATTGCCTGCAAAAGCGTGACACTGCACACTTCCTATTTTCACAAAGGTGAGTACGACACAAGGTCCTAGAATTGAGAGAAAAGGAACTAATCAAGCAAGAAAGTTCAAATCAATGAAAAAAGTATACGCAATTATTCAAGAACCACTCGGTCGATAACATGAATAAACAATACTCTGACACAAAAGGGGAAAATGATACACAAACGAAAGTGGTCAAACATAATCAATTCAAATTAATTTCAAGGAGCATCGAGGCGATAGTTAGAAGCATATACAGGATCACGAACAAGCGTTGTCATGGCAACGTTTAAGGATGAAGTGCGTAGCAAAATCAAATTTAGACCAAGTTGGCGGTAAAAAAGCTAAATAATACCTACTCGTTCGATATGATAAGCAGGGTTGTGAGTTTTTACACGTTTTAATGAAGTTGATAGTAAATATCAACTATCGTTGGTCTCCTTTCTAAGATTGCAGTCACAGAACCCAGCGGATGCTTAAGGCGCCTACAAATTAATCTCATTACCCTGGCTTTAGCCCAGCTTCCCCAGGCGATGGAAGCATTCAAGGAATCAATTCCTACCAGGTACCTCCCTGCTACAACTGCATGGGTAGAGAGAGTGTGGAAAATGTAGATTAATAATTTGCCAAAGCACCCGAGTGCCATGGAGGGACTCGAACCGGGAACATTGCCAACAACAGTCCGGTGACGTATCCACTAGACCGCAACAACTCCAGAAATCAGATATTCCAGAAAAAATTACATCAATAGGCTATTAGTACTAGGCACCTGCAAAATATCACGTGACTATTATAATGTGACAGTATGTCTGATGTATGAACCTGGTATCAAAGTATGCAAAAGTCGTGCAACAAAGCGGTGAGATCAATACATGCGCTTATAAATCACAAATTTTCGGTAGACTGTGGGTGGGGAGTGGTGACTGGTTGCTCTAAACGTTTTGGGGTTAAGTATTCTGAATTTGTCGAGAGAGCCTCGTTCTAAAGATTAAACGTTTTGCTATCCCTGCAAGGTAAAAGCACAATTACAAAAAAAATCTTAAACCTTGGGATTGGCCCACTTTCGTGACAGTAAACCCTCGAAAAGTAGGAAGGGTAATGTCAACTGGATGAATGCACACACGTATGAAATGAAGGACAGACAGACAGGACGAGGTCAGGAAGCAAAGCAAAGACTTTCAGCTTTACAGGTACCTAGATTTTCGTAACTACCTAGAAAATGACTAACTCTTACGAACAAAAGTTAAAACGGTATTACGAGCATTCCAGTGAATTTAATGTATATATTTTGGCTTACATACTAAATGATTGGGGATGCTGGAGCACAACTGGTTATTGGAGGGAGGAGGGGGGTCACTAAAGCTTAATGTCAGCACCCCATCGACAAACCTGAGGCCCGAATTCACAAAGGAGGTTTGTCGCTTGGTTTGAAGCGCGTCGTAACGCGTCATATGACGCACATAAACCTAGGTTTGTCGGCAATCCTCCTTTGTGAATTCGGGCCATAGAGTTTAGTTAATACGGTTGTGTTTTTCGAACTTTTCATGTTGTGCCCCATCCACCCATCCCCATCGCCACCACCTCCAAGCACGCGGAAAGGAAGAAGAAAATAGCTGACTAGAGTGGGCATGAATTTTGCATCATGATTTTAAAAATAATTACATTATTCAGTCAATGCATTATCAGGCGTAACCACAATTAGAGGGATGTTTCGCACGTTCACGAATTTACATGAACGCGCATCCTAACAGGTGCATAAAATAATATTATACAAAGGTACACAAGGCATTAAAATCTCTGAAATTCCACATTTAAACATTCACGTGAACGAGTGATCGGGGGGGGGGGGGAAGTGAGTGACGACAAATATATTGGCAGAGAAAAAGAACACACATTGTATGTGCTAAACTGTTGTATATTTAACTTGCTTTCTATTTATGTGCAATGGACCTTGTGGCAAATTAGCCCTGTGCTAAACAAGTTATCCAATAAAGTCTACTACTACTACTACCAAAAACTTGCCAATCGCAAAAGTCTCGTGAACATAATACATTCGATGAATGCTAGTCGCATTGCTTTTCCATAGATTAAACAGCATGCTCGCAACAGTACTTGTATTACTAGTATTAGACCGTTACCGCTAAGAACATTATTTTCTCTAAGACTTGACATGGTTCTGATTTGCAAATAGGCAACTGGCAAGCACCCCAGCTGTTTGTTTTATTCATGTTTCTCTACACCTTGCGGAGGCATCGTAACAGAATATGGGTCGGGTACCCTATCCCCACCTTATTTTTTTGGGTGGGGAGGGGGGGGGGGGGGAGTAGGGGAGGTTTGTCTTCGCAAGTTTGTGAAAATAAGGACGCTACATGACATCCACTGAGTTGTCTTGATCATTTTATCTTTCTCAAATTGACAACACTAATACTTTCATTCATAAAATCCTTAGATAAAGAAAGTTTGTCGCATCATTACAACTGCCATTTCGTATGATAGAGCAATGATTTTTGGAATTTTTAATGTGTTACCAAGTTATTTCATCTATTAGCAGCTGATTAGGATGCTCAGTATCCCAGGGGTTAACAACGTTATTGCAACGCAAGTAAAAAGAAAGAACCCCCCCCCCCCTTCAAGTGGAGAGGTTCATACCGTATTAGGTCAGGCATATGTTACGTAGAATATGAATATGAACCAAAAATATAATTTTAATTTCATTTCATTTCAATTTCAATTTATTGTCCAACAATGGAAATTTGTTTTGCTCACATTTTACAAACGTACAAAGAATCAAGATAAGTTGACATCATAACATGAACTACTTATTTGTTTCTTCCTGAATGGGTCAAGTTACCCAAAGCTTACAGTTGCTAAGATATCAGAGATTAGCAAGTTGACTCTTGAACACGATTAAGCTGAAAGTTGACCCGCTAGAACTGTATCTTAAGGTTTAAGATTAGACTTATTCAGTCAATCAAACTTTAGGAGCTTTCTACTCTATACGACTTCATCAGTTTCCTTTACACTTATCTTACGGGATCATCCCATGACAGACCACTACAATTGTAAATGATTATGACCGTGATTTGTAATGGATTTAGAGCCAAATAGCGAATTTTACAATTACAAGTTAAATTTGACACTGGAGTTATTTAAAGCTACCCTGATTAATTCGAGCGTGTCAAAGTGACAATTGTTTTCTTCTTGCGGGATTATCCCATGACAGACCGCTACAATCGTAAATGAATATGATCATGATTGTAATGGATTTGGAGCCAAATAGCGAATTTTACTATTACAACTTTAATTTGACACTGGAGTTATTTAAAGCTACCTGATTGATTCGAGCAATTCAAAGTGACAATTGTTTTCTCCTTTGAAGTCCACTTTATACAAAGCGTAAGCCAGGCATCGGTTTTATGTTTCTTCTTCTTCATTTTGTTTTTATTTCACCCCCTCTCTCTCTCTCTCTCTCTCTCTCTCGCTCTCTGCCTCTTTCTTTGCTTTGGATAAGAACCAGCATTTATATAATGTTACCTCTCTGATAATTCGTTATGCTAGTGAAATGTTGGTCTTTATTTTTTCTTTTCTCTAAATGTTGTTCATAAAGGGTGTTTGACTTGATGTGATTTTGGACAGAGATGGTTTTTATAATCAGATTATTTTTATATTAGAATAAAGATATTTAACACGATTAATCATCAAGTGTAATAATTCAATCAGCACACACACAAGCTCATGTTTAGTAGCCTAATTATCTTAACATTTAATGCATTGACAAAAAATGGTTTATTAAACAAGACAAAACAGTATTATGTTCCATTCATTTTTTGGTGATTAAATAGATCATATACAAACAACAAGTGAAAACAAGACATATAATGGAATATCAACTTACCTTTTAAACCTTTTATCCCTCCAGTCAGGTTGGTTGAAGATTAATTGTCCTTACGGGCCTGCTGCTTGAAGATCGATAGAAGATTTTAAAACCAATGCAATATTATCAATCACTTCAATGGTAATGTGTGCGTGGAATGTAAGCCTTCGAGTACCGGTGTTACAGTGCATTCACATAACATACGAACATGCGATCTTTACTCCGAACACTCCCTTTGCGATGTACGGTGGCTTCTTTTTGAAACACTGTTCTATGCATGGTAACGCATTTGGGAAGATGATAACCAAGTTTGCCTAAGAGTCAATTAGCTTGTGATTAGCTACTTGCCTACCAAATGATGTCACACAGTCCCTTATCTCACTCAAATACATCCAACCGGCGGCAAATGACATCTACGTCGGTGATAGCGATGTTTGGCGTTGCCGCGATCAACGATATTCCCTCTCTGCTTCCGAGGACAAATGTCGTCTGCTACTTTTGATTCACCGTTATACACACCACGTGCATTGAGATTGTACATGTACATTCTTGCATTGCAATTGTGCACACGCAGACGTATTGCAGCGACCACCAACAATAATTATCGAAATGAACTTGAAATCGACCGGGCTTTTATTTCTATTTCCTGCTAGCAATATTACCTATTGTTTATGAGCTAAGTTTATACGAAGTCATGCTTTTATTGCAAGTTGATTAAAATGGCCTTGAATGCATTGCCGTTTTCATATATGGCGATAATTTGATATCTCGCTTAGATGTGGGGGTACTAATTGAGTTTCGTTCTAGCATTGAGCATGCGCATTTCAATCACCGCTGGGTTTGGAGGATTTGGTATTATCACACAGATGACAGATAAAAATGGGTTTCTGTTTGATAAGACATTTCCCCTTCTATTTTTCCACTATAAAAGTCCTTCTTAGTTCAACAATACCTTCACATTTCACCACCCCCCCCAAAAAAAGAATATTGATAACAATAATATTAAATAAATGAATACATAAATATAATTAAAAAATCATTCATTTTTCTCTACTTTACTCCCTCAAATCTACATTCCCCCTTTCTCTCTCGCTCTCCTTCTCTCACACATCCACCCCACACACATATTTACCCCCAACTTAAATATATCTTCCCCCTTCTCTCTCTCTCTCTCTCTCTCATCCTTTTTTTCTTACCCCATTCTCCATAATTCCATCTAATCCGTTCTGCATCTCTGTTTCTTTTGTTATTTGTATACATGTATTATTCACTATGCGTCTCTATTTCCCTCTTTCCCTTTTATATCACTTTTGCGTTCATGTTGTAACTCCCCTCCTTTTGTATAATTTTCAATTATTAGAAACTCTAACATAACCCTGGCAAAAAATAAGGGTGTGAACGGTTTCTACAGGTATTTAGATGCTCTTTTGGTTTTTCCAAATAAATCTTCTTTTGTCATCGCCTGAAATCGATTGCGTTCCCAGGAAAGTCTTATTCACCTGCTATAGCACACGTTGCATGGAATATTGAGCACCCTTGCTGTGAAGGTCATTCTGGTATTTAGCAAAAGTAGGAGTAAATAGGGAGGTGAATAATGAGAGAGGGGTAGATGTTTATAGAGGGGAGAATTTGAAGGAAATAAAGACATGCAGAGGGGAGGGTGGTGGTGTGTGTGTGTGGGGGGGGGGGTTAAATGTAAATCAGCAAATGTCAGCTCGATGCTATAGGTTTAAAATATCTCCACTTGACAAAATGAAACAGTTAACTCTTTCTTTTTTCTCAACCACTCACCTCTCCCGCCCCCTTCGCTTCCCCTCTCTTTCTCTCTCTCTCTCTCTCTGTCTCTCCCTCTCGTTCTCTCTCTCTCTCTCTCTCTTTCTCTCCCTCCCCCCTCTCTCTCTCTCTCGTTCTCTCTCTCTTTCTCTCTCTCTCTCGTTCTCTCTCCCCCTCTCTCTCTCTCTCTCTTTCTGTCCCTCCCTCTCCCTCTCTCTCTCTCTCTCTCTCTCTCTCTCTCTAATTCGCCTTCTCTTTTTCTTTCGCTATAATTATATCTCTTTCCCTTCAACTCGCCCTCTCGGCACCCATTCTCAGCCGTCCTTTACGCACACCTCCTCCTATATCTTTATTGAGCAATAAATATCCAAATGAACTACGCGCTTGGTCAAGACTATAGTTTTACACAAGCGATAGCACACTCTGCCAAAAACACTTATTACTTTTAAATTGAATTACTCATTACATTGCTCGTAATATTCACTACTATATCGCCCCCATCATCGTCACGCGTAATGGATGTAGTGTATTCTGTGGCGTAGCTAGCTAGCTGCAGGTGGTACGGGGCACATCCCCCCTCCCCTCTCATGAAATGACGGGAAGAGAAGCAGGGAGGAAGAAAGGGAGAAGGAGAAGGCAGTGTGATGGGAAGATAATACGACATTTATTCATGTTTATCAGACCCACTGATGTGTATTCGCCACTCAATGGATTAAGTTCTCTTGCTTTTCATTTAGCGAGTAAGACCGTTGCCTACCCCCCCCCCCCCCACCCCCCATGATATCAGTGCCCCCTTAATAGCTGGGCACATGCAGAGCAATTCATCGTTATAGATATAATTTTAATATGCCGCACTACCAATAAAAGCGTGAGCAAAGAGAACATGAACCCTCTTGGAAAGAGGTCTCGGTCGCATCTCGATGGATCTGAAAGCTTACAAAAATGGCGACGACGCACTGCGGGATGTACATCTTCCTCTTTGGCAAACAAAATCTCATAACAAACGGGAATATAATCATTATTATCATTAATATTATTATTATTATCTTTGTTATAATTATAATATAATTGAAACTGCATTAGACATGTCATGGATATACCAATGGAACTGCCTTCTATTCACCCCTCAGTGTCCTTACCTGCCTGAAGATCATTCGTGTATGGGCAATCTTTTAATACATTCTTTCATAATTTTTCCATCTCTTTTGTCCAGACAGAAATCGTAGCAGAACAAGAATGATCTTACATTCGTCTTGATTTGTAAGGGTGCCACGATGACCGTAGCGCCTTCTCTAATCCATATGATCTGCATAATGCTCTTAAGGATGTTCTTTTGTTTCTGTTTTAACTATTTATTTCTTCATTTTGTTGTTGTTCTGTTTGGCTTTCTAGGGAAAATTATCCCGACTAGAGGAAATCAAAACGAATCACAACGATACGGACGGATTTTGTTTTTTCTCCACGGATGTAAGATTGCAGTTGTTCAAGTTTGAATCCTAATCCCCCAAAGGAAGAAGAAATTTGACAAAACAAATTACAAGACAGTCGGCAAAGACGATCGCCGCGTCACCGTGTGACTGTGGCTTTTAATGATTGACAACACTCCACGGAGACGAGAAAAGATGCCAATAAATGATTCAGTGCAAACGCACTTGACAGAGATTGGAAGTCAAGAGATTGGTGTTGAAATCAATGTTGAATGATGGAAGCCAGACTCGTGCGGATTGGAAATGTCATTCAATGAGATAAATTCAAACAAATCCACCCACCAACTTCACCATGGCAACTAAAGAGGCGGCAGTCGAAGGCACACGAGAGTCCTTCTACGAAAAAAGAAAAACACGGTCCCGATAATACCAAAGTGTTCCCGTAAACATCACATTGCCTGCGTTACACGGCAATGGGAACAATCTCGCTGTGAAAGTTGAAAGGATGTACATACCATGTGTATTTTGGGTTTCTTGCCCAGGTAACGTTATTGGGATAGCTCGGATAAACGTGAGCATTTCACAAGATCAAATCAAAATGTCGTCTGTAATCTTTCTTCTTGTTCAACTCGCCTTCTGTTTACCCTTATATTGGCTTTGTGTTGTCCTCCCGCATGTTTTTCATGATTCCTGCGTAATATTTCTATCATTGGCTTTTCGCATGTTGCCAGTTTAGCTTTTGTATCTCTGTCATCCCACTTTCCAGTTGTCAACGTATTTCCTTTCTTGACGTCTTGCACCTGAGTCCCATGCAGTTTGCGTCAAGACACACTTACTTATCAGCTGATCGATTGCTATATTCAGTGACCGTGATCAGACCGTTGAGAGAGAATATACTGCACTATCGACGAAAGATTGTAACAAAAGGTTTTTATCGATCGTGCCTAAAAAGGAGAACATTATTTTTTTTAAAGAGAGATATGACTTCGTTTGGGTCTCGCTTGCTACCACGAGAGAACGTATAAATTATGTCCTGTATACGAAGCGTCAATTTGAGTGTGCCTTATTACATGCGCTAATCTAACCTGTCAAGGCAATTAGTGCATTCGCTAGCAAAAGAAAGTTACCTTTAGGTTGTTTGTTGTACATGTAACTGCGTTCACTGTTTGAACGATATAACCTTTACATGGTGCGCCAATTATTAAAGGCCGCGCCAGTCAATGACGTAGTCATGCGCCAGGCATCTGACGCCTCGTGTTCAACTGATATAACATACATGCAACCATCGCGTCTCTCTCACTGAAGCCTCACCTTTATCCCTATCAACGCTTACTTTCTGTTTCTGACCCTCTTTCTCTCCATCTTCCTCTCCAGCTATTGTTTCTGTCTAAAAACGTGTTAGAAGCGCTTATTGTACGGTTCAATAACATGGAATACTCGTTATCAAAATGCGTTGCCAGAAATGGGTTCTGATCATCACAAAATTACATAAAATTAAAAGAAAAATTGCATGCAGATCCAGGGAACCGAATTGAGCCATGACAAACCCCTCCTCTTATTTTAGGAGGAAAAAAAATGATGGAAAGTTCACTTTTATATAGGAATGTCTATTTTAGGAGTTTTGCATTTACGATTTCGATCTCCATTTTAATTGTGTTGTTGAAATTCATGGATTTACCGAATGCATTATGTATTTATTTAAAAACATGTGTAGAACAGTTGTTGTAAATTTTAGCAATGCATTTTTTTTCAACAGCTGTAAAGTATTTGAATGACTTGTCTTGGTTGCTTTCTGACCTATGGCAAATAAAACCGTTGAGTGGTTGAGGACGCTAAGCTGTTGGTATACTCATCAAGATCTGGGTATGTGTTCAAACAGGAATGGTCAGCAGGCTCCAGACGGCCCTTACGTAGAAGTAGCGACTCGTGTTAGATGTTAAGATGATGTGTAATGCCAATCAAACAAGATGGATCTCTGACTTTCAGAATTCGTATATAGCAAGTTATAGAAAATGATTGCATTGTTTGTGGTGTAAATACAGGTAAGGGGTGGGGGCTTGGCTGGACCACTTTGTAATTTGTCTCAGGTTGGATGTTCCTGTTTATGAAATTAAATTAACGAAGGACATTGAATCTCCAACATTTTCATTTTGGGCGAAGCTAAAAATCTCTTCATCCTGTTCATGATGTCTAATTTCTGATCTTTTGGGGGAATATTGAAACACGATTTGAATTGGAATAAAAAGAAGACCATGTTTGATCCAATTTTCAAAAGAACTGAATCATACTCTTAATAACATGGTTTAGAAGTTAGAACATATAACCAATCAGGTTCAAATTGCAAATGAAAGAAGGAAAACAAATGGAATCCTCCGACTACCTCTGAAAAACAAATTATCAAAATCCTACCAAACGTCTCTATCGACCTTGATGGCAGGTTGATCTAGGTCTGTGATAATACAATGCATGATTAACCTACTTTGAAAGATCAGTAAAATACTGAGTGGACTTCAATTTTAATGATGAAGTGGGCAGTGACCTTCGTGAGAGGAAATTGATTCCAACCACAATAATTATAAAGATCCCTTTCATATTTTCTCCTTCTTCTTTTTCTTCTTCTTCTTATGCTTTTTTTTCTTCTTTGATCTTCTTCTTCTTCTCCTCTTTTTGTTTATTCATCTTCCTCTTCTTATTATTATTTTCCGATTCTTTTTCTTTTTTCTTTTATTCTTTCTTTTCTTCATCTTCTACTTCTTCTTCTATCTTTCTCTTTATTCTTCTTCTTCTCTTTCTTTCCTTTTCTTTTTATCTTACTCTCCCTTTTCTTCTTCTTCTTCTTCTTCTTCTTCTTCTTCTTCTTCTTCTTCGCCTTCTTCTTCTTCTTCTTCTTCTTCTACTTCTTCTTCTTCTTCTTCTTTGTCTTTTTCTTCTTCTTCCTCTTTTCCTCTTCTTCTTCTTCTTCTTCTTCTTCTTCTTCTTCTTCTTCTTCTTCTTCTTCTTCTTCTTCTTCTTCTTCTTCTTTTTCTTCTTCTTCTTCTTCTTCTTTTTCTTTTTCTACTTCTTCTACTTCTTCTTCACCATCTACTTCTTCTTTTTCATTTTCTTCTCTTTTGCCCCGTTCTACTCCTTCTTCTTTTTTTCACTAACAAATCTTTATTTCATTTTCTACCTATCTCATTCTTTCTGTTATGGTCTAGTCATCATTTTTTTCAGACAATCTTTTGTATTTTTTGCATTTGATCATTTCCTTATCATTTTTTTTATCTCATGCTTATTATCTTTTTAATTAGCAAATTGAAATGATACGCAAAAAACCTTGTTAGTAAAAAGATAAGTTAGGTGAAATACGATCTCCATATTGCCCATAGTATCTGATAGAAAATAGAAAAGGTAATTGGAATACGAGATAGTATATTCTTGTTGCTAAACTGGGATTATTCTGTAATGAAAGATACAAGGGCACTTAATTGTTTTTGTTTTTTAGTAGACGACCAGCCCATATTATGCCATTGATGAATTAGACATCGTCCTTTCTAAAAGATCTATTCATGGCGCTACAAATATATGTGAATCACTTTGTGTTGCTTTTATATACCTAGGCAATATAGGTGTTCAATTGAACTAGTACATGTAGTTTCGACGCCTTGTGTTTTCTATAGACTCATGCGTGTCTTTTTACGCTTTTATCGTAATAGTGCGCTTCCGTGTTTAGCGGAACGACGCAACACCTTGACGCCCTTTTGTCAACCGCATATGACGGTATGTTCTTTTACATTATAATGGAATATTGAAATAAAACTGAATTAATCATGAACTGAACTTGAAAGTACCATGCCACAAGGACCCAAACACTAACCCAGCATACAATAAACATGTTCTGAACATTTCATTCCATCATAATACAATATATTCCAAGGAGCTCGAGCGTAATGAAAATGAATCTGAGGATGCACGAGAGCTCATGGCAATCTTGAGAGCATCTCAATATTGCCGTTGCCATGGAAATATGGATACGCAGACTGTGTCAATATCAACTGGTATTCGTAGACGAATCTCTGCTTCCAGAAGAAAGGGTTAATCAGTTTTATTTTGGGGGACACGTTTAGATCAATAATCGGATATAGAAGTGATATTGAATGTTTTATGGACGGCATGGGAAATTCGTTAGGGACCCAAATATATTATTTCTGTATTCATTAGAATTATTGATGTTGATTATTTATTAATTCCTCTATCTATTTACTTACTTATTAACTGATATATGTATTCATTTACGTATGTGTTTATGTATGTAGGGTTGTATGCATGTAGGTTTGTATAACGTATATAAGGGTATATGTAATGGTGTATATATTATGTATGTATATATTCATGTAAGTATGTATTAATCTACATTTCTATAATTGTATCTATCTGTTTATCTATTTATTTACTGATCTATCTATCTATATATTAATCTATCTATCTATCTATCTAAAAAAAAATATCCATTTATCTATTGTTGAGAATAAACAGTTAATAAACAATCTGACACAGATCCCTTTCTGATATCGACCGAACCACTAGAATAACCTTTACTTACAATGCGGGGCTAATCGAATAGATGGAATAATTACCTGCTTGCCGCCATCATCGTTAGATAGGTAGTAAAACACTCATCAGCGTGCCAGGTCCGTGTATGCCTTTACGTGTGAAGTTTATGACCAATAATCATCCCAATCAGTTTAATCAATTCAACACACAATCCATCATGTATCTGTTGTATCCCATGATTACGTGGCATGTTGGACGTTCTGATTGTTTCAAAATGACGTTCCTCCGATGATGTGTCATCGAACGTAAATTACTCAAAATGAGTGACATTTAGAATCCCATCACAAGTAAATTAAGTTAAGGCTTTGAGATGGGTTATATTACACTACTGCCTGCCTGTCCCCCAATAAAGAGGAACTAATGCGACAAAGGGAGAGAG
The DNA here is from genome assembly GCF_000002235.5 of Strongylocentrotus purpuratus. Taxonomy (NCBI): domain Eukaryota; kingdom Metazoa; phylum Echinodermata; class Echinoidea; order Camarodonta; family Strongylocentrotidae; genus Strongylocentrotus; species Strongylocentrotus purpuratus. The sequence goes on from NW_022145595.1 coordinate 2,124,805, forward strand.
AGAGAGAGAGAGAGAGAGAGAGAGAGAGAGAGAGAGAGAGAGATAGAAAGAGGTACACGAAAAGAGACACAGACAGACAGAAACAGAGAGTGAGTGAGAAAAAGAGGGAATAGTGTGGGAGAAGGGAGAGAGAGGAGAGAAAAACAAAGAGAGAGAATAAAAAAAGAGATAAGAGAGAGAGAGAGAGAGAAAGAGAGAGAGAGAGAGAGAGAGAGAGGGAGAGAGAGAGAGAGAGAGAAAGAGAGAGAGAGAGAGAGAGAGAGAGAGAAAGAGAGAGAGAGAGAGAGAAAGAGAGAGAGAGAGAGAAAGAGAGAGAGAGAGAGAGAGAGAGAGAGGGAGAGAGAGAGAGAAAGAGAGAGAGAGAGAGAAAGGGGTTAAGAGAAAAATGCTCTTTATTATAAAGGCTATGTATTCATATTTTTTAAAGAGAGCTTTATTTAAAAGACTCGTATAAATTGAAAGGTTGAAGAGAATAAATAAGTAGGCAGAGGGGTTAGAGAGAAGGAATGGGGAGGGGAAATTTGGGAGAGACAGGAAGAAGAGTGAATGGGAAAGAGGGAGAGAAGAAGTGGTAGGGGTAAGGGAGAGAACAGAGACGGGTAAAGAAATTGCGGGGCGAACGTGACTCGTATACAATTATGAATAAATGAGATGTGCTTTAAAAAACAAAATACTTGTCAGTCTCTTTATTTCGTTTATATAAAGGCAAAATCGTCACAAACTTCACCAAAAGAAAGTTCATTTTGATTCCAATATGGCTTTTAAAAAAACGATCACATTGTTTTTTTGTTTTTTTGTTAGAAAGAAACCAATTCATGCAAATGTACTTTTACTCGGTAGGGTACGCCCTTCTCGTAGAAAAAAATTATAAGTGCTGGAGATGGGACACTTACAAGAAGAGTACGTCCATCGTTATAAGAGCTTTTTCTGGTTTTAATCTAAAAGTCCTTGTAAATTGAAAGGGTATTAATATTGGCTTTGGCTCTTCCCGATGACAATATGTCAGTCTAATGTTTTTGAGATGTTTGAGAGCTTGTATCGGCATATTTTACCATCAAGTCTTAATGGACAGATAAAAAAAGCTGATAAAATGGAAGCGTGTGTGGGTGTGGGCGTGTGTATGTGTGCGCGCGCGTGGATGTAATCGTTTTTTGTTAGTTTCTTTTTTTACAGAATCTGATGCGTATCAATCAGAAATCCTTATTTTAGACCTGGGGACTGAAATTTAACAACACCACTCAAAAGGCCCGACTCCATTTCGAACCCTGGTTCCGATCAGAGTTAGTTTGTAGGCGAAGACAGAAAGCTGAACGAATCTTGGACTTCACATCTGAACTAAATCACATCTCCCCTAAGCTGGCCGGTAGAGGGATAAGAACAGCTAGCATTTGCTTAGACCAGTTACTAATGTTTTGCCAAAACTGTCTTTGTTTTAACCGCAGGGCTCAACAAGTTTAAATGAAAGCACACTAGTCATGGATTAGATTATAAAGACCCCTATAGGAGTTTTTAATAACTTTTTAAAATAATAAATCGTTCATAATCGGTATATTAAAGATTTGTTATATTATTATGTATTGAAAGTATTGTTTAAAAGAATGTTATTATTCAAGAAATTAAACTGTTGTGTCGACAAAAAAATAAATAAACACTTTACCGAAAAAAAAAAAAAAGCGTTTGGGTTTGTATTAGCTACATTACTTGATGCAAGATGCAAACAAAAGCCCAAGCCTTTGTTAATTGTATATAATTGGCCCATATCCATTTTATTTCCGATTTCCTTTAATTTAACATGCTTACCGCCTGTCTATATCATTCACGGTCATATATTTTTACCTTCGAGGAGACGCCGATTTCTTATTGAGGTTTTCTAATATAATTATGCTGCTAAAAACAGGGGGCATAACAAAATGTTTAGCTATACCGAAGACAAGGAAGCTCTTCAAAATGTGCACAAAAAAATAATTAATAATTGCAAACTGAAATGATGCAGGTCTCTTGGTAATTATTTATAGAAAGCATATTATCTTGAACTAATGACCTTCGTACACAGAGTCAATAGTTCATTCCACTTGACTGCAACACTCTCTAACGTTCTCTGGAGAGACAAAAAAAGTTGGAGGATGTTATCTCGTTTATTTTCTGTCATTGTCACAGACGGCGGAAAGCGATTGTCTCAATCTTGACACATTTTCCCTTTCCTAACCCAAATAGCGGTAAATGTCAAATTCGTGACTTTCCATGCTAGGAGCTTGGAGTCACCTGACAACATACGTGTTCAAACCGTGAAGTGATTGTGGGAAACATTGGGAAATGCGAGTCTCGATCATCAACAGGTGCGTTCTCACTACCCGATTCTCTGTTGAATTTGCTATCGAAGCAGTGCAGTGTTGGTATGTGGGGACATACTTTTTAAGTTGTTTTTAATTTTTTGTTCTGTTTTAAGGATAACTGGTTCGTGTGTTTGTTTCTACTAGATGGTTATACTTCCCAATGTTTCCTGGTTGCTTACCCCCCCCCCCCCCCCCACTCAGTGTTGTTTAGGGTACGCGTATGTATGTTCCCTTCCTTTGAAAGCACCCCCTATTAAAGTCCGGTGTGTAAAGTCAATACGGGCCGATTTGTTGTGTATTACGAGCCGGAGTTTGTTGCGTAAAAAGTACCCCTTTGCCGGAGATTTTGGGAACATGAATGCGGTCCCTCCGTTTTCGGAGTGGAGGGGGGGGGTGGCGGGGGGCGGGTTGCTTACTTACTTGCAAGTATACACATGCTTTTTAAGCAGTCAGGTAAAACAATCCATCAAACGCCTGTATGGGTGGAAAGGATGTGGTAACATAAAGTCGGCCAATCCATTTTAATGTGAGACAAAACAATTGTATACATAATAGATCATAGGATAACTAAACTATTTATTTTACATTCTGACATAATGAGCTTCCAAATTTACCTCAGCTTTCGCTAAATGAAGGCTTCCGTTATGAAAGGAATAATCTGTAGGCCTACTCATTAACTAAAACGGGTCGAGTTAAGCAAATGTGGATGAATATCTTGCTGAGAAATTAGTTAAGTAGTGGGGACTTCAACCCTACGCCTTTTACTTGTGCCTCACAGTCCTATGACTTTTGTTTTATTACTTTTATTTTCTCTTTAAAAAAAAATACTTGTACTAAAATAACACAAACACGTATTGGAATCATGCAGTATCCCCTTCGCCTAAAGTAAGAGTGCAGATGGAAAACACTTAGAAAACCAAATATGTGAACGAGGTTAACGTTTCTTTAAAAGGCAGGATATTACGACACCGCTGTACCACTGATGTAATCTATATATTGCACCATCTTTCGATGAATGCGTATTATATGCGTCATTAAATTGTTGATGCATTGTGGGGCATGGATGTCGACTCATCGGGACATTGTGAATAGCAGAGTTTACGTCAATCTGAAATAGTTTTACTAGAATTAAACAATAACCCGTTCAGTCTAAGACTGAATTGTATACCCTTTCATTCTGGCAAATTACGATGAATAAGTTGTCTCCTTTCAGTTTGTATTCAAACTAAATTGTTATTCTTTAAGTGAAGCCTATATCTGCTTAATGCGTTTGTTTCTGTCCTTCAACTCTTATCAAAGATAGAACGACATGACAAAAAAGAAATACAAGACAAAATATGATATGAATCTTTCGTCGACGCCATCAATGCTAAGTACTTAATTTTCACGTCAAACTAAATGGGGAACCCCCCCCCCCACACACACACACACAGACACGGAAGTATTATCTCCTAGAGGCTTTCACTCAAAATGGTAATAGATCCAAAGGGAAATAATATCAATAAAATAATTCACTTCGACTCGAAAGCAAACCTCTCAATTCCGCGACTCGAAAAACTGACGTGTCGAACTAAAGAAAACGATTTTTATTTTCTCCATATGCGTAGCCTCTGGGGAACATCCCATTATAGGCATGCATTTTATGAAAATAGAGGAGGTGGTAACGGAGAGGTATTCAATTTAATGGGAAAATCGGTTTTATGTCGAATTAGTTGGTATGGAAATATACGATTTACATGACCAAAATAATGAATTCCTTTGTATGGGAAAATGTCAACGTCATGTTAAATTACAGATAGAAATATTTTCATTGTCTGTTTACAAGATTTAGTAAGTATTGTGAAGAATATAATATGTCAAAAGAGATCTTACACGATTACGTGAAAGTAGTTCTGAAATGAATCTTTCTTTTATATCGAGAGGAACCATCACAATATATATTCTTTTCAAGCAAGGGAGAATGATTAGCTCCTTTTAGCCATGGTATATATCTATCCTTTAGATAACCAAATTCCTGTTGCAGTCACCATTGAAATTGAAAAAACTTCACGAATAACATTAGGGAAATTGGTATACGCTGATGATGACAGTAACGGTGGTGATTAAGGTGAAGATGATGGCAATGATCACTGGCGTACTGGTGGGGGTGCTTGGGGGGGCTTCAGCCCCCCCAAATAAAATTGAACCACGACTTTTTTTCACAAGTGATGTATATGTTCGTGATATCACATGATTTTCAACAAAATGCTAGTTTTTCCATTAATTCTTGCAAACTGACCCATTCCCCAAAAAAGCCAGGAAGAGCTTATGTTTTTATTGTCACTAAGGGCCTTATAGTGGCCTCCAACAGTAACACTGGTAAAAAATCCTTTCCAGAAGCTTTGTGCAAAGCACTGCCGGGAGATAACATGCTACCTACCACTCGGGCTGAGCGTGCACAGATTTGCGAACGAGCGTTCCATACTTACATCATGTAACACTGCACATATAGTGGGGGAAATTGAATTCAGACAAGATTAAGAGTACTAACGGTACAACGAATCGTCTTCCGCGCTTTGCGCGGGAGGGGGGGGGGGGGAATTGAATTCAGACTAGGATTAAGACTCGAGAACGGTTTTGATGAAACGCGAAAATGATTTCAGACAAGGATTAAGAGTAATAATTAAATAAAACGACAAAGCTTCCGCGCTTCGCGTGGGAGGGGGAAAACTGAATTCAGACAAATACACGATAAAATGAATCGTCTTCTTAATTTCTCTATAAATTTAATGAAACGTGATAGCTTCCGCGCTTCGCGCAGGATGGGCGAAAATGAATTCAGACAAGGGTTAAGAGTAATAATTTATTGAAAGACAAAGTATCCGCATTTCGCGCGGGAGGGGGACTGATTTCAGACAAGGATTAAGAGTCGAGACCGGTACAACGGATCGTCTTCTTGCTCTAATAATTAAATGAAACGTGAAAGCTTCAGCGCTTCGCGCGGGATGGACGAAAATGAATTCAGACAAGGATCAAGAGTAATAATTTATTGAAACGTCAAAGCTTATGCGCTTCGCGTGGGAGGGGGGGGGGAACTGAATTCAGACAAGGATTAAGAGTCGGGGTTGGAACAATGAATCGTCTTCTTTCTCTAATTATTAAATGAAACGTCATAGCTTCCACGCTTTGCGCAGGAGGGGCGAACCAAGAATTAAGAGTCAAGAACGGTACAACGGATCGTCTTCTATCTCTAATAATATAATGAAGTGTCAAAGCTTCCGCGCTTCGCGCGGGAGGGGGGGGGGGGAACTAAAAAAATTAATTAGTTCCTGGCCCCGGGTTTATGGGGTTAAAATTGTAGGCATTTGGACATTGGCATTTTTATATTTGTTGGTAATTGGTGGCTCGTTTTGTCGGTAATCGGTGGCCTCTACACCCTTCCCCCCTCCCCCACTGAAAAAGATCTAGCCGCGCCCCCGATAACGACACAGTTTATACACTCGAGATAATTTTTGCAAGTACTACAGTCAAGTACCGGCATCAAAGCATAATCTATACAACGTCTCACGACGTGTCAGATCACTTTTCTCTAACTTCTAACGAATCCCCTCCCGCGCAAAGCGCGGAAGCTTTGCCGTTTCATTAAATTATTAAAGAAAGAAGACGATTCGTTGTACCGGTCTCTACTCTTAATCTTGTCTGAATTCAAGAAGGCCTCTTTTTTTCCAGGAAGTGCCGGTGGACATTAATGCGCCAAATGTGGTTCTCAAATTGCAAAAGATCCCTACTCTTGGAAGGGGTAGGAGAAAGCAATTTTACGTCATATTATATTACTCCAGGAAGCAGGGGCGTCGCCAAGGGGGGGGGGGGGTGAGGGGGTGCGACACCCCCCCCCCCCCCCCCCCCCCACCTGTCAGGATATTGTCGGTAAAATTGCGCTGCCGTCGGAAAAAAGAGAAAAGGGGGAGGGAAAAAAAGAGAGGGAAAAAAAAGAGAGGGAAAAAAGAGAGGGAAAGGGGAAAGAAAAGAAGAAAAAAAAGGAAAAGAAAAGAAAGAAAGGAAAAGAAAGGAAAGAAAAGAGAAGAAAGAAAGAGAAAAAAGAAAAAGAGGGAGGAGAGGAAAGAAAGGAAAAGAAAGAAAAAAGAAGAAAAAAGAGTGAAAGGGAAACAAACGAAACGGGAGATGAAAGAGAGGAGAGAGAAGGGAGGTAAGAGTCTGAGAGAGGAGGAGTGGGAGTAAAAGAGAGAAGGGAGTTGTTGGGTGGAGTCGTCTCGTGGAGGGAGCAAGAAAGAAACGGGTAAATATGTTGCTGTGTTGGGTCAGCTGTGTCGGTATTCTTGATCGATCCTCGTGTACTATATCAATGCAGAAGTTTGAAGTCGGTGAGATGTATATTGTCGGTCGGCCGACAAGTTTTTTTCCCTACGAACTGTGTCTTCTTATCCGCTGTGACGACTTCGAGAGTGACTACAACTACAAAACTTGTTTTTTCTCGAAGTTTCACTTTTCTATAATATCAGCTAAAGAAATCAGAGGTTTAAAATTTTCGGGAAAACTAATTTCAAACAAGGTTTAAGAGTCAACAACGGTACGACGAATCGTCTTCCTTTCTTTATATTGTGATGAAACGCCAAAAATTCCGCGCTTTGCGCGGAAGGGGAAAACTTCATTTAGACGAGTCGAGAACGGTACAACGAATCGTCTTCTTTCTCTAATAATTTAAGGAAACGTCAAAGCTTCTACGCTTCGCCCGAGAAGGGGAAACTGAATTCAGACAAAATTAATAGGGCTTATTTAGAGGCGAAAACGGTACAGCGAATCGTGTTCATTCTCTAATAATTTAAGGAAACGTCAAAGCTTCCGCGCTTCGCGCGAGAGGGAAAACTGAGTTCAGACAAAATTAATAGGGCTTATTTAGAGTCGAAAACGGTACAACGAATCGTCTTCTTTCTCTAATAATTTAAGGAAACGTCAAAGCTTCTACGCTTCGCCCGAGAAGGGGAAACTGAATTCAGACAAAATTAATAGGGCTTATTTAGAGTCGAAAACGGTACAACGAATCGTGTTCTTTCTCTAATGATATGAGGAAACGTCAAAGCTTTCGCACTTTGCGCGAGAGGGGGGAAACTGAATACAGAAGAATAGGGCTTATTAAGAGTCGAAAACGGTACGACGAATCGTCTTCTTTCTCTAATAATTTTAATGAAACGTCAAAACTTCCGCGCTTCGCGCGGGAGGGGGAAGCTTCATTTAGATAAGGATTAAGAGTCGAGAACAGTACACCGAATCGTCTGCTTTTTCTCATAATTTAATGAAACGTGAAAGAGGGGGGTGGGGGTGGGAGGGGGTGGGGGAACTTCATTCAGCCAAGGATTAC